>NC_090392.1:8506073-8840451 GCF_036365525.1 Heterodontus francisci | reverse complement strand
TACCTGTGTTAAATTTGTGACAGTTCAGTATTTCCTCCAGTCCCTGTGTTTACATATGTGACAGTTCAGTATTTCATCCAGGCCCAGTGTTTACAGTTGTGACAGTTCAGTATTTCATCCAGTCCCAGTGTTTACAGTTGTGACAGTTCAGTATTTCATCCAGTCCCAGTGTTTACATTTGTGACAGTTCAGTATTTCATCCAGGCCCTGTGTTTACAGTTGTGACAGTTCAGTATTTCATCCAGGCCCAGTGTTTACATTTGTGACAGTTCAGTATTTCATCCAGGCCCAGTGTTTACATTTGTGACAGTTCAGTATTTCATCCAGGCCCTGTGTTTAAATTTGTGACAGTTCAGTATTTCCTCCAGGCCCAGTGTTTACATTTGTGACAGTTCAGTATTTCATCCAGGCCCAGTGTTTACAGTTGTGACAGTTCAGTATTTCGTCCAGGCCCAGTGTTTACATTTGTGACAGTTCAGTATTTCGTCCAGGCCCAGTGTTTACATTTGTGACAGTTCAGTATTTCCTCCAGTCCCTGTGTTTACATATGTGACAGTTCAGTATTCCCTCCAGTCCCTGTGTTTACATTTGTGACAGTTCAGTATTTCCTCCAGTCCCTGTGTTTACATTTGTGACAGTTCAGTATTTCATCCAGGCCCAGTGTTTACATTTGTGACAGTTCAGTATTTCATCCAGGCCCAGTGTTTACATTTGTGACAGTTCAGTATTTCCTCCAGTCCCTGTGTTTACATTTGTGACAGTTCAGTATTTCCTCCAGGCCCAGTGTTTACATTTGTGACAGTTCAGTATTTCATCCAGGCCCAATGTTTACAGTTGTGACAGTTCAGTATTTCATCCAGGCCCAGTGTTTACATTTGTGACAGTTCAGTATTTCCTCCAGTCCCTGTGTTTACATTTGTGACAGTTCAGTATTCCCTCCAGTCCCTGTGTTTACATTTGTGACAGTTCAGTATTTCCTCCAGTCCCTGTGTTTACATTTGTGACAGTTCAGTATTTCATCCAGGCCCAGTGTTTACATTTGTGACAGTTCAGTATTTCCTCCAGTCCCTGTGTTTACATTTGTGACAGTTCAGTATTTCATCCAGGCCCAGTGTTTACATTTGTGACAGTTCAGTATTTCCTCCAGGCCCAGTGTTTAAATTTGTGACAGTTCAGTATTTCCTCCAGTCCCTGTGTTTACATTTGTGACAGTTCAGTATTTCCTCCAGGCCCAGTGTTTAAATTTGTGACAGTTCAGTATTTCATCCAGGCCCAGTGTTTACATTTGTGACAGTTCAGTATTTCCTCCAGTCCCTGTGTTTACATTTGTGACAGTTCAGTATTTCCTCCAGTCCCTGTTTTTGCATTTGTGACAGTTCAGTATTTCATCCAGGCCCTGTGTTTACATTTGTGACAGTTCAGTATTTCATCCAGGCCCAGTGTTTACAGTTGTGACAGTTCAGTATTTCATCCAGGCCCAGTGTTTACATTTGTGACAGTTCAGTATTTCCTCCAGTACCTGTGTTTACATTTGTGACAGTTCAGTATTTCATCCAGGCCCAGTGTTTACATTTGTGACCGTTCAGTATTTCCTCCAGTCCCTGTGTTTACATTTGTGACAGTTCAGTATTTCATCCAGGCCCAGTGTTTACAATTGTGACAGTTCAGTATTTCATCCAGTCCCTGTGTTTACATTTGTGACAGTTCAGTATTTCCTCCAGTCCCTGTGTTTACATTTGTGACAGTTCAGTATTTCATCCAGTCCCTGTGTTTACATTTGTGACAGTTCAGTATTTCATCCAGGCCCAGTGTTTACATTTATGACAGTTCAGTATTTCCTCCAGTCCCTGTGTTTACATTTGTGACAGTTCAGTATTTCATCCAGGCCCAGTGTTTACATTTGTGACAGTTCAGTATTTCATCCAGTCCCTGTGTTTACATTTGTGACAGTTCAGTATTTCCTCCAGTCCCTGTGTTTACATTTGTGACAGTTCAGTATTTCATCCAGGCCCAGTGTTTACATTTGTGACAGTTCATTATTTCATCCAGGCCCAGTGTTTACAATTGTGACAGTTCAGTATTTCATCCAGGCCCAGTGTTTACATTTGTGACAGTTCAGTATTTCCCCCAGGCCCAGTGTTTACATTTGTGACAGTTCAGTATTTCATCCAGGCCCAGTGTTTACATTTGTGACAGTTCAGTATTTCATCCAGGCCCTGTGTTTACATTTGTGACAGTTCAGTATTTCCTCCAGTCCCTGTGTTTACATTTGTGACAGTTCAGTATTTCATCCAGGCCCAGTGTTTACATTTGTGACAGTTCATTATTTCATCCAGGCCCAGTGTTTACAATTGTGACAGTTCAGTATTTCATCCAGGCCCAGTGTTTACATTTGTGACAGTTCAGTATTTCCCCCAGGCCCAGTGTTTACATTTGTGACAGTTCAGTATTTCATCCAGGCCCAGTGTTTACATTTGTGACAGTTCAGTATTTCATCCAAGCCCTGTGTTTACATTTGTGACAGTTCAGTATTTCCTCCAGTCCCTGTGTTTACATTTGTGACAGTTCAGTATTTCATCCAGGCCCAGTGTTTACATTTGTGACAGTTCAGTATTTCCTCCAGTCCCTGTGTTTACATTTGTGACAGTTCAGTATTTCATCCAGTCCCTGTGTTTACATTTGTGACAGTTCAGTATTTCATCCAGGCCCTGTGTTTACATTTGTGACAGTTCAGTATTTCCTCCAGTCCCTGTGTTTACATTTGTGACAGTTCAGTATTTCCTCCAGGCCCAGTGTTTACATTTGTGACAGTTCAGTATTTCCTCCAGTCCCTGTGTTTAAATTTGTGACAGTTCAGTATTTCATCCAGGCCCTGTGTTTACATTTGTGACAGTTCAGTATTTCATCCAGGCCCAGTGTTTACATTTGTGACAGTTCAGTATTTCATCCAGGCCTTGTGTTTACATTTGTGACAGTTCAGTGTTTCCTCCAGTCCCTGTGTTTACATTTGTGACAGTTCAGTATTTCATCCAGGCCCAGTGTTTACATTTGTGACAGTTCAGTATTTCATCCAGGCCCAGTGTTTACATTTGTGACAGTTCAGTATTTCATCCAGTCCCTGTGTTTAAATTTGTGACAGTTCAGTATTTCCTCCTGGCCCTGTGTTTACATTTGTGACAGTTCAGTATTTCATCCAGGCCTTGTGTTTAAATTTGTGACAGTTCAGTATTTCATCCAGTCCATGTGTTTACATTTGTGACAGTTCAGTATTTCATCCAGGCCCAGTGTTTACAGTTGTGACAGTTCAGTATTTCATCCAGTCCCTGTGTTTACATTTGTGACAGTTCAGTATTTCATCCAGGCCCAGTGTTTACATTTGTGACAGTTCAGTATTTCATCCAGGCCCAGTGTTTACATTTGTGACAGTTCAGTATTTCATCCAGTCCCTGTGTTTAAATTTGTGACAGTTCAGTATTTCCTCCAGGCCCAGTGTTTACATTTGTGACAGTTCAGTATTTCCTCCAGTCCCTGTGTTTACAGTTGTGACAGTTCAGTATTTCATCCAGTCCCTGTGTTTACATTTGTGACAGTTCAGTATTTCATCCAGGCCCAGTGTTTACATTTGTGACAGTTCAGTATTTCATCCAGTCCCAGTGTTTACATTTGTGACAGTTCAGTATTTCATCCAGTCCCTGTGTTTACATTTGTGACAGTTCAGTATTTCATCCAGGCCCAGTGTTTACATTTGTGACAGTTCAGTATTTCCTCCAGGACCTGTGTTTACAGTTGTGACAGTTCAGTATTTCATCCAGTCCCTGTGTTTACATTTGTGACAGTTCAGTATTTCATCCAGGCCCAGTGTTTACATTTGTGACAGTTCAGTATTTCCTCCAGTCCCTGTGTTTACATTTGTGACAGTTCAGTATTTCATCCAGGCCCAGTGTTTAAATTTGTGACAGTTCAGTATTTCATCCAGGCCCAGTGTTTACATTTGTGACAGTTCAGTATTTCCTCCAGTCCCTGTGTTTACATTTGTGACAGTTCAGTATTTCATACAGGCCCTGTGTTTACATTTGTGACAGTTCAGTATTTCATCCAGGCCCAGTGTTTACATTTGTGACAGTTCAGTATTTCATCCAGTACCTGTGTTAAATTTGTGACAGTTCAGTATTTCCTCCAGTCCCTGTGTTTACATATGTGACAGTTCAGTATTTCATCCAGGCCCAGTGTTTACAGTTGTGACAGTTCAGTATTTCATCCAGTCCCAGTGTTTACAGTTGTGACAGTTCAGTATTTCATCCAGTCCCAGTGTTTACATTTGTGACAGTTCAGTATTTCATCCAGGCCCTGTGTTTACAGTTGTGACAGTTCAGTATTTCCTCCAGTCCCAGTGTTTACATTTGTGACAGTTCAGTATTTCATCCAGGCCCTGTGTTTACATTTGTGACAGTTCAGTATTTCATCCAGTCCCTGTGTTTACATTTGTGACAGTTCAGTATTTCATCCAGGCCCAGTGTTTACAGTTGTGACAGTTCAGTATTTCATCCAGGCCCAGTGTTTACATTTGTGACAGTTCAGTATTTCCTCCAGTCCCTGTGTTTACATTTGTGACAGTTCAGTATTTCCTCCAGGCCTTGTGTTTAAATTTGTGACAGTTCAGTATTTCCTCCAGTCCCTGTTTTTAAATTTGTGACAGTTCAGTATTTCATCCAGGCCCAGTGTTTACATTTGTGACAGTTCAGTATTTCATCCAGGCCCAGTGTATACAGTTGTGACAGTTCAATATTTCATCCAGGCCCAGTGTTTACAGTTGTGACAGTTCAGTATTTCATCCAGTCCCAGTGTTTACATTTGTGACAGTTCAGTATTTCATCCAGGCCCTGTGTTTACAGTTGTGACAGTTCAGTATTTCATCCAGGCCCTGTGTTTACATTTGTGACAGTTCAGTATTTCATCCAGTCCCAGTGTTTACATTTGTGACAGTTCAGTATTTCATCCAGGCCCTGTGTTTACAGTTGTGACAGTTCAGTATTTCATCCAGGCCCTGTGTTTACATTTGTGACAGTTCAGTATTTCCTCCAGTCCCAGTGTTTACATTTGTGACAGTTCAGTATTTCATCCAGGCCCTGTGTTTACAGTTGTGACAGTTCAGTATTTCCTCCAGTCCCTGTGGTAACATTTGTGACAGTTCAGTATTTCCTCCAGTCCCTGTGTTTACATTTGTGACAGTTCAGTATTTCATCCAGGCCCAGTGTTTACAGTTGTGACAGTTCAGTATTTCCTCCAGACCCTGTGTTTACAGTTGTGACAGTTCAGTATTTCCTCCAGTCCCTGTGTTTACATTTGTGACAGTTCAGTATTTCATCCAGGCCCTGTGTTTACATTTGTGACAGTTCAGTATTTCCTCCAGTCCCTGTGTTTACATTTGTGACAGTTCAGTATTTACTCCAGGCCCAGTGTTTACATTTGTGACAGTTCAGTATTTCATCCAGGCCCAGTGTTTACATTTGTGACAGTTCAGTATTTCCTCCAGACCCTGTGTTTAAATTTGTGACAGTTCAGTATTTCATCCAGGCCCAGTGTTTACATTTGTGACAGTTTAGTATTTCCTCCAGACCCTGTGTTTACATTTGTGACAGTTCAGTATTTCATCCAGGCCCAGTGTTTACAGTTGTGACAGTTCAGTATTTCCTCCAGTCCCTGTGTTTACATTTGTGACAGTTCAGTATTTCATCCAGGCCCAGTGTTTACATTTGTGACAGTTCAGTATTTCCTCCAGGCCCTGTGTTTAAATTTGTGACAGTTCAGTATTTCCTCCAGTCTCTGTGTTTACATTTGTGACAGTTCAGTATTTCATCCAGGCCCAGTGTTTACATTTGTGACAGTTCAGTATTTCCTCCAGACCCTGTGTTTAAATTTGTGACAGTTCAGTATTTCATCCAGTCCCTGTGTTTACATTTGTGACAGTTCAGTATTTCATCCAGGCCCAGTGTTTACATTTGTGACAGTTCAGTATTTCATCCAGGCCCAGTGTTTACATTTGTGACAGTTCAGTATTTCATCCAGGCCCAGTGTTTACAGTTGTGACAGTTCAGTATTTCATCCAGGCCCAGTGTTTACATTTGTGACAGTTCAGTATTTCATCCAGTCCCTGTGTTTACATTTGTGACAGTTCAGTATTTCATCCAGGCCCAGTGTTTACATTTGTCACAGTTCAGTATTTCATCCCGTCCCTGTGTTTACATTTGTGACAGTTCAGTATTTCATCCAGGCCCAGTGTTTACATTTGTGACAGTTCAGTATTTCATCCAGGCCCAGTGTTTACATTTGTGACAGTTCAGTATTTCATCCAGGCCCAGTGTTTACAGTTGTGACAGTTCAGTTTTTCATCCAGTCCCTGTGTTTACATTTGTGACAGTTCAATATTTCATCCAGGCCCAGTGTTTACATTTGTGACAGTTCAGTATTTCATCCAGGCCCAGTGTTTACATTTGTGACAGTTCAGTATTTCATCCAGTCCCTGTGTTTACATTTGTGACAGTTCAGTATTTACTCCAGACCCTGTGTTTACATTTGTGACAGGTCAGTATTTCCTGCAGACCCTGTGTTTAAATTTGTGACAGTTCAGTATTTCATCCAGGCCCAGTGTTTACATTTGTGACAGTTCAGTATTTCATCCAGTCCCTGTGTTTACATTTGAGACAGTACAGTATTTCCTCCAGACCCTGTGTTTAAATTTGTGACAGTTCAGTATTTCATCCAGGCCCAGTGTTTACAGTTGTGACAGTTCAGTATTTCCTCCAGTCCCTGTGTTTACATTTGTGACAGTTCAGTATTTCATCCAGGCCCAGTGTTTACAGTTGTGACAGTTCAGTATTTCCTCCAGTCCCTGTGTTTACATTTGTGACAGTTCAGTATTTCATCCAGTCCCTGTGTTTACATTTGTGACAGTTCAGTATTTCATCCAGTCCCTGTGTTTACATTTGTGACAGTTCAGTATTTCATCCAGTCTCTGTGTTTACATTTGTGACAGTTCAGTATTTCCTCCAGTCCCTGTGTTTACATTTGTGACAGTTCAGTATTTCATCCAGGCCCAGTGTTTACAGTTGTGACAGTTCAGTATTTCCTCCAGTCCCTGTGTTTACATTTGTGACAGTTCAGTATTTCCTCCAGTCCCTGTGTTTACATTTGTGACAGTTCAGTATTTACTCCAGGCCCAGTGTTTACATTTGTGACAGTTCAGTATTTCCTCCAGACCCTGTGTTTAAATTTGTGACAGTTCAGTATTTCATCCAGGCCCAGTGTTTACATTTGTGACAGTTCAGTATTTCATCCAGGCCCAGTGTTTACATTTGTGACAGTTCAGTATTTCATCCAGGCCCAGTGTTTACATTTGTGACAGTTCAGTATTTCATCCAGATCCAGTGTTTACAGTTGTGACAGTTCAGTTTTTCATCCAGTCCCTGTGTTTACATTTGTGACAGTTCAATATTTCATCCAGGCCCAGTGGTTACATTTGTGACAGGTCAGTATTTCCTCCAGACCCTGTGTTTAAATTTGTGACAGTTCAGTATTTCATCCAGGCCCAGTGTTTACATTTGTGACAGTTCAGTATTTCATCCAGTCCCTGTGTTTACATTTGAGACAGTACAGTATTTCCTCCAGACCCTGTGTTTAAATTTGTGACAGTTCAGTATTTCATCCAGGCCCAGTGTTTACAGTTGTGACAGTTCAGTATTTCCTCCAGTCCCTGTGTATACATTTGTGACAGTTCAGTATTTCCTCCAGGCCCTGTGTTTACATTTGTGACAGTTCAGTATTTACTCCAGGCCCAGTGTTTACATTTGTGACAGTTCAGTATTTCCTCCAGACCCTGTGTTTAAATTTGTGACAGTTCAGTATTTCATCCAGGCCCAGTGTTTACATTTGTGACAGTTCAGTATTTCCTCCAGTCCCTGTGTTTACATTTGCGACAGTTCAGTATTTCATCCAGGCCCAGTGTTTACAGTTGTGACAGTTCAGTATTTCCTCCAGTCCCTGTGTTTACATTAGTGACAGTTCAGTATTTCCTCCAGTCCCTGTGTTTACATTTGTGACAGTTCAGTATTTCCTCCAGGCCCAGTGTTTACATTTGTGACAGTTCAGTATTTCCTCCAGTCCCTGTGTTTACATTTGTGACAGTTCAGTATTTCCTCCAGACCCTGTGTTTAAATTTGTGACAGTTCAGTATTTCATCCAGGCCCAGTGTTTACATTTGTGACAGTTCAGTATTTCCTCCAGTCCCTGTGTTTACATTTGCGACAGTTCAGTATTTCATCCAGGCCCAGTGTTTACAGTTGTGACAGTTCAGTATTTCCTCCAGTCCCTGTGTTTACATTAGTGACAGTTCAGTATTTCCTCCAGTCCCTGTGTTTACATTTGTGACAGTTCAGTATTTCCTCCAGGCCCAGTGTTTACATTTGTGACAGTTCAGTATTTCCTCCAGTCCCTGTGTTTACATTTGTGACAGTTCAGTATTTCCTCCAGACCCTGTGTTTAAATTTGTGACAGTTCAGTATTTCATCCAGGCCCAGTGTTTACATTTGTGACAGTTCAGTATTTCCTCCAGTCCCTGTGTTTACATTTGTGACAGTTCAGTATTTCATCCAGGCCCAGTGTTTACAGTTGTGACAGTTCAGTATTTCCTCCAGTCCCTGTGTTTACATTTGTGACAGTTCAGTATTTCCTCCAGTCCCTGTGTTTACATTTGTGACAGTTCAGTATTTCCTCCAGTCCCTGTGTTTACATTTGTGACAGTTCAGTATTTCCTCCAGTCCCTGTGTTTACATTTGTGACAGTTCAGTATTTCCTCCAGTCCCTGTGTTTACATTTGTGACAGTTCAGTATTTACTCCAGGCCTAGTGTTTACAGTTGTGACAGTTCAGTATTTCCTCCAGGCCCAGTGTTTACATTTGTGACAGTTCAGTATTTCCTCCAGACCCTGTGTTTAAATTTGTGACAGTTCAGTATTTCATCCAGGCCCAGTGTTTACAGTTGTGACAGTTCAGTATTTACTCCAGTCCCAGTGTTTACAGTTGTGACAGTTCAGTATTTCCTCCAGTCCCTGTGTTTACATTTGTGACAGTTCAGTATTTACTCCAGGCCCAGTGTTTACATTTGTGACAGTTCAGTATTTCATCCAGGCCCAGTGTTTACATTTGTGACAGTTCAGTATTTCCTCCAGTCCCGGTGTTTAAATTTGTGACAGTTCAGTATTTCATCCAGGCCCAGTGTTTACATTTGTGACAGTTCAGTATTTACTCCAGGCCCAGTGTTTACATTTGTGACAGTTCAGTATTTACTCCAGGCCCAGTGTTTACATTTGTGACAGTTCAGTATTTCATCCAGGCCCAGTGTTTACATTTGTGACAGTTCAGTATTTCCTCCAGACCCTGTGTTTAAATTTGTGACAGTTCAGTATTTCATCCAGTCCCTGTGTTTACATTTGTGACAGTTCAGTATTTCATCCAGGCCCAGTGTTTACATTTGTGACAGTTCAGTATTTCCTCCAGTCCCTGTGTTTACATTTGTGACAGTTCAATATTTCATCCAGGCCCAGTGTTTACATTTGTGACAGTTCAGTATTTCATCCAGGCCCAGTGTTTACATTTGTGACAGGTCAGTATTTCCTCCAGACCCTGTGTTTAAATTTGTGACAGTTCAGTATTTCATCCAGGCCCAGTGTTTACATTTGTGACAGTTCAGTATTTCCTCCAGACCCTGTGTTTAAATTTGTGACAGTTCAGTATTTCATCCAGGCCCAGTGTTTACAGTTGTGACAATTCAGTATTTCCTCCAGTCCCTGTGTTTACATTTGTGACAGTTCAGTATTTCATCCAGGCCCAGTGTTTACAGTTGTGACAGTTCAGTATTTCCTCCAGTCCCTGTGTTTACATTTGTGACAGTTCAGTATTTCCTCCAGTCCCTGTGTTTACATTTGTGACAGTTCAGTATTTACTCCAGGCCCAGTGTTTACATTTGTGACAGTTCAGTATTTCCTCCAGACCCTGTGTTTAAATTTGTGACAGTTCAGTATTTCATCCAGGCCCAGTGTTTACAGTTGTGACAGTTCAGTATTTCCTCCAGTCCCTGTGTTTACATTTGTGACAGTTCAGTATTTCCTCCAGTCCCTGTGTTTACATTTGTGACAGTTCAGTATTTCCTCCAGTCCCTGTGTTTACATTTGTGACAGTTCAGTATTTCCTCCAGTCCCTGTGTTTACATTTGTGACAGTTCAGTATTTCCTCCAGTCCCTGTGTTTACATTTGTGACAGTTCAGTATTTCCTCCAGGCCCAGTGTTTACATTTGTGACAGTTCAGTATTTCCTCCAGACCCTGTGTTTAAATTTGTGACAGTTCAGTATTTCATCCAGGCCCAGTGTTTACAGTTGTGACAGTTCAGTATTTCCTCCAGTCCCTGTGTTTACATTTGTGACAGTTCAGTATTTCCTCCAGTCCCTGTGTTTACATTTGTGACAGTTCAGTATTTCCTCCAGTCCCTGTGTTTACATTTGTGACAGTTCAGTATTTACTCCAGGCCCAGTGTTTACAGTTGTGACAGTTCAGTATTTCCTCCAGTCCCTGTGTTTACATTTGTGACAGTTCAGTATTTACTCCAGGCCCAGTGTTTACATTTGTGACAGTTCAGTATTTCATCCAGGCCCAGTGTTTACATTTGTGACAGTTCAGTATTTCCTCCAGACCCTGTGTTTAAATTTGTGACAGTTCAGTATTTCATCCAGGCCCAGTGTTTACATTTGTGACAGTTCAGTATTTCCTCCAGTCCCTGTGTTTACATTTGTGACAGTTCAGTATTTCATCCAGGCCCAGTGTTTACATTTGTGACAGTTCAGTATTTCATCCAGTCCCTGTGTTTACATTTGTGACAGTTCAGTATTTCATCCAGGCCCTGTGTTTACATTTGTGACAGTTCAGTATTTCATCCAGTCCCTGTGTTTACATTTGTGACAGTTCAGTATTTCCTCCAGTCCCTGTGTTTACATTTGTGACAGTTCAGTATTTCATCCAGGCCCAGTGTTTACATTTGTGACAGTTCAGTATTTCCTCCAGTCCCTGTGTTTACATTTGTGACAGTTCAGTATTTCATCCAGGCCCTGTGTTTACATTTGTGACAGTTCAGTATTTTCTCCAGTCCCTGTGTTTACATTTGTGACAGTTCAGTATTTCATCCAGTCCCTGTGTTTACATTTGTGACAGTTCAGTATTTCCTCCAGTCCCTGTGTTTACATTTGTGACAGTTCAGTATTTCATCCAGGCCCAGTGTTTACATTTGTGACAGTTCAGTATTTCCTCCAGTCCCTGTGTTTAAATTTGTGACAGTTCAGTATTTCCTCCAGACCCTGTGTTTAAATTTGTGACAGTTCAGTATTTCATCCAGGCCCAGTGTTTACAGTTGTGACAGTTCAGTATTTCCTCCAGTCCCTGTGTTTACATTTGTGACAGTTCAGTATTTCCTCCAGTCCCTGTGTTTACATTTGTGACAGTTCAGTATTTACTCCAGGCCCAGTGTTTACATTTGTGACAGTTCAGTATTTCATCCAGGCCCAGTGTTTACATTTGTGACAGTTCAGTATTTCCTCCAGACCCTGTGTTTAAATTTGTGACAGTTCAGTATTTCATCCAGGCCCAGTGTTTACATTTGTGACAGTTCAGTATTTCCTCCAGTCCCTGTGTTTACATTTGTGACAGTTCAGTATTTCATCCAGGCCCAGTGTTTACATTTGTGACAGTTCAGTATTTCATCCAGTCCCTGTGTTTACATTTGTGACAGTTCAGTATTTCATCCAGGCCCTGTGTTTACATTTGTGACAGTTCAGTATTTCATCCAGTCCCTGTGTTTACATTTGTGACAGTTCAGTATTTCCTCCAGTCCCTGTGTTTACATTTGTGACAGTTCAGTATTTCATCCAGGCCTTGTGTTTACATTTGTGACAGTTCAGTATTTCCTCCAGTCCCTGTGTTTACATTTGTGACAGTTCAGTATTTCATCCAGGCCCAGTGTTTACATTTGTGACAGTTCAGTATTTCCTCCAGTCCCTGTGTTTACATTTGTGACAGTTCAGTATTTCATCCAGGCCCAGTGTTTACATTTGTGACAGTTCAGTATTTCCTCCAGACCCTGTGTTTAAATTTGTGACAGTTCAGTATTTCATCCAGACCCTGTGTTTAAATTTGTGACAGTTCAGTATTTCCTCCAGACCCTGTGTTTAAATTTGTGACAGTTCAGTATTTCCTCCAGACCCTGTGTTTACATTTGTGACAGTTCAGTATTTCATCCAGGCCCACTGTTTACATTTGTGACAGTTCAGTATTTCATCCAGGCCCAGTGTTTACATTTGTGACAGTTCAGTATTTCCTCCAGACCCTGTGTTTAAATTTGTGACAGTTCAGTATTTCATCCAGTCCCTGTGTTTACATTTGTGACAGTTCAGTATTTCATCCAGGCCCAGTGTTTACATTTGTGACAGTTCAGTATTTCATCCAGGCCCAGTGTTTACAGTTGTGACAGTTCAGTATTTACCCAGGACCTGTGTTTACATTTGTGACAGTTCAGTATTTCATCCAGGCCCAGTGTTTACAGTTGTGACAGTTCAGTATTTCATCCAGGCCCAGTGTTTACAGTTGTGACAGTTCAGTATTTACCCAGGACCTGTGTTTACATTTGTGACAGTTCAGTATTTCATCCAGCCCAGTGTTTACATTTGTGACAGTTCAGTATTTCATCCAGGCCCAGTGTTTACATTTGTGACAGTTCAGTATTTCATCCAGGCCCAGTGTTTACATTTGTGACAGTTCAGTATTTCCTCCAGACCCTGTGTTTAAATTTGTGACAGTTCAGTATTTCCCCCAGGCCCAGTGTTTACATTTGTGACAGTTCAGTATTTCATCCAGGCCCAGTGTTTACATTTGTGACAGTTCAGTATTTCCTCCAGTCCCTGTGTTTACATATGTGACAGTTCAGTATTTCCTCCAGTCCCAGTGTATACAGTTGTGACAGTTCAGTATTTCATCCAGGCCCAGTGTTTACATTTGTGACAGTTCAGTATTTCCTCCAGGCCCAGTGTTTACATTTGTGACAGTTCAGTATTTCATCCAGGCCCTGTGTTTACATTTGTGACAGTTCAGTATTTCATCCAGTCCCTGTGTTTACATTTGTGACAGTTCAGTATTTCATCCAGGCCCTGTGTTTACATTTGTGACAGTTCAGTATTTCATCCAGTCCCTGTGTTTACATTTGTGACAGTTCAGTATTTCCTCCAGTCCCTGTGTTTACATTTGTGACAGTTCAGTATTTCATCCAGGCCTTGTGTTTACATTTGTGACAGTTCAGTATTTCCTCCAGTCCCTGTGTTTACATTTGTGACAGTTCAGTATTTCATCCAGGCCCTGTGTTTACATTTGTGACAGTTCAGTATTTCATCCAGTCCCTGTGTTTACATTTGTGACAGTTCAGTATTTCCTCCAGTCCCTGTGTTTACATTTGTGACAGTTCAGTATTTCATCCAGGCCTTGTGTTTACATTTGTGACAGTTCAGTATTTCCTCCAGTCCCTGTGTTTACATTTGTGACAGTTCAGTATTTCATCCAGGCCCAGTGTTTACATTTGTGACAGTTCAGTATTTCCTCCAGTCCCTGTGTTTACATTTGTGACAGTTCAGTATTTCATCCAGGCCCAGTGTTTACATTTGTGACAGTTCAGTATTTCCTCCAGACCCTGTGTTTAAATTTGTGACAGTTCAGTATTTCATCCAGACCCTGTGTTTAAATTTGTGACAGTTCAGTATTTCCTCCAGACCCTGTGTTTAAATTTGTGACAGTTCAGTATTTCCTCCAGACCCTGTGTTTACATTTGTGACAGTTCAGTATTTCATCCAGGCCCACTGTTTACATTTGTGACAGTTCAGTATTTCATCCAGGCCCAGTGTTTACATTTGTGACAGTTCAGTATTTCCTCCAGACCCTGTGTTTAAATTTGTGACAGTTCAGTATTTCATCCAGTCCCTGTGTTTACATTTGTGACAGTTCAGTATTTCATCCAGGCCCAGTGTTTACATTTGTGACAGTTCAGTATTTCATCCAGGCCCAGTGTTTACAGTTGTGACAGTTCAGTATTTACCCAGGACCTGTGTTTACATTTGTGACAGTTCAGTATTTCATCCAGGCCCAGTGTTTACAGTTGTGACAGTTCAGTATTTCATCCAGGCCCAGTGTTTACAGTTGTGACAGTTCAGTATTTACCCAGGACCTGTGTTTACATTTGTGACAGTTCAGTATTTCATCCAGCCCAGTGTTTACATTTGTGACAGTTCAGTATTTCATCCAGGCCCAGTGTTTACATTTGTGACAGTTCAGTATTTCATCCAGGCCCAGTGTTTACATTTGTGACAGTTCAGTATTTCCTCCAGACCCTGTGTTTAAATTTGTGACAGTTCAGTATTTCCCCCAGGCCCAGTGTTTACATTTGTGACAGTTCAGTATTTCATCCAGGCCCAGTGTTTACATTTGTGACAGTTCAGTATTTCCTCCAGTCCCTGTGTTTACATATGTGACAGTTCAGTATTTCCTCCAGTCCCAGTGTATACAGTTGTGACAGTTCAGTATTTCATCCAGGCCCAGTGTTTACATTTGTGACAGTTCAGTATTTCCTCCAGGCCCAGTGTTTACATTTGTGACAGTTCAGTATTTCATCCAGGCCCTGTGTTTACATTTGTGACAGTTCAGTATTTCATCCATGCCCAGTGTTTACATTTGTGACAGTTCAGTATTTCATCCAGGCCCAGTGTTTACATTTGTGACAGTTCAGTATTTCATCCAGGCCCTGTGTTTAAATTTGTGACAGTTCAGTATTTCATCCAGGCCCAGTGTTTACATTTGTGACAGTTCAGTATTTCATCCAGGCCCAGTGTTTACATTTGTGACAGTTCAGTATTTCATCCAGGCCCAGTGTTTACATTTGTGACAGTTCAGTATTTCATCCAGGCCCAGTGTTTACATTTGTGACAGTTCAGTATTTCATCCAGGCCCTGTGTTTAAATTTGTGACAGTTCAGTATTTCCTCCAGGCCCAGTGTTTACATTTGTGACAGTTCAGTATTTCATCCAGGCCCAGTGTTTACAGTTGTGACAGTTCAGTATTTCGTCCAGGCCCAGTGTTTACATTTGTGACAGTTCAGTATTTCGTCCAGGCCCAGTGTTTACATTTGTGACAGTTCAGTATTTCCTCCAGTCCCTGTGTTTACATATGTGACAGTTCAGTATTCCCTCCAGTCCCTGTGTTTACATTTGTGACAGTTCAGTATTTCCTCCAGTCCCTGTGTTTACATTTGTGACAGTTCAGTATTTCATCCAGGCCCAGTGTTTACATTTGTGACAGTTCAGTATTTCATCCAGGCCCAGTGTTTACATTTGTGACAGTTCAGTATTTCCTCCAGTCCCTGTGTTTACATTTGTGACAGTTCAGTATTTCCTCCAGTCCCTGTGTTTACATTTGTGACAGTTCAGTATTTCCTCCAGGCCCAGTGTTTACATTTGTGACAGTTCAGTATTTCATCCAGGCCCAGTGTTTACAGTTGTGACAGTTCAGTATTTCATCCAGGCCCAGTGTTTACATTTGTGACAGTTCAGTATTTCCTCCAGTCCCTGTGTTTACATTTGTGACAGTTCAGTATTCCCTCCAGTCCCTGTGTTTACATTTGTGACAGTTCAGTATTTCCTCCAGTCCCTGTGTTTACATTTGTGACAGTTCAGTATTTCATCCAGGCCCTGTGTTTACATTTGTGACAGTTCAGTATTTCATCCAGGCCCAGTGTTTACATTTGTGACAGTTCAGTATTTCATCCAGGCCCAGTGTTTACATTTGTGACAGTTCAGTATTTCCTCCAGTCCCTGTGTTTACATTTGTGACAGTTCAGTATTTCCTCCAGTCCCTGTGTTTACATTTGTGACAGTTCAGTATTTCATCCAGGCCCTGTGTTTACAGTTGTGACAGTTCAGTATTTCCTCCAGTATCTGTGTTTACATTTGTGACAGTTCAGTATTTCATCCAGGCCCAGTGTTTACATTTGTGACAGTTCAGTATTTCCTCCAGTCCCTGTGTTTACATTTGTGACAGTTCAGTATTTCATCCAGGCCCAGTGTTTACAATTGTGACAGTTCAGTATTTCATCCAGTCCCTGTGTTTACATTTGTGACAGTTCAGTATTTCCTCCAGTCCCTGTGTTTACATTTGTGACAGTTCAGTATTTCATCCAGGCCCAGTGTTTACATTTGTGACAGTTCAGTATTTCATCCAGGCCCAGTGTTTTCATTTGTGACAGTTCATTATTTCATCCAGGCCCAGTGTTTACAATTGTGACAGTTCAGTATTTCATCCAGGCCCAGTGTTTACATTTGTGACAGTTCAGTATTTCATCCAGGCCCAGTGTTTACAATTGTGACAGTTCAGTATTTCATCCAGGCCCAGTGTTTACATTTGTGACAGTTCAGTATTTCCTCCAGTCCCTGTGTTTACATTTGTGACAGTTCAGTATTTCATCCAGGCCCTGTGTTTACATTTGTGACAGTTCAGTATTTCCTCCAGTCCCTGTGTTTACATTTGTGACAGTTCAGTATTTCATCCAGGCCCAGTGTTTACATTTGTGACAGTTCAGTATTTCATCCAGGCCCAGTGTTTACATTTGTGACAGTTCAGTATTTCATCCAGGCCCAGTGTTTACATTTGTGACAGTTCAGTATTTCCTCCAGTCCCTGTGTTTACATTTGTGACAGTTCAGTATTTCATCCAGGCCCAGTGTTTACATTTGTGACAGTTCAGTATTTCATCCAGGCCCAGTGTTTACAATTGTGACAGTTCAGTATTTCATCCAGGCCCTGTGTTTACATTTGTGACAGTTCAGTATTTCCTCCAGTCCCTGTGTTTACATTTGTGACAGTTCAGTATTTCATCCAGTCCCTGTGTTTACATTTGTGACAGTTCAGTATTTCATCCAGGCCCTGTGTTTACATTTGTGACAGTTCAGTATTTCCTCCAGTCCCTGTGTTTACATTTGTGACAGTTCAGTATTTCATCCAGTCCCTGTGTTTACATTTGTGACAGTTCAGTATTTCATCCAGGCCCTGTGTTTACATTTGTGACAGTTCAGTATTTCATCCAGGCCCAGTGTTTACATTTGTGACAGTTCAGTATTTCCTCCAGTCCCTGTGTTTACATTTGTGACAGTTCAGTATTTCCTCCAGGCCCAGTGTTTACATTTGTGACAGTTCAGTATTTCCTCCAGTCCCTGTGTTTAAATTTGTGACAGTTCAGTATTTCATCCAGGCCCTGTGTTTACATTTGTGACAGTTCAGTATTTCATCCAGGCCCAGTGTTTACATTTGTGACAGTTCAGTATTTCATCCAGTCCCTGTGTTTACATTTGTGACAATTCAGTATTTCATCCAGGCCCAGTGTTTACATTTGTGACAGTTCAGTATTTCATCCAGGCCCAGTGTTTACATTTGTGACAGTTCAGTATTTCATCCAGTCCCTGTGTTTAAATTTGTGACAGTTCAGTATTTCCTCCAGTCCCTGTGTTTACATTTGTGACAGTTCAGTATTTCATCCAGGCCCAGTGTTTACATTTGTGACAGTTCAGTATTTCCTCCAGTCTCTGTGTTTAAATTTGTGACAGTTCAGTATTTCATCCAGGCCCAGTGTTTACAGTTGTGGCAGTTCAGTATTTGATCCAGTCCCTGTGTTTACATTTGTGACAGTTCAGTATTTCATCCAGGCCCAGTGTTTACATTTGTGACAGTTCAGTATTTCATCCAGGCCCAGTGTTTACATTTGTGACAGTTCAGTATTTCATCCAGTCCCTGTGTTTAAATTTGTGACAGTTCAGTATTTCCTCCAGGCCCAGTGTTTACATTTGTGACAGTTCAGTATTTCCTCCAGTCCCTGTGTTTACAGTTGTGACAGTTCAGTATTTCATCCAGTCCCTGTGTTTACATTTGTGACAGTTCAGTATTTCATCCAGGCCCAGTGTTTACATTTGTGACAGTTCAGTATTTCCTCCAGTCCCTGTGTTTACATTTGTGACAGTTCAGTATTTCCTCCAGGCCCAGTGTTTACATTTGTGACAGTTCAGTATTTCATCCAGTCCCTGTGTTTACATTTGTGACAGTTCAGTATTTCATCCAGGCCCTGTGTTTACATTTGTGACAGTTCAGTATTTCCTCCAGTCCCAGTGTTTACATTTGTGACAGTTCAGTATTTCCTCCAGGCCCAGTGTTTACATTTGTGACAGTTCAGTATTTCATCCAGTCCCTGTGTTTACATTTGTGACAGTTCAGTATTTCATCCAGGCCCTGTGTTTACATTTGTGACAGTTCAGTATTTCATCCAGGCCCAGTGTTTACATTTGTGACAGTTCAGTATTTCCTCCAGTCCCTGTGTTTACATTTGTGACAGTTCAGTATTTCCTCCAGGCCCAGTGTTTACATTTGTGACAGTTCAGTATTTCATCCAGTCCCTGTGTTTACATTTGTGACAGTTCAGTATTTCCTCCAGTCCCTGTGTTTACATATGTGACAGTTCAGTATTTCATCCAGGCCCAGTGTTTACAGTTGTGACAGTTCAGTATTTCATCCAGTCCCAGTGTTTACATTTGCGACAGTTCAGTATTTCATCCAGGCCTTGTGTTTAAATTTGTGACAGTTCAGTATTTCATCCAGGCCCAGTGTTTACATTTGTGACAGTTCAGTATTTCCTCCAGTCCCTGTGTTTACATTTGTGACAGTTCAGTATTTCATCCAGGACCTGTGTTTAAATTTGTGACAGTTCAGTATTTCATCCAGTTCCTGTGTTTACATTTGTGACAGTTCAGTATTTCATCCAGGCCCAGTGTTTACATTTGTGACAGTTCAGTATTTCCTCCAGTCCCTGTGTTTACATTTGTGACAGTTCAGTATTTCATCCAGGACCTGTGTTTACATTTGTGACAGTTCAGTATTTCATCCAGGCCCAGTGTTTACATTTGTGACAGTTCAGTATTTCCTCCAGGACCTGTGTTTACAGTTGTGACAGTTCAGTATTTCATCCAGTCCCTGTGTTTACATTTGTGACAGTTCAGTATTTCATCCAGGCCCAGTGTTTACATTTGTGACAGTTCAGTATTTCCTCCAGTCCCTGTGTTTACATTTGTGACAGTTCAGTATTTCCTCCAGGCCCAGTGTTTACATTTGTGACAGTTCAGTATTTCATCCAGTCCCTGTGTTTACATTTGTGACAGTTCAGTATTTCATCCAGGCCCTGTGTTTACATTTGTGACAGTTCAGTATTTCCTCCAGTCCCTGTGTTTACATTTGTGACAGTTCAGTATTTCCTCCAGGCCCAGTGTTTACATTTGTGACAGTTCAGTATTTCATCCAGTCCCTGTGTTTACATTTGTGACAGTTCAGTATTTCATCCAGGCCCTGTGTTTACATTTGTGACAGTTCAGTATTTCCTCCAGTCCCAGTGTTTACATTTGTGACAGTTCAGTATTTCATCCAGTCCCTGTGTTTACATTTGTGACAGTTCAGTATTTCCTCCAGTCCCTGTGTTTACATTTGTGACAGTTCAGTATTTCATCCAGGCCCAGTGTTTACAGTTGTGACAGTTCAGTATTTCCTCCAGTCCCTGTGTTTACATTTGTGACAGTTCAGTATTTCATCCAGTCCCTGTGTTTACATTTGTGACAGTTCAGTATTTCATCCAGGCCCAGTGTTTACAGTTGTGACAGTTCAGTATTTCCTCCAGTCCCTGTGTTTACATTTGTGACAGTTCAGTATTTCATCCAGTCCCTGTGTTTACATTTGTGACAGTTCAGTATTTCATCCAGGCCTTGTGTTTAAATTTGTGACAGTTCAGTATTTCATCCAGGCACTGTGTTTACATTTGTGACAGTTCAGTATTTCATCCAGGCCCTGTGTTTACAGTTGTGACAGTTCAGTATTTCATCCAGTCCCTGTGTTTACATTTGTGACAGTCCAGTATTTCCTCCAGTCCCTGTGTTTACATTTGTGACAGTTCAGTATTTCCTCCAGTCCCTGTGTTTACATTTGTGACAGTTCAGTATTTCATCCAGGCCTTGTGTTTAAATTTGTGACAGTTCAGTATTTCATCCAGGCCCTGTGTTTACATTTGTGACAGTTCAGTATTTCATCCAGGCCCTGTGTTTAAAGTTGTGACAGTTCAGTATTTCATCCAGTCCCTGTGTTTACATTTGTGACAGTTCAGTATTTCATCCAGGACCTGTGTTTAAATTTGTGACAGTTCAGTATTTCATCCAGGCCCTGTGTTTACATTTGTGACAGTTCAGTATTTCATCCAGGACCTGTGTTTAAATTTGTGACAGTTCAGTATTTCATCCAGTTCCTGTGTTTACATTTGTGACAGTTCAGTATTTCATCCAGGCCCTGTGTTTACATTTGTGACAGTTCAGTATTTCATCCAGGCCCAGTGTTTACATTTGTGACAGTTCAGTATTTCATCCAGTCCCTGTGTTTACATTTGTGACAGTTCAGTATTTCATCCAGGCCCAGTGTTTACATTTGTGACAGTTCAGTATTTCATCCAGGCCCAGTGTTTACATTTGTGACAGTTCAGTATTTCATCCAGTCCCTGTGTTTAAATTTGTGACAGTTCAGTATTTCCTCCAGTCCCTGTGTTTACATTTGTGACAGTTCAGTATTTCATCCAGGCCCAGTGTTTACATTTGTGACAGTTCAGTATTTCCTCCAGTCCCTGTGTTTAAATTTGTGACAGTTCAGTATTTCATCCAGGCCCAGTGTTTACAGTTGTGACAGTTCAGTATTTCATCCAGTCCCTGTGTTTACATTTGTGACAGTTGAGTATTTCATCCAGGCCCAGTGTTTACATTTGTGACAGTTCAGTATTTCATCCAGGCCCAGTGTTTACATTTGTGACAGTTCAGTATTTCATCCAGTCCCTGTGTTTAAATTTGTGACAGTTCAGTATTTCCTCCAGGCCCAGTGTTTACATTTGTGACAGTTCAGTATTTCATCCAGTCCCTGTGTTTACATTTGTGACAGTTCAGTATTTCATCCAGGCCCAGTGTTTACATTTGTGACAGTTCAGTATTTCCTCCAGGACCTGTGTTTACAGTTGTGACAGTTCAGTATTTCATCCAGTCCCTGTGTTTACATTTGTGACAGTTCAGTATTTCATCCAGGCCCAGTGTTTACATTTGTGACAGTTCAGTATTTCCTCCAGTCCCTGTGTTTACATTTGTGACAGTTCAGTATTTCCTCCAGGCCCAGTGTTTACATTTGTGACAGTTCAGTATTTCATCCAGTCCCTGTGTTAAATTTGTGACAGTTCAGTATTTCCTCCAGTCCCTGTGTTTACATATGTGACAGTTCAGTATTTCATCCAGGCCCAGTGTTTACAGTTGTGACAGTTCAGTATTTCATCCAGTCCCATTGTTTACATTTGTGACAGTTCAGTATTTCCTCCAGTCCCTGTGTTTACATATGTGACAGTTCAGTATTTCATCCAGGCCCAGTGTTTAAAGTTGTGACAGTTCAGTATTTCATCCAGTCCCTGTGTTTACATTTGTGACAGTCCAGTATTTCCTCCAGTCCCTGTGTTTACATTTGTGACTGTTCAGTATTTCCTCCAGGCACTGTGTTTACAGTTGTGACAGTCCAGTATTTCCTCCAGTCCCTGTGTTTACATTTGTGACAGTTCAGTATTTCATCCAGGCCCAGTGTTTACATTTGTGACAGTTCAGTATTTCCTCCAGTCCCTGTGTTTACATTTGTGACATTTCAGTATTTCATCCAGGACCTGTGTTTAAATTTGTGACAGTTCAGTATTTCATCCAGTTCCTGTGTTTACATTTGTGACAGTTCAGTATTTCCTCCAGTCCCTGTGTTTACATTTGTGACAGTTCAGTATTTCCTCCAGTCCCTGTGTTTACATTTGTGACAGTTCAGTATTTCATCCAGGCCAGGTGTTTACATTTGTGACAGTTCAGTATTTCATCCAGGCCCAGTGTTTACATTTGTGACAGTTCAGTATTTCCTCCAGTCCCTGTGTTTACATTTGTGACAGTTCAGTATTTCATCCAGGACCTGTGTTTAAATTTGTGACAGTTCAGTATTTCATCCAGTTCCTGTGTTTACATTTGTGACAGTTCAGTATTTCATCCAGGCCCAGTGTTTACATTTGTGACAGTTCAGTATTTCCTCCAGTCCCTGTGTTTACATTTGTGACAGTTCAGTATTTCCACCAGTCCCTGTGTTTACAGTTGTGACAGTTCAGTATTTCCTCCAGTCCCTCTGTTTACATTTGTGACAGTTCAGTATTTCATCCAGGCCCAGTGTTTTCAGTTGTGACAGTTCAGTATTTCATCCAGTCCCTGTGTTTACATTTGTGACAGTTCAGTATTTCATCCAGGCCCAGTGTTTACATTTGTGACAGTTCAGTATTTCATCCAGTCCCTGTGTTTACATTTGTGACAGTTCAGTATTTCATCCAGGCCCTGTGTTTACATTTGTGACAGTTCAGTATTTCATCCAGGCCCAGTGTTTACATTTGTGACAGTTCAGTATTTCATCCAGGCCCCGTGTTTACATTTGTGACAGTTCAGTTTTTCATCCAGGCCCTGTGTTTACATTTGTGACAGTTCAGTATTTCATCCAGGCCCAGTGTTTACATTTGTGACAGTTCAGTATTTCATCCAGGCCCTGTGTTTACATTTGTGACAGTTCAGTATTTCATCCAGGCCCAGTGTTTACATTTGTGACAGTTCAGTATTTCCTCCAGTCCCTGTGTTTACAGTTGTGACAGTTCAGTATTTCATCCAGGCCCCGTGTTTACATTTGTGACAGTTCAGTATTTCATCCAGGCCCTGTGTTTACATTTGTGACAGTTCAGTATTTCATCCAGGCCCAGTGTTTACATTTGTGACAGTTCAGTATTTCATCCAGTCCCTGTGTTTACATTTGTGACAGTTCAGTATTTCATCCAGGCCCAGTGTTTACATTTGTGACAGTTCAGTATTTCATCCAGTCCCGGTGTTTACATTTGTGACAGTTCAGTATTTCATCCAGGCCCTGTGTTTACATTTGTGACAGTTCAGTATTTCATCCAGGCCCTGTGTTTACCTTTGTGACAGTTCAGTATTTCCCCCAGGACCTGTGTTTACATTTGTGACAGTTCAGTATTTCATCCAGGCCCAGTGTTTACATTTGTGACAGTTCAGTATTTCATCCAGGCCCAGTGTTTACATTTGTGACAGTTCAGTATTTCATCCAGACCCTGTGTTTACATTTGTGACAGTTCAGTATTTCCTCCAGTCCCTGTGTTTACATTTGTGACAGTTCAGTATTTCCTCCAGGCCCTGTGTTTACATTTGTGACAGTTCAGTATTTCCTCCAGGCCCTGTGTTTAAATTTGTGACAGTTCAGTGTTTCCTCCAGGCCCTGTGTTTACATTTGTGACAGTTCAGTATTTCATCCAGGCCCAGTGTTTACATTTGTGACAGTTCAGTATTTCCCCCAGGACCAGTGTTTACATTTGTGACAGTTCAGTATTTCATCCAGGCCCAGTGTTTACATTTGTGACAGTTCAGTATTTCATCCAGGCCCAGTGTTTACATTTGTGACAGTTCAGTATTTCATCCAGGCCCAGTGTTTACATTTGTGGCAGTTCAGTATTTCCCCCAGGACCTGTGTTTACATTTGTGGCAGTTCAGTATTTCCTCCAGTCCCTGTGTTTACAGTTGTGACAGTTCAGTATTTCCTCCAGTCCCAGTGTTTACATTTGTGACAGTTCAGTATTTCCTCCAGTCCCTGTGTTTACATATGTGACAGTTCAGTATTTCATCCAGGCCCAGTGTTTACATTTGTGACAGTTCAGTATTTCATCCAGGCCCTGTGTTTACAGTTGTGACAGTTCAGTATTTCCTCCAGTCCCTGTGTTTACATTTGTGACAGTTCAGTATTTCATCCAGGCCTTGTGTTTACATTTGTGACAGTTCAGTATTTCCTCCAGTCCCTGTGTTTACATTTGTGACAGTTCAGTATTTCCTCCAGGCCTTGTGTTTACATTTGTGACAGTTCAGTATTTCCTCCAGTCCCTGTGTTTACATTTGTGACAGTTCAGTATTTCCTCCAGTCCCTGTGTTTACATTTGTGACAGTTCAGTATTTCATCCAGGCCTTGTGTTTTCATTTGTGACAGTTCAGTATTTCCTCCAGGCCTTGTGTTTACATTTGTGACAGTTCAGTATTTCATCCAGGCCTTGTGTTTTCATTTGTGACAGTTCAGTATTTCCTCCAGGCCTTGTGTTTACATTTGTGACAGTTCAGTATTTCATCCAGGCCCTGTGTTTACATTTGTGACAGTTCAGTATTTCCTCCAGTCCCTGTGTTTACATTTGTGACAGTTCAGTATTTCATCCAGGCCCAGTGTTTACATTTGTGACAGTTCAGTATTTCATCCAGGCCCAGTGTTTACAGTTGTGACAGTTCAGTATTTCCTCCAGTCCCTGTGTTTACATTTGTGACAGTTCAGTATTTCCTCCAGTCCCTGTGTTTACATTTGTGACAGTTCAGTATTTCCTCCAGGCCCTGTGTTTACATTTGTGACAGTTCAGTATTTCATCCAGGCCCATTGTTTACATTTGTGACAGTTCAGTATTTCATCCAGTCCCTGTGTTTACAGTTGTGACAGTTCAGTATTTCCTCCAGTCCCTGTGTTTACATTTGTGACAGTTCAGTATTTCATCCAGGCCCTGTGTTTACATTTGTGACAGTTCAGTATTTCCTCCAGTCCCTGTGTTTACATTTGTGACAGTTCAGTATTTCATCCAGGCCCAGTGTTTACATTTGTGACAGTTCAGTATTTCATCCAGGCCCAGTGTTTACAGTTGTGACAGTTCAGTATTTCCTCCAGTCCCTGTGTTTACATTTGTGACAGTTCAGTATTTCATCCAGGCCCAGTGTTTAAATTTGTGACAGTTCAGTATTTCATCCAGGACCTGTGTTTACAGTTGTGACAGTTCAGTATTTCCTCCAGTCCCTGTGTTTACATTTGTGACAGTTCAGTATTTCATCCAGGCCCAGTGTTTACAGTTGTGACAGTTCAGTATTTCCTCCAGTCCCTGTGTTTACATTTGTGACAGTTCAGTATTTCATCCAGGCCCAGTGTTTAAATTTGTGACAGTTCAGTATTTCATCCAGGACCTGTGTTTACAGTTGTGACAGTTCAGTATTTCCTCCAGTCCCTGTGTTTACATTTGTGACAGTTCAGTATTTCATCCAGGCCCAGTCTTTACATTTGTGACAGTTCAGTACTTCCTCCAGTCCCTGTGTTTACATTTGTGACAGTTCAGTATTTCATCCAGGCCCAGTGTTTACATTTGTGACAGTTCAGTATTTCCCCCAGGCCCTGTGTTTACATTTGTGACAGTTCAGTATTTCCTCCAGTCCCTGTGTTTACATTTGTGACAGTTCAGTATTTCATCCAGTCCCTGTGTTTACATTTGTGACAGTTCAGTATTTCATCCAGGCCCTGTGTTTACATTTGTGACAGTTCAGTATTTCATCCAGTCCCTGTGTTTACATTTGTGACAGTTCAGTATTTCATCCAGGCCCAGTGTTTAAATTTGTGACAGTTCAGTATTTCATCCAGGCCCAGTGTTTACAGTTGTGACAGTTCAGTATTTCATCCAGGCCCAGTGTGTACATTTGTGACAGTTCAGTATTTCATCCAGGCCCTGTGTTTACATTTGACCAGTTCAGTATTTCATCCAGGCCCAGTGTTTACATTTGTGACAGTTCAGTATTTCATCCAGGCCCCGTGTTTACATTTGTGACAGTTCAGTATTTCATCCAGGCCCTGTGTTTACATTTGTGACAGTTCAGTATTTCATCCAGGCCCAGTGTTTACATTTGTGACAGTTCAGTATTTCATCCAGACCCTGTGTTTACATTTGTGACAGTTCAGTATTTCATCCAGGCCCTGTGTTTACATTTGTGACAGTTCAGTATTTCATCCAGGCCCAGTGTTTACATTTGTGACAGTTCAGTATTTCATCCAGGCCCTGTGTTTACATTTGTGACAGTTCAGTATTTCCTCCAGTCCCAGTGTTTACAGTTGTGACAGTTCAGTATTTCATCCAGGCCCAGTGTTTACATTTGTGGCAGTTCAGTATTTCCCCCAGGACCTGTGTTTACATTTGTGACAGTTCAGTATTTCATCCAGGCCCAGTGTTTACATTTGTGACAGTTCAGTATTTCATCCAGGCCCAGTGTTTACATTTGTGACAGTTCAGTATTTCATCCAGTCCCTGTGTTTACAGTTGTGACAGTTCAGTATTTCATCCAGGCCCAGTGTTTACATTTGTGACAGTTCAGTATTTCATCCAGGCCCAGTGTTTACATTTGTGACAGTTCAGTATTTCATCCAGGCCCTGTGTTTACATTTGTGACAGTTCAGTATTTCATCCAGGCCCAGTGTTTACAGTTGTGACAGTTCAGTATTTCCTCCAGTCCCTGTGTTTACATTTGTGACAGTTCAGTATTTCATCCAGGCCCAGTGTTTACATTTGTGGCAGTTCAGTATTTCCCCCAGGACCTGTGTTTACATTTGTGACAGTTCAGTATTTCATCCAGGCCCAGTGTTTACATTTGTGACAGTTCAGTATTTCATCCAGGCCCTGTGTTTACATTTGTGACAGTTCAGTATTTCATCCAGGCCCTGTGTTTACATTTGTGACAGTTCAGTATTTCATCCAGTCCCTGTGTTTACATTTGTGACAGTTCAGTATTTCATCCAGTCCCTGTGTTTACATTTGTGACAGTTCAGTATTTCATCCAGTCCCTGTGTTTACATTTGTGACAGTTCAGTATTTCCTCCAGTCCCTGTGTTTACAGTTGTGACAGTTCAGTATTTCCTCCAGTCCCAGTGTTTACATTTGTGACAGTTCAGTATTTCCTCCAGTCCCTGTGTTTACATATGTGACAGTTCAGTATTTCATCCAGGCCCTGTGTTTACAGTTGTGACAGTTCAGTATTTCCTCCAGTCCCTGTGTTTACATTTGTGACAGTTCAGTATTTCATCCAGGCCTTGTGTTTACATTTGTGACAGTTCAGTATTTCCTCCAGTCCCTGTGTTTACATTTGTGACAGTTCAGTATTTCATCCAGGCCCTGTGTTTACATTTGTGACAGTTCAGTATTTCATCCAGGCCCATTGTTTACATTTGTGACAGTTCAGTATTTCATCCAGTCCCTGTGTTTACAGTTGTGACAGTTCAGTATTTCCTCCAGTCCCTGTGTTTACATTTGTGACAGTTCAGTATTTCCTCCAGTCCCTGTGTTTACATTTGTGACAGTTCAGTATTTCATCCAGGCCCAGTGTTTACAGTTGTGACAGTTCAGTATTTCATCCAGGCCCAGTGTTTACATTTGTGACAGTTCAGTATTTCATCCAGGCCCAGTGTTTACAGTTGTGACAGTTCAGTATTTCCTCCAGTCCCTGTGTTTACATTTGTGACAGTTCAGTATTTCATCCAGGCCCAGTGTTTACATTTGTGACAGTTCAGTATTTCATCCAGGACCTGTGTTTACAGTTGTGACAGTTCAGTATTTCATCCAGGCCCTGTGTTTACATTTGTGACATTTCAGTATTTACCCCAGGACCTGTGTTTACATTTGTGACAGTTCAGTATTTCATCCAGGCCCTGTGTTTACATTTGTGACATTTCAGTATTTACCCCAGGACCTGTGTTTACATTTGTGACAGTTCAGTATTTCATCCAGGCCCAGTGTTTACATTTGTGACAGTTCAGTATTTCATCCAGGCCCAGTCTTTACATTTGTGACAGTTCAGTATTTCATCCAGGCCCAGTGTTTACATTTGTGACAGTTCAGTATTTCATCCAGGCCCAGTGTTTACAGTTGTGACAGTTCAGTATTTCCTCCAGCTCTGTGTTTACATTTGTGACAGTTCAGTATTTCATCCAGTCCCTGTGTTTACATTTGTGACAGTTCAGTATTTCCTCCAGTCCCTGTGTTTACATTTGTGACAGTTCAGTATTTCATCCAGGCCCAGTGTTTACATTTGTGACAGTTCAGTATTTCATCCAGGCCCAGTGTTTACATTTGTGACAGTTCAGTATTTCATCCAGGCCCAGTGTTTACATTTGTGACAGTTCAGTATTTACTCCAGGCCCAGTGTTTACATTTGTGACTGTTCAGTATTTCCTCCAGTCTCTGTGTTTACATTTGTGACAGTTCAGTATTTCATCCAGGCCCAGTGTTTACATTTGTGACAGTTCAGTATTTCCTCCAGGCCCAGTGTTTACAGTTGTGACAGTTCAGTATTTCATCCAGGCCCAGTGTTTAAATTTGTGACAGTTCAGTATTTCATCCAGGACCTGTGTTTACAGTTGTGACAGTTCAGTATTTCATCCAGTCCCTGTATTTACATTTGTGACAGTTCAGTATTTCATCCAGGCCCATTCTTTACATTTGTGACAGTTCAGTATTTCCTCCAGTCCCTGTATTTACATTTGTGACAGTTCAGTATTTCATCCAGGCCCAGTGTTTACATTTGTGACAGTTCAGTATTTCATCCAGTCCCAGTGTTTACGTTTGTGACAGTTCAGTATTTCATCCAGGCCCAGTGTTTACATTTGTGACAGTTCAGTATTTACTCCAGGCCCAGTGTTTACAGTTGTGACAGTTCAGTATTTCCTCCAGTCTCTGTGTTTACATTTGTGACAGTTCAGTATTTCCTCCAGGCCCAGTGTTTACAGTTGTGACAGTTCAGTATTTCATCCAGGCCCAGTGTTTACATTTGTGACAGTTCAGTATTTCATCCAGGCCCAGTGTTTACATTTGTGACAGTTCAGTATTTACTCCAGGCCCAGTGTTTACAGTTGTGACAGTTCAGTATTTCCTCCAGTCCCTGTGTTTACATTTGTGACAGTTCAGTATTTCATCCAGGCCCTGTGTTTACATTTGTGACAGTTCAGTATTTCCTCCAGTCCCTGTGTTTACAGTTGTGACAGTTCAGTATTTCATCCAGGCCCAGTGTTTAAATTTGTGACAGTTCAGTATTTCATCCAGGACCTGTGTTTACATTTGTGACAGTTCAGTATTTCATCCAGGCCCTGTCTTTACACTTGTGACAGTTCAGTACTTCCTCCAGGCCCTGTGTTTACATTTGTGACAGTTCAGTATTTCATCCAGGCCCAGTGTTTACATTTGTGACAGTTCAGTATTTCCTCCAGTCCCTGTGTTTACATTTGTGACAGTTCAGTATTTCATCCAGGACATGTGTTTACAGTTGTGACAGTTTAGTATTTCATCCAGGCCCTGTGTTTACATTTGTGACAGTTCAGTATTTCCTCCAGTCCCAGTGTTTACATTTGTGACAGTTCAGTATTTCCTCCAGTCCCTGTGTTTACATTTGTGACAGTTCAGTATTTCATCCAGGCCCAGTGTTTACATTTGTGACAGTTCAGTATTTCCTCCAGTCCCTGTGTTTACATTTGTGAAAGTTCAGTATTTCCTCCAGTCCCTGTGTTTACATTTGTGACAGTTCAGTATTTCATCCAGTCCCAGTGTTTACGTTTGTGACAGTTCAGTATTTCCTCCAGTCCCTGTGTTTACATTTGTGACAGTTCAGTATTTCCTCCAGTCCCTGTGTTTACATTTGTGACAGTTCAGTATTTCATCCAGGCCCAGTGTTTACAGTTGTGACAGTTCAGTATTTCATCCAGTCCCTGTGTTTACATTTGTGACAGTTCAGTATTTCATCCAGGCCTAGTGTTTACATTTGTGACAGTTCATTATTTCATCCAGGCCCAGTGTTTACATTTGTGACAGTTCAGTATTTCATCCAGGCCCAGTGTTTACATTTGTGACAGTTCAGTATTTCATCCAGGCCCAGTGTTTACATTTGTGACAGTTCATTATTTCATCCAGGCCCAGTGTTTACATTTGTGACAGTTCAGTATTTCATCCAGGCCCAGTGTTTACAGTTGTGACAGTTCAGTATTTCCTCCAGCTCTGTGTTTACATTTGTGACAGTTCAGTATTTCATCCAGTCCCTGTGTTTACATTTGTGACAGTTCAGTATTTCCTCCAGTCCCTGTGTTTACCTTTGTGACAGTTCAGTATTTCATCCAGGCCCAGTGTTTACATTTGTGACAGTTCAGTATTTCATCCAGGCCCAGTGTTTACATTTGTGACAGTTCAGTATTTCATCCAGGCCCAGTGTTTACATTTGTGACAGTTCAGTATTTACTCCAGGCCCAGTGTTTACATTTGTGACTGTTCAGTATTTCCTCCAGTCTCTGTGTTTACATTTGTGACAGTTCAGTATTTCATCCAGGCCCAGTGTTTACATTTGTGACAGTTCAGTATTTCCTCCAGGCCCAGTGTTTACAGTTGTGACAGTTCAGTATTTCATCCAGGCCCAGTGTTTAAATTTGTGATAGTTCAGTATTTCATCCAGGACCTGTGTTTACAGTTGTGACAGTTCAGTATTTCATCCAGTCCCTGTATTTACATTTGTGACAGTTCAGTATTTCATCCAGGCCCATTCTTTACATTTGTGACAGTTCAGTATTTCCTCCAGTCCCTGTATTTACATTTGTGACAGTTCAGTATTTCATTCAGGCCCAGTGTTTACATTTGTGACAGTTCAGTATTTCATCCAGTCCCAGTGTTTACGTTTCTGACAGTTCAGTATTTCATCCAGGCCCAGTGTTTACATTTGTGACAGTTCAGTATTTACTCCAGGCCCAGTGTTTACAGTTGTGACAGTTCAGTATTTCCTCCAGTCTCTGTGTTTACATTTGTGACAGTTCAGTATTTCCTCCAGGCCCAGTGTTTACAGTTGTGACAGTTCAGTATTTCATCCAGGCCCAGTGTTTACATTTGTGACAGTTCAGTATTTCATCCAGGCCCAGTGTTTACATTTGTGACAGTTCAGTATTTACTCCAGGCCCAGTGTTTACAGTTGTGACAGTTCAGTATTTCCTCCAGTCCCTGTGTTTACATTTGTGACAGTTCAGTATTTCATCCAGGCCCTGTGTTTACATTTGTGACAGTTCAGTATTTCCTCCAGTCCCTGTGTTTACAGTTGTGACAGTTCAGTATTTCATCCAGGCCCAGTGTTTAAATTTGTGACAGTTCAGTATTTCATCCAGGACCTGTGTTTACATTTGTGACAGTTCAGTATTTCATCCAGGCCCTGTCTTTACACTTGTGACAGTTCAGTACTTCCTCCAGGCCCTGTGTTTACATTTGTGACAGTTCAGTATTTCATCCAGGCCCAGTGTTTACATTTGTGACAGTTCAGTATTTCCTCCAGTCCCTGTGTTTACATTTGTGACAGTTCAGTATTTCATCCAGGACAAGTGTTTACAGTTGTGACAGTTCAGTATTTCATCCAGGCCCTGTGTTTACATTTGTGACAGTTCAGTATTTCCTCCAGTCCCAGTGTTTACATTTGTGACAGTTCAGTATTTCCTCCAGTCCCTGTGTTTACATTTGTGACAGTTCAGTATTTCATCCAGGCCCAGTGTTTACATTTGTGACAGTTCAGTATTTCCTCCAGTCCCTGTGTTTACATTTGTGAAAGTTCAGTATTTCCTCCAGTCCCTGTGTTTACATTTGTGACAGTTCAGTATTTCATCCAGTCCCAGTGTTTACGTTTGTGACAGTTCAGTATTTCCTCCAGTCCCTGTGTTTACATTTGTGACAGTTCAGTATTTCCTCCAGTCCCTGTGTTTACATTTGTGACAGTTCAGTATTTCATCCAGGCCCAGTGTTTACAGTTGTGACAGTTCAGTATTTCATCCAGTCCCTGTGTTTACATTTGTGACAGTTCAGTATTTCATCCAGGCCTAGTGTTTACATTTGTGACAGTTCATTATTTCATCCAGGCCCAGTGTTTACATTTGTGACAGTTCAGTATTTCATCCAGGCCCAGTGTTTACATTTGTGACAGTTCAGTATTTCATCCAGGCCCAGTGTTTACATTTGTGACAGTTCATTATTTCATCCAGGCCCAGTGTTTACATTTGTGACAGTTCAGTATTTCCTCCAGTCCCTGTGTTTACATTTGTGACAGTTCAGTATTTCATCCTGGCCCAGTGTTTACATTTGTGACAGTTCAGTATTTCATCCAGCCCCAGTGTTTACATTTGTGACAGTTCAGTATTTACTCCAGGCCCAGTGTTTACAGTTGTGACAGTTCAGTATTTCCTCCAGTCTCTGTGTTTACATTTGTGACAGTTCAGTATTTCATCCAGGCCCAGTGTTTACATTTGTGACAGTTCAGTATTTCCTCCAGTCCCTGTGTTTACAGTTGTGACAGTTCAGTATTTCATCCAGGCCCAGTGTTTAAATTTGTGACAGTTCAGTATTTCATCCAGGACCTGTGTTTACAGTTGTGACAGTTCAGTATTTCATCCAGTCCCTGTATTTACATTTGTGACAGTTCAGTATTTCATCCAGGCCCAGTGTTTACATTTGTGACAGTTCAGTATTTCATCCAGGCCCATTCTTTACATTTGTGACAGTTCAGTATTTCCTCCAGTCCCTGTATTTACATTTGTGACAGTTCAGTATTTCATCCAGGCCCAGTGTTGACATTTGTGACAGTTCAGTATTTCATCCAGTCCCAGTGTTTACGTTTGTGACAGTTCAGTATTTCATCCAGGCCCAGTGTTTACATTTGTGACAGTTCAGTATTTACTCCAGGCCCAGTGTTTACAGTTGTGACAGTTCAGTATTTCCTCCAGTCTCTGTGTTTACATTTGTGACAGTTCAGTATTTCCTCCAGGCCCAGTGTTTACAGTTGTGACAGTTCAGTATTTCATCCAGGCCCAGTGTTTACATTTGTGACAGTTCAGTATTTCATCCAGTCCCAGTGTTTACGTTTGTGACAGTTCAGTATTTCATCCAGGACCTGTGTTTACATTTGTGACAGTTCAGTATTTCCTCCAGGCCCAGTGTTTACAGTTGTGACAGTTCAGTATTTCATCCAGGCCCAGTGTTTACATTTGTGACAGTTCAGTATTTCCTCCAGTCCCTGTGTTTACATTTGTGACAGTTCAGTATTTCATCCAGGCCCAGTGTTTACAGTTGTGACAGTTCAGTATTTCCTCCAGTCTCTGTGTTTACATTTGTGACAGTTCAGTATTTCCCCCAGGCCCAGTGTTTACATTTGTGACAGTTCAGTATTTCCTCCAGTCCCTGTGTTTACATTTGTGACAGTTCAGTATTTCATCCAGGCCCAGTGTTTACATTTGTGACAGTTCAGTATTTCCTCCAGTCCCTGTGTTTACAGTTGTGACAGTTCAGTATTTCATCCAGGCCCAGTGTTTAAATTTGTGACAGTTCAGTATTTCATCCAGGACCTGTGTTTACATTTGTGACAGTTCAGTATTTCATCCAGGCCCAGTCTTTACATTTGTGACAGTTCAGTACTTCCTCCAGGCCCTGTGTTTACATTTGTGACAGTTCAGTATTTCATCCAGGCCCAGTGTTTACATTTGTGACAGTTCAGTATTTCCTCCAGTCCCTGTGTTTACATTTGTGACAGTTCAGTATTTCATCCAGGACATGTGTTTACAGTTGTGACAGTTCAGTATTTCATCCAGGCCCAGTGTTTACAGTTGTGACAGTTCAGTATTTCCTCCAGTCCCTGTGTTTACATTTGTGACAGTTCAGTATTTCATCCAGTCCCTGTGTTTACATTTGTGACAGTTCAGTATTTCCTCCAGTCCCTGTGTTTACATTTGTGACAGTTCAGTATTTCCTCCAGTCCCAGTGTTTACATTTGTGACAGTTCAGTATTTCCTCCAGTCCCTGTGTTTACATTTGTGACAGTTCAGTATTTCCTCCAGTCCCTGTGTTTACATTTGTGACAGTTCAGTATTTCCTCCAGTCCCTGTGTTTACATTTGTGACAGTTTAGTATTTCATCCAGGCCCAGTGTTTACATTTGTGACAGTTCAGTATTTCCTCCAGTCCCTGTGTTTACATTTGTTACAGTTCAGTATTTCCTCCAGTCCCTGTGTTTACATTTGTGACAGTTCAGTATTTCATCCAGGCCCAGTGTTTACAGTTGTGACAGTTCAGTATTTCATCCAGTCCCTATGTTTACATTTGTGACAGTTCAGTATTTCATCCAGGCCTAGTGTTTACATTAGTGACAGTTCATTATTTCATCCAGGCCCAGTGTTTACATTTGTGACAGTTCAGTATTTCATCCAGGCCCAGTGTTTACATTTGTGACAGTTCAGTATTTCATCCAGGCCCAGTGTTTACATTTGTGACAGTTCATTATTTCATCCAGGCCCAGTGTTTACATTTGTGACAGTTCAGTATTTCCTCCAGTCCCTGTGTTTACATTTGTGACAGTTCAGTATTTCCTCCAGTCCCTGTGTTTACAGTTGTGACAGTTCAGTATTTCATCCAGGCCCAGTGTTTACATTTGTGACAGTTCAGTATTTCCTCCAGTCCCTGTGTTTACATTTGTGACAGTTCAGTATTTCATCCAGGCCCAGTGTTTACATTTGTGACAGTTCAGTATTTCATCCAGGCCCAGTGTTTACATTTGTGACAGTTCATTATTTCATCCAGGCCCAGTGTTTACATTTGTGACAGTTCAGTATTTCCTCCAGTCCCTGTGTTTACATTTGTGACAGTTCAGTATTTCCTCCAGTCCCTGTGTTTACAGTTGTGACAGTTCAGTATTTCATCCAGGCCCAGTGTTTACATTTGTGACAGTTCAGTATTTCCTCCAGTCCCTGTGTTTACATTTGTGACAGTTCAGTATTTCATCCAGGCCCAGTGTTTACATTTGTGACAGTTCAGTATTTCCTCCAGTCCCTGTGTTTACATTTGTGACAGTTCAGTATTTCATCCAGGCCCAGTGTTTACAGTTGTGACAGTTCAGTATTTCCTCCAGTCCCTGTGTTTACATTTGTGACAGTTCAGTATTTCATCCAGGACCTGTGTTTACAGTTGTGACAGTTCAGTATTTCATCCAGGCCCAGTGTTTACATTTGTGACAGTTTAGTATTTCATCCAGGCCCAGTGTTTACATTTGTGACAGTTCAGTATTTCATCCAGGCCCAGTGTTTACATTTGTGACAGTTCAGTATTTACTCCAGGCCCAGTGTTTACAGTTGTGACAGTTCAGTATTTCCTCCAGTCCCTGTGTTTACATTTGTGACAGTTCAGTATTTCATCCAGGACCTGTGTTTACAGTTGTGACAGTTCAGTATTTCATCCAGGCCCAGTGTTTACATTTGTGACAGTTTAGTATTTCATCCAGGCCCAGTGTTTACATTTGTGACAGTTCAGTATTTCATCCAGGCCCAGTGTTTACATTTGTGACAGTTCAGTATTTCATCCAGGCCCAGTGTTTACATTTGTGACAGTTCAGTATTTCATCCAGGCCCAGTGTTTACATTTGTGACAGTTCAGTATTTCCTCCAGTCCCTGTGTTTACATTTGTGACAGTTCAGTATTTCATCCAGGCCCAGTGTTTACATTTGTGACAGTTCAGTATTTCATCCAGGCCCAGTGTTTACATTTGTGACAGTTCAGTATTTCATCCAGGCCCAGTGTTTACATTTGTGACAGTTCAGTATTTACTCCAGGCCCAGTGTTTACAGTTGTGACAGTTCAGTATTTCCTCCAGTCTCTGTGTTTACATTTGTGACAGTTCAGTATTTCATCCAGGCCCAGTGTTTATATTTGTGACAGTTCAGTATTTCCTCCAGTCTCTGTGTTTACATTTGTGACAGTTCAGTATTTCATCCAGGCCCAGTGTTTACATTTGTGACAGTTCAGTATTTCCTCCAGTCCCTGCGTTTACAGTTGTGACAGTTCAGTATTTCATCCAGGCCCAGTGTTTAAATTTGTGACAGTTCAGTATTTCATCCAGGACCTGTGTTTACAGTTGTGACAGTTCAGTATTTCATCCAGTCCCTGTATTTACATTTGTGACAGTTCAGTATTTCATCCAGGCCCATTCTTTACATTTGTGACAGTTCAGTATTTCCTCCAGTCCCTGTATTTACATTTGTGACAGTTCAGTATTTCATCCAGGCCCAGTGTTTACATTTGTGACAGTTCAGTATTTCATCCAGTCCCAGTGTTTACGTTTGTGACAGTTCAGTATTTCATCCAGGCCCAGTGTTTACATTTGTGACAGTTCAGTATTTACTCCAGGCCCAGTGTTTACAGTTGTGACAGTTCAGTATTTCCTCCAGTCTCTGTGTTTACATTTGTGACAGTTCAGTATTTCCTCCAGGCCCAGTGTTTACAGTTGTGACAGTTCAGTATTTCATCCAGGCCCAGTGTTTACATTTGTGACAGTTCAGTATTTCATCCAGGCCCAGTGTTTACATTTGTGACAGTTCATTATTTCATCCAGGCCCAGTGTTTACATTTGTGACAGTTCAGTATTTCCTCCAGGCCCAGTGTTTACATTTGTGACAGTTCAGTATTTCATCCAGGCCCTGTGTTTACATTTGTGACAGTTCAGTATTCCCTCCAGTCCCTGTGTTTACAGTTGTGACAGTTCAGTATTTCATCCAGGCCCAGTGTTTACATTTGTGACAGTTCAGTATTTCATCCAGGCCCAGTGTTTACAGTTGTGACAGTTCAGTATTTCCTCCAGTCCCTGTGTTTACATTTGTGACAGTTCAGTATTTCATCCAGGCCCAGTGTTTACATTTGTGACAGTTCAGTATTTCCTCCAGTCCCTGTGTTTACATTTGTGACAGTTCAGTATTTCATCCAGGCCCAGTGTTTACAGTTGTGACAGTTCAGTATTTCCTCCAGTCCCTGTGTTTACATTTGTGACAGTTCAGTATTTCATCCAGGACCTGTGTTTACAGTTTTGACAGTTCAGTATTTCATCCAGGCCCAGTGTTTACATTTGTGACAGTTTAGTATTTCATCCAGGCCCAGTGTTTACATTTGTGACAGTTCAGTATTTCATCCAGGCCCAGTGTTTACATTTGTGACAGTTCAGTATTTACTCCAGGCCCAGTGTTTACAGTTGTGACAGTTCAGTATTTCCTCCAGTCCCTGTGTTTACATTTGTGACAGTTCAGTATTTCATCCAGGACCTGTGTTTACAGTTGTGACAGTTCAGTATTTCATCCAGGCCCAGTGTTTACTTTTGTGACAGTTTAGTATTTCATCCAGGCCCAGTGTTTACATTTGTGACAGTTCAGTATTTCATCCAGGCCCAGTGTTTACATTTGTGACAGTTCAGTATTTCATCCAGGCCCAGTGTTTACATTTGTGACAGTTCAGTATTTCATCCAGGCCCAGTGTTTACATTTGTGACAGTTCAGTATTTCCTCCAGTCCCTGTGTTTACATTTGTGACAGTTCAGTATTTCATCCAGGCCCAGTGTTTACATTTGTGACAGTTCAGTATTTCATCCAGGCCCAGTGTTTACATTTGTGACAGTTCAGTATTTCATCCAGGCCCAGTGTTTACATTTGTGACAGTTCAGTATTTACTCCAGGCCCAGTGTTTACAGTTGTGACAGTTCAGTATTTCCTCCAGTCTCTGTGTTTACATTTGTGACAGTTCAGTATTTCATCCAGGCCCAGTGTTTACATTTGTGACAGTTCAGTATTTCCTCCAGTCCCTGTGTTTACAGTTGTGACAGTTCAGTATTTCATCCAGTCCCTGTATTTACATTTGTGACAGTTCAGTATTTCATCCAGGCCCATTCTTTACATTTGTGACAGTTCAGTATTTCCTCCAGTCCCTGTATTTACATTTGTGACAGTTCAGTATTTCATCCAGGCCCAGTGTTTACATTTGTGACAGTTCAGTATTTCATCCAGTCCCAGTGTTTACGTTTGTGACAGTTCAGTATTTCATCCAGGCCCAGTGTTTACATTTGTGACAGTTCAGTATTTACTCCAGGCCCAGTGTTTACAGTTGTGACAGTTCAGTATTTCCTCCAGTCTCTGTGTTTACATTTGTGACAGTTCAGTATTTCCTCCAGGCCCAGTGTTTACATTTGTGACAGTTCAGTATTTCATCCAGTCCCAGTGTTTAAATTTGTGACAGTTCAGTATTTCATCCAGGCCCAGTGTTTACATTTGTGACAGTTCAGTATTTCATCCAGTCCCAGTGTTTACGTTTGTGACAGTTCAGTATTTCATCCAGGCCCAGTGTTTACATTTGTGACAGTTCAGTATTTACTCCAGGCCCAGTGTTTACAGTTGTGACAGTTCAGTATTTCCTCCAGTCTCTGTGTTTACATTTGTGACAGTTCAGTATTTCCCCCAGGCCCAGTGTTTACATTTGTGACAGTTCAGTATTTCCTCCAGTCCCTGTGTTTACATTTGTGACAGTTCAGTATTTCATCCAGGCCCAGTGTTTACATTTGTGACAGTTCAGTATTTCCTCCAGTCCCTGTGTTTACAGTTGTGACAGTTCAGTATTTCATCCAGGCCCAGTGTTTAAATTTGTGACAGTTCAGTATTTCATCCAGGACCTGTGTTTACATTTGTGACAGTTCAGTATTTCATCCAGGCCCAGTCTTTACATTTGTGACAGTTCAGTACTTCCTCCAGGCCCTGTGTTTACATTTGTGACAGTTCAGTATTTCATCCAGGCCCAGTGTTTACATTTGTGACAGTTCAGTATTTCCTCCAGTCCCTGTGTTTACATTTGTGACAGTTCAGTATTTCATCCAGGACATGTGTTTACAGTTGTGACAGTTCAGTATTTCATCCAGGCCCAGTGTTTACAGTTGTGACAGTTCAGTATTTCCTCCAGTCCCTGTGTTTACATTTGTGACAGTTCAGTATTTCCTCCAGTCCCTGTGTTTACATTTGTGACAGTTCAGTATTTCATCCAGGCCCAGTGTTTACATTTGTGACAGTTCAGTATTTCCTCCAGTCCCTGTGTTTACATTTGTGAAAGTTCAGTATTTCCTCCAGTCCCTGTGTTTACATTTGTGACAGTTCAGTATTTCATCCAGTCCCAGTGTTTACGTTTGTGACAGTTCAGTATTTCCTCCAGTCCCTGTGTTTACATTTGTGACAGTTCAGTATTTCCTCCAGTCCCTGTGTTTACATTTGTGACAGTTCAGTATTTCATCCAGGCCCAGTGTTTACAGTTGTGACAGTTCAGTATTTCATCCAGTCCCTGTGTTTACATTTGTGACAGTTCAGTATTTCATCCAGGCCTAGTGTTTACATTTGTGACAGTTCATTATTTCATCCAGGCCCAGTGTTTACATTTGTGACAGTTCAGTATTTCATCCAGGCCCAGTGTTTACATTTGTGACAGTTCAGTATTTCATCCAGGCCCAGTGTTTACATTTGTGACAGTTCATTATTTCATCCAGGCCCAGTGTTTACATTTGTGACAGTTCAGTATTTCCTCCAGTCCCTGTGTTTACATTTGTGACAGTTCAGTATTTCATCCAGGCCCAGTGTTTACATTTGTGACAGTTCAGTATTTCATCCAGGCCCAGTGTTTACATTTGTGACAGTTCATTATTTCATCCAGGCCCAGTGTTTACATTTGTGACAGTTCAGTATTTCATCCAGGCCCAGTGTTTACATTTGTGACAGTTCATTATTTCATCCAGGACCTGTGTTTACAGTTGTGACAGTTCAGTATTTCATCCAGGCCCAGTGTTTACATTTGTGACAGTTTAGTATTTCATCCAGGCCCAGTGTTTACATTTGTGACTGTTCAGTATTTCATCCAGGCCCAGTGTTTACATTTGTGACAGTTCAGTATTTACTCCAGGCCCAGTGTTTACAGTTGTGACAGTTCAGTATTTCCTCCAGTCCCTGTGTTTACATTTGTGACAGTTCAGTATTTCATCCAGGACCTGTGTTTACAGTTGTGACAGTTCAGTATTTCATCCAGGCCCAGTGTTTACATTTGTGACAGTTTAGTATTTCATCCAGGCCCAGTGTTTACATTTGTGACAGTTCAGTATTTCATCCAGGCCCAGTGTTTACATTTGTGACAGTTCAGTATTTCCTCCAGTCCCTGTGTTTACATTTGTGACAGTTCAGTATTTCATCCAGGACCTGTGTTTACAGTTGTGACAGTTCAGTATTTCATCCAGTCCCTGTGTTTACATTTGTGACAGTTCAGTATTTCATCCAGTCCCTGTGTTTACATTTGTGACAGTTCAGTATTTGATCCAGGCCCAGTGTTTACAGTTGTGACAGTTCAGTATTTCCTCCAGGCCCAGTGTTTACATTTGTGACAGTTCAGTATTTCCTCCAGTCCCTGTGTTTACATTTGTGACAGTTCAGTATTTCATCCAGGACCTGTGTTTACAGTTGTGACAGTTCAGTATTTCATCCAGGCCCAGTGTTTACATTTGTGACAGTTCAGTATTTCCTCCAGACCCTGTGTTTACATTTGTGACAGTTCAGTATTTCCTCCAGTCCCTGTGATTACATTTGTGGCAGTTCAGTATTTCATCCAAGCCCAGTGTTTACATTTGTGACAGTTCAGTATTTCCTCCAGTCCCTGTGTTTACATTTGTGACAGTTCAGTATTTCATCCAGGCCTTGTGTTTACAGTTGTGACAGTTCAGTATTTCATCCAGGCCTTGTGTTTACATTTGTGACAGTTCAGTATTTCATCCAGTCCCTGTGTTTACATTTGTGACAGTTCAGTATTTCATCCAGTCCCAGTGTTTACATTTGTGACAGTTCAGTATTTCATCCAGGCCCAGTGTTTACAGTTGTGACAGTTCAGTATTTCATCCAGGCCCAGTGTTTACATTTGTGACAGTTCAGTATTTACTCCAGGCCCAGTGTTTGCATTTGTGACAGTTCAGTATTTCCTCCAGTCCCTGTGTTTACATTTGTGACAGTTCAGTATTTCCTCCAGTCCCTGTGTTTACATTTGTGACAGTTCAGTATTTCATCCAGGCCCAGTGTTTACAGTTGTGACAGTTCAGTATTTCATCCAGGCCCAGTGTTTACATTTGTGACAGTTCAGTATTTCCTCCAGGCCCAGTGTTTACAGTTGTGACAGTTCAGTATTTCCTCCAGTCCCTGTGTTTACATTTGTGACAGTTCAGTATTTCCTCCAGGCCTTGTGTTTAAATTTGTGACAGTTCAGTATTTCCTCCAGTCCCTGTGTTTACATTTGTGACAGTTCAGTATTTCATCCAGGTCCAGTGTTTACATTTGTGACAGTTCAGTATTTCATCCAGGCCCAGTGTTTCCAGTTGTGACAGTTCAGTATTTCATCCAGGCCCAGTGTTTACAGTTGTGACAGTTCAGTATTTCATCCAGTCCCAGTGTTTACATTTGTGACAGTTCAGTATTTCATCCAGGCCCTGTGTTTACAGTTGTGACAGTTCAGTATTTCCTCCAGTCCCAGTGTTTACATTTGTGACAGTTCAGTATTTCATCCAGGCCCTGTGTTTACATTTGTGACAGTTCAGTATTTCATCCAGTCCCTGTGTTTACATTTGTGACAGTTCAGTATTTCATCCAGGCCCAGTGTTTACAGTTGTGACAGTTCAGTATTTCATCCAGGCCCAGTGTTTACATTTGTGACAGTTCAGTATTTCCTCCAGGCCCAGTGTTTACAGTTGTGACAGTTCAGTATTTCCTCCAGTCCCTGTGTTTACATTTGTGACAGTTCAGTATTTCCTCCAGGCCTTGTGTTTAAATTTGTGACAGTTCAGTATTTCCTCCAGTCCCTGTGTTTACATTTGTGACAGTTCAGTATTTCATCCAGGCCCAGTGTTTACATTTGTGACAGTTCAGTATTTCATCCAGGCCCAGTGTATACAGTTGTGACAGTTCAGTATTTCATCCAGGCCCAGTGTTTACAGTTGTGACAGTTCAGTATTTCATCCAGTCCCAGTGTTTACATTTGTGACAGTTCAGTATTTCATCCAGGCCCTGTGTTTACAGTTGTGACAGTTCAGTATTTCCTCCAGTCCCAGTGTTTACATTTGTGACAGTTCAGTATTTCATCCAGGCCCTGTGTTCACATTTGTGACAGTTCAGTATTTCCTCCAGTCCCAGTGTTTACATTTGTGACAGTTCAGTATTTCATCCAGGCCCTGTGTTCACATTTGTGACAGTTCAGTATTTCATCCAGGCCCAGTGTTTACAGTTGTGACAGTTCAGTATTTCCTCCAGTCCCTGTGTTTAAATTTGTGACAGTTCAGTATTTCATCCAGTCCCTGTGTTTAAATTTGTGACAGTTCAGTATTTCCTCCAGTCCCTGTGTTTAAATTTGTGACAGTTCAGTATTTCATCCAGGCCCTGTGTTTACATTTGTGACAGTTCAGTATTTACTCCAGTCCCTGTGTTTAAATTTGTGACAGTTCAGTATTTCATCCAGGCCCAGTGTTTACAGTTGTGACAGTTCAGTATTTACTCCAGTCCCTGTGTTTAAATTTGTGACAGTTCAGTATTTCCTCCAGTCCCTGTGTTTAAATTTGTGACAGTTCAGTATTTCATCCAGTCCCTGTGTTTAAATTTGTGACAGTTCAGTATTTCCTCCAGTCCCTGTGTTTAAATTTGTGACAGTTCAGTATTTCATCCAGGCCCAGTGTTTACATTTGTGACAGTTCAGTATTTCATCCAGGCCCAGTGTTTACAGTTGTGACAGTTCAGTATTTCCTCCAGTCCCTGTGTTTAAATTTGTGACAGTTCAGTATTTCATCCAGTCCCTGTGTTTAAATTTGTGACAGTTCAGTATTTCCTCCAGTCCCTGTGTTTAAATTTGTGACAGTTCAGTATTTCATCCAGGCCCTGTGTTTACATTTGTGACAGTTCAGTATTTCCTCCAGTCCCTGTGTTTAAATTTGTGACAGTTCAGTATTTCCTCCAGTCCCTGTGTTTAAATTTGTGACAGTTCAGTATTTCATCCAGGCCCTGTGTTTACATTTGTGACAGTTCAGTATTTACTCCAGTCCCTGTGTTTAAATTTGTGACAGTTCAGTATTTCCTCCAGGCCCAGTGTTTACATTTGTGCCAGTTCAGTATTTCCTCCAGTCCCTGTGTTTACATTTGTGCCAGTTCAGTATTTCCTCCAGTCCCTGTGTTTACATTTGTGACAGTTCAGTATTTCCTCCAGGCCCAGTGTTTAAATTTGTGACAGTTCAGTATTTCCTCCAGTCCCTGTGTTTACATTTGTGACAGTTCAGTATTTCCTCCAGTCCCTGTGTTTACATTTGTGACAGTTCAGTATTTCCTCCAGTCCCTGTGTTTACATTTGTGACAGTTCAGTATTTCCTCCAGTCCCTGTGTTTACATTTGTGACAGTTCAGTATTTCATCCAGGCCCTGTGTTTACATTTGTGACAGTTCAGTATTTCCTCCAGTCCCTGTGTTTAAATTTGTGACAGTTCAGTATTTCCTCCAGTCCCTGTGTTTAAATTTGTGACAGTTCAGTATTTCATCCAGGCCCTGTGTTTACATTTGTGACAGTTCAGTATTTACTCCAGTCCCTGTGTTTAAATTTGTGACAGTTCAGTATTTCCTCCAGGCCCAGTGTTTACATTTGTGCCAGTTCAGTATTTCCTCCAGTCCCTGTGTTTACATTTGTGCCAGTTCAGTATTTCCTCCAGTCCCTGTGTTTAAATTTGTGACAGTTCAGTATTTCCTCCAGGCCCAGTGTTTACATTTGTGCCAGTTCAGTATTTCCTCCAGTCCCTGTGTTTACATTTGTGACAGTTCAGTATTTCATCCAGGCCCAGTGTTTACAGTTGTGACAGTTCAGTATTTCCTCCAGACCCTGTGTTTACAGTTGTGACAGTTCAGTATTTCCTCCAGTCCCTGTGTTTACATTTGTGACAGTTCAGTATTTACTCCAGGCCCAGTGTTTACAGTTGTGACAGTTCAGTATTTCATCCAGGCCCAGTGTTTACAGTTGTGACAGTTCAGTATTTCCTCCAGACCCTGTGTTTACAGTTGTGACAGTTCAGTATTTCCTCCAGTCCCTGTGTTTACATTTGTGACAGTTCAGTATTTACTCCAGGCCCAGTGTTTACAGTTGTGACAGTTCAGTATTTCATCCAGGCCCTGTGTTTACATTTGTGACAGTTCAGTATTTCCTCCAGTCCCTGTGTTTACATTTGTGACAGTTCAGTATTTACTCCAGGCCCAGTGTTTACATTTGTGACAGTTCAGTATTTCATCCAGGCCCAGTGTTTACATTTGTGACAGTTCAGTATTTCCTCCAGACCCTGTGTTTAAATTTGTGTCAGTTCAGTATTTCATCCAGGCCCAGTGTTTACATTTGTGACAGTTTAGTATTTCCTCCAGACCCTGTGTTTAAATTTGTGACAGTTCAGTATTTCATCCAGGCCCAGTGTTTACATTTGTGACAGTTCAGTATTTCATCCAGGCCCAGTGTATACAGTTGTGACAGTTCAGTATTTCATCCAGGCCCAGTGTTTACAGTTGTGACAGTTCAGTATTTCATCCAGGCCCTGTGTTTACAGTTGTGACAGTTCAGTATTTCCTCCAGTCCCAGTGTTTACATTTGTGACAGTTCAGTATTTCATCCAGGCCCTGTGTTCACATTTGTGACAGTTCAATATTTCATCCAGGCCCTGTGTTTACAGTTGTGACAGTTCAGTATTTCCTCCAGTCCCTGTGTTTACATTTGTGACAGTTCAGTATTTCCTCCAGTCCCTGTGTTTACATTTGTGCCAGTTCAGTATTTCCTCCAGTCCCTGTGTTTACATTTGTGACAGTTCAGTATTTCATCCAGGCCCAGTGTTTACAGTTGTGACAGTTCAGTATTTCCTCCAGACCCTGTGTTTACAGTTGTGACAGTTCAGTATTTCCTCCAGTCCCTGTGTTTACATTTGTGACAGTTCAGTATTTACTCCAGGCCCAGTGTTTACAGTTGTGACAGTTCAGTATTTCATCCAGGCCCTGTGTTTACATTTGTGACAGTTCAGTATTTCCTCCAGTCCCTGTGTTTACATTTGTGACAGTTCAGTATTTACTCCAGGCCCAGTGTTTACATTTGTGACAGTTCAGTATTTCATCCAGGCCCAGTGTTTACATTTGTGACAGTTCAGTATTTCCTCCAGACCCTGTGTTTAAATTTGTGTCAGTTCAGTATTTCATCCAGGCCCAGTGTTTACATTTGTGACAGTTTAGTATTTCCTCCAGACCCTGTGTTTAAATTTGTGACAGTTCAGTATTTCATCCAGGCCCAGTGTTTACAGTTGTGACAGTTCAGTATTTCCTCCAGTCCCTGTGTTTACATTTGTGACAGTTCAGTATTTCATCCAGGCCCAGTGTTTACATTTGTGACAGTTCAGTATTTCCTCCAGTCTCTGTGTTTACATTTGTGACAGTTCAGTATTTCATCCAGGCCCAGTGTTTACATTTGTGACAGTTCAGTATTTCCTCCAGACCCTGTGTTTAAATTTGTGACAGTTCAGTATTTCATCCAGTCCCTGTGTTTACATTTGTGACAGTTCAGTATTTCATCCAGGCCCAGTGTTTACATTTGTGACAGTTCAGTATTTCATCCAGGCCCAGTGTTTACATTTGTGACAGTTCAGTATTTCATCCAGGCCCAGTGTTTACATTTGTGACAGTTCAGTATTTCATCCAGGCCCAGTGTTTACATTTGTGACAGTTCAGTATTTCATCCAGTCCCTGTGTTTACATTTGTGACAGTTCAGTATTTCATCCAGTCCCTGTGTTTACATTTGTGACAGTTCAGTATTTCATCCAGGCCCAGTGTTTACATTTGTGACAGTTCAGTATTTCATCCAGTCCCTGTGTTTACATTTGTGACAGTTCAGTATTTCATCCAGGCCCAGTGTTTACATTTGTGACAGTTCAGTATTTCATCCAGGCCCAGTGTTTACATTTGTGACAGTTCAGTATTTCATCCAGGCCCAGTGTTTACAGTTGTGACAGTTCAGGATTTCATCCAGGCCCAGTGTTTACATTTGTGACAGTTCAGTATTTCATCCAGGCCCAGTGTTTACATTTGTGACAGTTCAGTATTTCATCCAGTCCCTGTGTTTACATTTGTGACAGTTCAGTATTTCATCCAGGCCCAGTGTTTACATTTGTGACAGTTCAGTATTTCATCCAGTCCCTGTGTTTACATTTGTGACAGTTCAGTATTTCATCCAGGCCCAGTGTTTACAGTTGTGACAGTTCAGGATTTCATCCAGGCCCAGTGTTTACATTTGTGACAGTTCAGTATTTCATCCAGGCCCAGTGTTTACATTTGTGACAGTTCAGTATTTCATCCAGTCCCTGTGTTTACATTTGTGACAGTTCAGTATTTCATCCAGGCCCAGTGTTTACATTTGTGACAGTTCAGTATTTCATCCAGTCCCTGTGTTTACATTTGTGACAGTTCAGTATTTCATCCAGGCCCAGTGTTTACAGTTGTGACAGTTCAGTTTTTCATCCAGTCCCTGTGTTTACATTTGTGACAGTTCAGTATTTCATCCAGGCCCAGTGTTTACATTTGTGACAGTTCAGTATTTCATCCAGTCCCTGTGTTTACATTTGTGACAGTTCAGTATTTCATCCAGTCCCTGTGTTTACATTTGTGACAGTTCAGTATTTCATCCAGGCCCAGTGTTTACATTTGTGACAGTTCAGTATTTCATCCAGTCCCTGTGTTTACATTTGTGACAGTTCAGTATTTCATCCAGGCCCAGTGTTTACATTTGTGACAGTTCAGTATTTCATCCAGGCCCAGTGTTTACATTTGTGACAGTTCAGTATTTCATCCAGTCCCTGTGTTTACATTTGTGACAGTTCAGTATTTCATCCAGTCCCTGTGTTTACATTTGTGACAGTTCAGTATTTCATCCAGGCCCAGTGTTTACATTTGTGACAGTTCAGTATTTCATCCAGGCCCAGTGTTTACATTTGTGACAGTTCAGTATTTCATCCAGGCCCAGTGTTTACAGTTGTGACAGTTCAGGATTTCATCCAGGCCCAGTGTTTACATTTGTGACAGTTCAGTATTTCATCCAGGCCCAGTGTTTACATTTGTGACAGTTCAGTATTTCATCCAGTCCCTGTGTTTACATTTGTGACAGTTCAGTATTTCATCCAGGCCCAGTGTTTACATTTGTGACAGTTCAGTATTTCATCCAGTCCCTGTGTTTACATTTGTGACAGTTCAGTATTTCATCCAGGCCCAGTGTTTACAGTTGTGACAGTTCAGTTTTTCATCCAGTCCCTGTGTTTACATTTGTGACAGTTCAGTATTTCATCCAGGCCCAGTGTTTACATTTGTGACAGTTCAGTATTTCATCCAGTCCCTGTGTTTACATTTGTGACAGTTCAGTATTTCATCCAGTCCCTGTGTTTACATTTGTGACAGTTCAGTATTTCATCCAGGCCCAGTGTTTACATTTGTGACAGTTCAGTATTTCATCCAGTCCCTGTGTTTACATTTGTGACAGTTCAGTATTTCATCCAGGCCCAGTGTTTACATTTGTGACAGTTCAGTATTTCATCCAGGCCCAGTGTTTACATTTGTGACAGTTCAGTATTTCCTCCAGACCCTGTGTTTAAATTTGTGACAGTTCAGTATTTCATCCAGGCCCAGTGTTTACATTTGTGACAGTTCAGTATTTCCTCCAGACCCTGTGTTTAAATTTGTGACAGTTCAGTATTTCATCCAGGCCCAGTGTTTACAGTTGTGACAGTTCAGTATTTCCTCCAGTCCCTGTGTTTACATTTGTGACAGTTCAGTATTTCATCCAGGCCCAGTGTTTACATTTGTGACAGTTCAGTATTTCCTCCAGACCCTGTGTTTAAATTTGTGACAGTTCAGTATTTCATCCAGGCCCAGTGTTTACATTTGTGACAGTTCAGTATTTCATCCAGGCCCAGTGTTTACATTTGTGACAGTTCAGTATTTCCTCCAGTCCCTGTGTTTACATTTGTGACAGTTCAGTATTTACTCCAGGCCCAGTGTTTACATTTGTGACAGTTCAGTATTTCCTCCAGACCCTGTGTTTAAATTTGTGACAGTTCAGTATTTCATCCAGGCCCAGTGTTTACAGTTGTGACAGTTCAGTATTTCCTCCAGTCCCTGTGTTTACATTTGTGACAGTTCAGTATTTCCTCCAGTCCCTGTGTTTACATTTGTGACAGTTCAGTATTTCCTCCAGTCCCTGTGTTTACATTTGTGACAGTTCAGTATTTACTCCAGGCCCAGTGTTTACAGTTGTGACAGTTCAGTATTTCCTCCAGTCCCTGTGTTTACATTTGTGACAGTTCAGTATTTACTCCAGGCCCAGTGTTTACAGTTGTGACAGTTCAGTATTTCCTCCAGTCCCTGTGTTTACATTTGTGACAGTTCAGTATTTCCTTCAGTCCCTGTGTTTACATTTGTGACAGTTCAGTATTTACTCCAGGCCCAGTGTTTACAGTTGTGACAGTTCAGTATTTCCTCCAGTCCCTGTGTTTACATTTGTGACAGTTCAGTATTTACTCCAGGCCCAGTGTTTACATTTGTGACAGTTCAGTATTTCCCCCAGGCCCAGTGTTTACATTTGTGACAGTTCAGTATTTCCTCCAGGCCCAGTGTTTACATTTGTGACAGTTCAGTATTTCATCCAGGCCCAGTGTTTACATTTGTGACAGTTCAGTATTTCATCCAGGCCCAGTGTTTACATTTGTGACAGTTCAGTATTTCATCCAGGCCCAGTGTTTACATTTGTGACAGTTCAGTATTTCGTCCAGACCCTGTGTTTAAATTTGTGACAGTTCAGTATTTCATCCAGGCCCAGTGTTTACAGTTGTGACAGTTCAGTATTTCATCCAGGCCCAGTGTTTACATTTGTGACAGTTCTGTATTTCCTCCAGTCCCTGTGTTTACATTTGTGACAGTTCAGTATTTCATCCAGGCCCAGTGTTTACATTTGTGACAGTTCAGTATTTCATCCAGTCCCTGTGTTTACATTTGTGACAGTTCAGTATTTCATCCAGGCCCAGTGTTTACATTTGTGACAGTTCAGTATTTCATCCAGTCCCTGTGTTTACATTTGTGACAGTTCAGTATTTCATCCAGGCCCAGTGTTTACATTTGTGACAGTTCAGTATTTCATCCAGTCCCTGTGTTTACATTTGTGACAGTTCAGTATTTCATCCAGGCCCAGTGTTTACATTTGTGACAGTTCAGTATTTCCTCCAGTCCCTGTGTTTACATTTGTGACAATTCAGTATTTCATCCAGGCCCAGTGTTTACATTTGTGGCAGTTCAGTATTTCCTCCAGTCCCTGTGTTTACAGTTGTGACAGTTCAGTATTTCCTCCAGACCCTGTGTTTAAATTTGTGACAGTTTAGTATATCCTCCAGTCCCAGTGTTTACATTTGTGACAGTTCAGTATTTCCTCCAGACCCTGTGTTTAAATTTGTGACAGTTCAGTATTTCATCCAGGCCCAGTGTTTACATTTGTGACAGTTCAGTATTTCTTCCAGACCCTGTGTTTAAATTTGTGACAGTTCAGTATTTCCTCCAGACCCTGTGTTTAAATTTGTGACAGTTCAGTATTTCCTCCAGACCCAGTGTTTACATTTGTGACAGTTCAGTATTTCATCCAGGCCCACTGTTTACATTTGTGACAGTTCAGTATTTCATCCAGGCCCAGTGTTTACATTTGTGACAGTTCAGTATTTCCTCCAGGCCCTGTGTTTAAATTTGTGACAGTTCAGTATTTCCTCCAGACCCTGTGTTTAAATTTGTGACAGTTCAGTATTTCATCCAGTCCCTGTGTTTACATTTGTGACAGTTCAGTATTTCATCCAGGCCCAGTGTTTACATTTGTGACAGTTCAGTATTTCATCCAGGCCTTGTGTTTAAATTTGTGACAGTTCAGTATTTCATCCAGTCCCTGTGTTTACATTTGTGACAGTTCAGTATTTCATCCAGCCCAGTGTTTACATTTGTGACAGTTCAGTATTTCCCCCAGGCCCAGTGTTTACATTTGTGACAGTTCAGTATTTCCCCCAGGCCCAGTGTTTACATTTGTGACAGTTCAGTATTTCCCCCAGGCCCAGTGTTTACATATGTGACAGTTCAGTATTTCCTCCAGTCCCAGTGTATACAGTTGTGACAGTTCAGTATTTCATCCAGGCCCATTGTTTACATTTGTGACAGTTCAGTATTTCCTCCAGGCCCTGTGTTTACATTTGTGACAGTTCAGTATTTCATCCAGGCCCAGTGTTTACATTTGTGACAGTTCAGTATTTCATCCAGTCCCTGTGTTTACATTTGTGACAGTTCAGTATTTCATCCAGGCCCAGTGTTTACATTTGTGACAGTTCAGTATTTCCCCCAGTCCCTGTGTTTACATTTGTGACAGTTCAGTATTTCATCCAGGCCCAGTGTTTACATTTGTGACAGTTCAGTATTTCATCCAGGCCCAGTGTTTACATTTGTGACAGTTCAGTATTTCATCCAGGCCCAGTGTTTACATTTGTGACAGTTCAGTATTTCATCCAGTCCCTGTGTTTACATTTGTGACAGTTCAGTATTTCATCCAGGCCCAGTGTTTACATTTGTGACAGTTCAGTATTTCATCCAGTCCCTGTGTTTACATTTGTGACAGTTCAGTATTTCATCCAGGCCCAGTGTTTACATTTGTGACAGTTCAGTATTTCATCCAGTCCCTGTGTTTACATTTGTGACAGTTCAGTATTTCATCCAGGCCCAGTGTTTACATTTGTGACAGTTCAGTATTTCCTCCAGTCCCTGTGTTTACATTTGTGACAATTCAGTATTTCATCCAGGCCCAGTGTTTACATTTGTGGCAGTTCAGTATTTCCTCCAGTCCCTGTGTTTACAGTTGTGACAGTTCAGTATTTCCTCCAGACCCTGTGTTTAAATTTGTGACAGTTTAGTATTTCCTCCAGTCCCAGTGTTTACATTTGTGACAGTTCAGTATTTCCTCCAGACCCTGTGTTTAAATTTGTGACAGTTCAGTATTTCATCCAGGCCCAGTGTTTACATTTGTGACAGTTCAGTATTTCTTCCAGACCCTGTGTTTAAATTTGTGACAGTTCAGTATTTCCTCCAGACCCTGTGTTTAAATTTGTGACAGTTCAGTATTTCATCCAGGCCCAGTGTTTACATTTGTGACAGTTCAGTATTTCTTCCAGACCCTGTGTTTAAATTTGTGACAGTTCAGTATTTCCTCCAGACCCTGTGTTTACATTTGTGACAGTTCAGTATTTCATCCAGGCCCACTGTTTACATTTGTGACAGTTCAGTATTTCATCCAGGCCCAGTGTTTACATTTGTGACAGTTCAGTATTTCCTCCAGGCCCTGTGTTTAAATTTGTGACAGTTCAGTATTTCCTCCAGACCCTGTGTTTAAATTTGTGACAGTTCAGTATTTCATCCAGTCCCTGTGTTTACATTTGTGACAGTTCAGTATTTCATCCAGGCCCAGTGTTTACATTTGTGACAGTTCAGTATTTCATCCAGGCCTTGTGTTTAAATTTGTGACAGTTCAGTATTTCATCCAGTCCCTGTGTTTACATTTGTGACAGTTCAGTATTTCATCCAGCCCAGTGTTTACATTTGTGACAGTTCAGTATTTCCCCCAGGCCCAGTGTTTACATTTGTGACAGTTCAGTATTTCCCCCAGGCCCAGTGTTTACATTTGTGACAGTTCAGTATTTCCCCCAGGCCCAGTGTTTACATATGTGACAGTTCAGTATTTCCTCCAGTCCCAGTGTATACAGTTGTGACAGTTCAGTATTTCATCCAGGCCCATTGTTTACATTTGTGACAGTTCAGTATTTCCTCCAGGCCCTGTGTTTACATTTGTGACAGTTCAGTATTTCATCCAGGCCCAGTGTTTACATTTGTGACAGTTCAGTATTTCATCCAGGCCCAGTGTTTACATTTGTGACAGTTCAGTATTTCATCCAGGCCCTGTGTTTAAATTTGTGACAGTTCAGTATTTCATCCAGTCCCTGTGTTTACATTTGTGACAGTTCAGTATTTCATCCAGGCCCAGTGTTTACATTTGTGACAGTTCAGTATTTCCCCCAGTCCCTGTGTTTACATTTGTGACAGTTCAGTATTTCATCCAGGCCCAGTGTTTACATTTGTGACAGTTCAGTATTTCATCCAGGCCCAGTGTTTACATTTGTGACAGTTCAGTATTTCATCCAGGCCCAGTGTTTACATTTGTGACAGTTCAGTATTTCATCCAGGCCCTGTGTTTAAATTTGTGACAGTTCAGTATTTCCTCCAGGCCCAGTGTTTACATTTGTGACAGTTCAGTATTTCATCCAGGCCCAGTGTTTACAGTTGTGACAGTTCAGTATTTCGTCCAGGCCCAGTGTTTACATTTGTGACAGTTCAGTATTTCGTCCAGGCCCAGTGTTTACATTTGTGACAGTTCAGTATTTCGTCCAGTCCCCGTGTTTACATTTGTGACAGTTCAGTATTTCGTCCAGGCCCAGTGTTTACATTTGTGACAGTTCAGTATTTCATCCAGGCCCAGTGTTTACAGTTGTGACAGTTCAGTATTTCATCCAGGCCCAGTGTTTACATTTGTGACAGTTCAGTATTTCATCCAGGCCCAGTGTTTACATTTGTGACAGTTCAGTATTTCCTCCAGTCCCTGTGTTTACATTTGTGACAGTTCAGTATTCCCTCCAGTCCCTGTGTTTACATTTGTGACAGTTCAGTATTTCATCCAGGCCCAGTGTTTACATTTGTGACAGTTCAGTATTTCATCCAGGCCCAGTGTTTACATTTGTGACAGTTCAGTATTTCATCCAGGCCCAGTGTTTACATTTGTGACAGTTCAGTATTTCATCCAGGCCCACTGTTTACATTTGTGACAGTTCAGTATTTCATCCAGGCCCAGTGTTTACATTTGTGACAGTTCAGTATTTCATCCAGGCCCAGTGTTTACATTTGTGACAGTTCAGTATTTCATCCAGGCCCACTGTTTACATTTGTGACAGTTCAGTATTTCATCCAGGCCCAGTGTTTACATTTGTGACAGTTCAGTATTTCATCCAGGCCCTGTGTTTAAATTTGTGACAGTTCAGTATTTCCTCCAGGCCCAGTGTTTACATTTGTGACAGTTCAGTATTTCATCCAGGCCCAGTGTTTACAGTTGTGACAGTTCAGTATTTCGTCCAGGCCCAGTGTTTACATTTGTGACAGTTCAGTATTTCGTCCAGGCCCAGTGTTTACATTTGTGACAGTTCAGTATTTCGTCCAGTCCCCGTGTTTACATTTGTGACAGTTCAGTATTTCGTCCAGGCCCAGTGTTTACATTTGTGACAGTTCAGTATTTCATCCAGGACCTGTGTTTACAGTTGTGACAGTTCAGTATTTCCTCCAGGCCCAGTGTTTACATTTGTGACACTTCAGTATTTCATCCAGGCCCAGTGTTTACAGTTGTGACAGTTCAGTATTTCATCCAGGCCCAGTGTTTACATTTGTGACAGTTCAGTATTTCATCCAGGCCCAGTGTTTACATTTGTGACAGTTCAGTATTTCCTCCAGTCCCTGTGTTTACATTTGTGACAGTTCAGTATTTCATCCAGGACCTGTGTTTACAGTTGTGACAGTTCAGTATTTCCTCCAGTCCCTGTGTTTACATTTGTGACAGTTCAGTATTTCATCCAGGACCTGTGTTTACAGTTGTGACAGTTCAGTATTTCATCCAGGCCCAGTGTTTACATTTGTGACAGTTCAGTATTTCATCCAGGCCCAGTGTTTACAGTTGTGACAGTTCAGTATTTCATCCAGGCCCAGTGTTTACATTTGTGACAGTTCAGTATTTCATCCAGGCCCAGTGTTTACATTTGTGACAGTTCAGTATTTCCTCCAGTCACTGTGTTTACATTTGTGACAGTTCAGTATTCCCTCCAGTCCCTGTGTTTACATTTGTGACAGTTCAGTATTTCCTCCAGTCCCTGTGTTTACATTTGTGACAGTTCAGTATTTCATCCAGGCCCAGTGTTTAAATTTGTGACAGTTCAGTATTTCATCCAGGCCCAGTGTTTACATTTGTGACAGTTCAGTATTTCATCCAGGCCCAGTGTTTACATTTGTGACAGTTCAGTATTTCATCCAGGCCCAGTGTTTACATTTGTGACAGTTCAGTATTTCATCCAGGCCCAGTGTTTACATTTGTGACAGTTCAGTATTTCATCCAGGCCCTGTGTTTAAATTTGTGACAGTTCAGTATTTCCTCCAGGCCCAGTGTTTACATTTGTGACAGTTCAGTATTTCATCCAGGCCCAGTGTTTACAGTTGTGACAGTTCAGTATTTCGTCCAGGCCCAGTGTTTACATTTGTGACAGTTCAGTATTTCGTCCAGGCCCAGTGTTTACATTTGTGACAGTTCAGTATTTCGTCCAGTCCCCGTGTTTACATTTGTGACAGTTCAGTATTTCGTCCAGGCCCAGTGTTTACATTTGTGACAGTTCAGTATTTCATCCAGGCCCAGTGTTTACAGTTGTGACAGTTCAGTATTTCATCCAGGCCCAGTGTTTACATTTGTGACAGTTCAGTATTTCATCCAGGCCCAGTGTTTACATTTGTGACAGTTCAGTATTTCCTCCAGTCCCTGTGTTTACATTTGTGACAGTTCAGTATTCCCTCCAGTCCCTGTGTTTACATTTGTGACAGTTCAGTATTTCCTCCAGTCCCTGTGTTTACATTTGTGACAGTTCAGTATTTCATCCAGGCCCAGTGTTTACATTTGTGACAGTTCAGTATTTCATCCAGGCCCAGTGTTTACATTTGTGACAGTTCAGTATTTCATCCAGTCCCTGTGTTTACATTTGTGACAGTTCAGTATTTCATCCAGGCCCAGTGTTTACATTTGTGACAGTTCAGTATTTCCTCCAGTCCCTGTGTTTACATTTGTGACAGTTCAGTATTTCATCCAGGCCCAGTGTTTACATTTGTGACAGTTCAGTATTTCCTCCAGTCCCTGTGTTTACATTTGTGACAGTTCAGTATTTCATCCAGGCCCAGTGTTTACATTTGTGACAGTTCAGTATTTCATCCAGGCCCAGTGTTTACATTTGTGACAGTTCAGTATTTCATCCAGTCCCTGTGTTTACATTTGTGACAGTTCAGTATTTCATCCAGGCCCAGTGTTTACATTTGTGACAGTTCAGTATTTCCTCCAGTCCCTGTGTTTACATTTGTGACAGTTCAGTATGTCATCCAGGCCCAGTGTTTACATTTGTGACAGTTCAGTATTTCCTCCAGACCCTGTGTTTAAATTTGTGACAGTTCAGTATTTCATCGAGGCCCTTTGTTTACATTTGTGACAGTTCAGTATTTCTTCCAGACCCTGTGTTTAAATTTGTGACAGTTCAGTATTTCCTCCAGACCCTGTGTTTAAATTTGTGACAGTTCAGTATTTCCTCCAGACCCTGTGTTTACATTTGTGACAGTTCAGTATTTCATCCAGGCCCACTGTTTACATTTGTGACAGTTCAGTATCTCATCCAGGCCCAGTGTTTACATTTGTGACAGTTCAGTATTTCATCCAGGCCCAGTGTTTACAGTTGTGACAGTTCAGTATTTACCCAGGACCTGTGTTTACATTTGTGACAGTTCAGTATTTCATCCAGCCCAGTGTTTACATTTGTGACAGTTCAGTATTTCCCCCAGGCCCAGTGTTTACATTTGTGACAGTTCAGTATTTCATCCAGGCCCAGTGTTTACAGTTGTGACAGTTCAGTATTTCATCCAGTCCCAGTGTTTACATTTGTGACAGTTCAGTATTTCATCCAGGCCCAGTGTTTACAGTTGTGACAGTTCAGTATTTCATCCAGGCCCAGTGTTTACATTTGTGACAGTTCAGTATTTCATCCAGGCCCAGTGTTTACAGTTGTGACAGTTCAGTATTTACCCAGGACCTGTGTTTACATTTGTGACAGTTCAGTATTTCATCCAGCCCAGTGTTTACATTTGTGACAGTTCAGTATTTCCCCCAGGCCCAGTGTTTACATTTGTGACAGTTCAGTATTTCATCCAGTCCCTGTGTTTACATTTGTGACAGTTCAGTATTTCATCCAGGCCCAGTGTTTACATTTGTGACAGTTCAGTATTTCATCCAGGCCCAGTGTTTACAGTTGTGACAGTTCAGTATTTACCCAGGACCTGTGTTTACATTTGTGACAGTTCAGTATTTCATCCAGCCCAGTGTTTACATTTGTGACAGTTCAGTATTTCCTCCAGTCCCTGTGTTTACATTTGTGACAGTTCAGTATTTCATCCAGTCCCTGTGTTTACATTTGTGACAGTTCAGTATTTCATCCAGTCCCTGTGTTTACATTTGTGACAGTTCAGTATTTCCCCCAGGCCCAGTGTTTACATTTGTGACAGTTCAGTATTTCCTCCAGTCCCTGTGTTTACATTTGTGACAGTTCAGTATTTCATCCAGTCCCTGTGTTTACATTTGTGACAGTTCAGTATTTCATCCAGTCCCTGTGTTTACATTTGTGACAGTTCAGTATTTCATCCAGGCCCAGTGTTTACATTTGTGACAGTTCAGTATTTCATCCAGTCCCTGTGTTTACATTTGTGACAGTTCAGTATTTCATCCAGTCCCTGTGTTTACATTTGTGACAGTTCAGTATTTCCCCCAGGCCCAGTGTTTACATTTGTGACAGTTCAGTATTTCATCCAGTCCCTGTGTTTACATTTGTGACAGTTCAGTATTTCATCCAGGCCCTGTGTTTACATTTGTGACAGTTCAGTATTTCATCCAGGCCCAGTGTTTACATTTGTGACAGTTCAGTATTTCATCCAGGCCCTGTGTTTACATTTGTGACAGTTCAGTATTTCATCCAGGCCCTGTGTTTAAATTTGTGACAGTTCAGTATTTCCTCCAGTCCCTGTGTTTAAATTTGTGACAGTTCAGTATTTCATCCAGGCCCAGTGTTTACATTTGTGACAGTTCAGTATTTCATCCAGGCCCAGTGTTTACATTTGTGACAGTTCAGTATTTCATCCAGGCCCAGTGTTTACATTTGTGACAGTTCAGTATTTCATCCAGGCCCAGTGTTTACATTTGTGACAGTTCAGTATTTCATCCAGGCCCTGTGTTTAAATTTGTGACAGTTCAGTATTTCCAGGCCCAGTGTTTACATTTGTGACAGTTCAGTATTTCATCCAGGCCCAGTGTTTACAGTTGTGACAGTTCAGTATTTCATCCAGGCCCAGTGTTTACATTTGTGACAGTTCATTATTTCGTCCAGGCCCAGTGTTTACATTTGTGACAGTTCAGTATTTCCTCCAGTCCCTGTGTTTACATATGTGACAGTTCAGTATTCCCTCCAGTCCCTGTGTTTACATTTGTGACAGTTCAGTATTTCCTCCAGTCCCTGTGTTTACATTTGTGACAGTTCAGTATTTCATCCAGGCCCAGTGTTTACATTTGTGACAGTTCAGTATTTCATCCAGGCCCAGTGTTTACATTTGTGACAGTTCAGTATTTCCTCCAGTCCCTGTGTTTACATTTGTGACAGTTCAGTATTTCCTCCAGGCCCAGTGTTTACATTTGTGACAGTTCAGTATTTCATCCAGGCCCAGTGTTTACAGTTGTGACAGTTCAGTATTTCATCCAGGCCCAGTGTTTACATTTGTGACAGTTCAGTATTTCATCCAGGCCCAGTGTTTACATTTGTGACAGTTCAGTATTTCCTCCAGTCCCTGTGTTTACATTTGTGACAATTCAGTATTCCCTCCAGTCCCTGTGTTTACATTTGTGACAGTTCAGTATTCCCTCCAGTCCCTGTGTTTACATTTGTGACAGTTCAGTATTTCATCCAGTCCCTGTGTTTACATTTGTGACAGTTCAGTATTTCATCCAGGCCCAGTGTTTACATTTGTGACAGTTCAGTATTTCATCCAGGCCCAGTGTTTACATTTGTGACAGTTCAGTATTTCCTCCAGTCCCTGTGTTTACATTTGTGACAGTTCAGTATTTCCTCCAGTGCCTGTGTTTACATTTGTGACAGTTCAGTATTTCATCCAGGCCCTGTGTTTACAGTTGTGACAGTTCAGTATTTCCTCCAGTACCTGTGTTTACATTTGTGACAGTTCAGTATTTCATCCAGTCCCAGTGTTTACATTTGTGACAGTTCAGTATTTCATCCAGGCCCAGTGTTTACAATTGTGACAGTTCAGTATTTCATCCAGGCCCAGTGTTTACATTTGTGACAGTTCAGTATTTCATCCAGGCCCAGTGTTTAAATTTGTGACAGTTCATTATTTCATCCAGGCCCAGTGTTTACAATTGTGACAGTTCAGTATTTCATCCAGGCCCAGTGTTTACATTTGTGACAGTTCAGTATTTCATCCAGGCCCAGTGTTTACAATTGTGACAGTTCAGTATTTTATCCAGGCCCAGTGTTTACATTTGTGACAGTTCAGTATTTCCCCCAGGCCCAGTGTTTACATTTGTGACAGTTCAGTATTTCATCCAGGCCCAGTGTTTACATTTGTGACAGTTCAGTATTTCCTCCAGTCCCTGTGTTTACATTTGTGACAGTTCAGTATTTCCTCCAGTCCCTGTGTTTACATTTGTGACAGTTCAGTATTTCATCCAGGCCCTGTGTTTACATTTGTGACAGTTCAGTATTTCCTCCAGTCCCTGTGTTTACATTTGTGACAGTTCAGTATTTCATCCAGGCCCAGTGTTTACATTTGTGACAGTTCAGTATTTCATCCAGGCCCTGTGTTTACATTTGTGACAGTTCAGTATTTCCTCCAGTCCCTGTGTTTACATTTGTGACAGTTCAGTATTTCATCCAGGCCCAGTGTTTACATTTGTGACAGTTCAGTATTTCCTCCAGTCCCTGTGTTTAAATTTGTGACAGTTCAGTATTTCATCCAGTACCTGTGTTTACATTTGTGACAGTTCAGTATTTCATCCAGGCCCAGTGTTTACATTTGTGACAGTTCAGTATTTCATCCAGGCCCAGTGTTTACAGTTGTGACAGTTCAGTATTTCATCCAGTCCCTGTGTGTACATTTGTGACAGTTCAGTATTTCCTCCAGTCCCTGTGTTTACATTTGTGACAGTTCAGTATTTCCTCCAGTCCCTGTGTTTACATTTGTGACAGTTCAGTATTTCATCCAGGCCCAGTGTTTACATTTGTGACAGTTCAGTATTTCCTCCAGGCCCAGTGTTTACAGTTGTGACAGTTCAGTATTTCATCCAGTCCCTGTGTTTACATTTGTGACAGTTCAGTATTTCATCCAGGCCCAGTGTTTACATTTGTGACAGTTCAGTATTTCATCCAGGCCCAGTGTTTACATTTGTGACAGTTCAGTATTTCATCCAGTCCCTGTGTTTAAATTTGTGACAGTTCAGTATTTCCTCCAGGCCCAGTGTTTACATTTGTGACAGTTCAGTATTTCCTCCAGTCCCTGTGTTTACAGTTGTGACAGTTCAGTATTTCATCCAGTCCCTGTGTTTACGTTTGTGACAGTTCAGTATTTCATCCAGGCCCAGTGTTTACATTTGTGACAGTTCAGTATTTCATCCAGTCCCAGTGTTTACATTTGTGACAGTTCAGTATTTCATCCAGTCCCTGTGTTTACATTTGTGACAGTTCAGTATTTCATCCAGGCCCAGTGTTTACAGTTGTGACAGTTCAGTATTTCCTCCAGGACCTGTGTTTACAGTTGTGACAGTTCAGTATTTCATCCAGTCCCTGTGTTTACATTTGTGACAGTTCAGTATTTCATCCAGGCCCTGTGTTTACATTTGTGACAGTTCAGTATTTCATCCAGGCCCAGTGTTTACATTTGTGACAGTTCAGTATTTCATCCAGGCCCTGTGTTTACATTTGTGACAGTTCAGTATTTCATCCAGGCCCAGTGTTTACATTTGTGACAGTTCAGTATTTCATCCAGGCCCAGTGTTTACATTTGTGACAGTTCAGTATTTCATCCAGTCCCTGTGTTAAATTTGTGACAGTTCAGTATTTCCTCCAGTCCCTGTGTTTACATTTGTGACAGTTCAGTATTTCATCCAGTCCCTGTGTTAAATTTGTGACAGTTCAGGATTTCCTCCAGTCCCTGTGTTTACATTTGTGACAGTTCAGTATTTCATCCAGTCCCAGTGTTTACATTTGTGACAGTTCAGTATTTCATCCAGGCCCTGTGTTTACATTTGTGACAGTTCAGTATTTCATCCAGGCCCTGTGTTTACAGTTGTGACAGTTCAGTATTTCCTCCAGTCCCTGTGTTTACATTTGTGACAGTTCAGTATTTCCTCCAGTCCCTGTGTTTACATTTGTGACAGTTCAGTATTTCATCCAGGCCTTGTGTTTAAATTTGTGACAGTTCAGTATTTCATCCAGGCCTTGTGTTTAAATTTGTGACAGTTCAGTATTTCATCCAGGCCCTGTGTTTACATTTGTGACAGTTCAGTATTTCATCCAGGCCCTGTGTTTAAAGTTGTGACAGTTCAGTATTTCATCCAGGCCCAGTGTTTACATTTGTGACAGTTCAGTATTTCATACAGGCCCTGTGTTTAAAGTTGTGACAGTTCAGTATTTCATCCAGGCCCAGTGTTTACATTTGTGACAGTTCAGTATTTCATCCAGTTCCTGTGTTTACATTTGTGACAGTTCAGTATTTCATCCAGGCCCTGTGTTTACATTTGTGACAGTTCAGTATTTCATCCAGGCCCAGTGTTTACATTTGTGACAGTTCAGTATTTCCTCCAGTCCCTGTGTTTACATTTGTGACAGTTCAGTATTTCATCCAGGCCCTGTGTTTACATTTGTGACAGTTCAGTATTTCCTCCAGTCCCTGTGTTTACATTTGTGACAGTTCAGTATTTCATCCAGGCCCAGTGTTTACAATTGTGACAGTTCAGTATTTCATCCAGGCCCAGTGTTTACATTTGTGACAGTTCAGTATTTCATCCAGGCCCAGTGTTTACATTTGTGACAGTTCATTATTTCATCCGGGCCCAGTGTTTACAATTGTGACAGTTCAGTATTTCATCCAGGCCCAGTGTTTACATTTGTGACAGTTCAGTATTTCATCCAGGCCCAGTGTTTACAATTGTGACAGTTCAGTATTTCATCCAGGCCCTGTGTTTACATTTGTGACTGTTCAGTATTTCCCGCAGGCCCAGTGTTTACATTTGTGACAGTTCAGTATTTCATCCAGGCCCAGTGTTTACATTTGTGACAGTTCAGTATTTCCTCCAGTCCCTGTGTTTACATTTGTGACAGTTCAGTATTTCCTCCAGTCCCTGTGTTTACATTTGTGACAGTTCAGTATTTCATCCAGGCCCTGTGTTTACATTTGTGACAGTTCAGTATTTCCTCCAGTCCCTGTGTTTACATTTGTGACAGTTCAGTATTTCATCCAGGCCCAGTGTTTACATTTGTGACAGTTCAGTATTTCATCCAGGCCCTGTGTTTACATTTGTGACAGTTCAGTATTTCCTCCAGTCCCTGTGTTTACATTTGTGACAGTTCAGTATTTCATCCAGGCCCAGTGTTTACATTTGTGACAGTTCAGTATTTCCTCCAGTCCCTGTGTTTAAATTTGTGACAGTTCAGTATTTCATCCAGGCCCTGTGTTTACATTTGTGACAGTTCAGTATTTCATCCAGGCCCAGTGTTTACATTTGTGACAGTTCAGTATTTCATCCAGTCCCTGTGTTTACATTTGTGACAGTTCAGTATTTCATCCAGGCCCAGTGTTTACATTTCTGACAGTTCAGTATTTCATCCAGGCCCAGTGTTTACATTTGTGACAGTTCAGTATTTCATCCAGTCCCTGTGTTTAAATTTGTGACAGTTCAGTATTTCCTCCAGTCCCTGTGTTTACATTTGTGACAGTTCAGTATTTCATCCAGGCCCAGTGTTTACATTTGTGACAGTTCAGTATTTCCTCCAGTCCCTGTGTTTACATTTGTGACAGTTCAGTATTTCCTCCAGTCCCTGTGTTTAAATTTGTGACAGTTCAGTATTTCATCCAGGCCCAGTGTTTACATTTGTGACAGTTCAGTATTTCATCCAGTCCCTGTGTTTAAATTTGTGACAGTTCAGTATTTCCTCCAGTCCCTGTGTTTACATTTGTGACAGTTCAGTATTTCATCCAGGCCCAGTGTTTACATTTGTGACAGTTCAGTATTTCCTCCAGTCCCTGTGTTTACATTTGTGACAGTTCAGTATTTCATCCAGGCCCAGTGTTTACAGTTGTGACAGTTCAGAATTTCATCCAGTCCCTGTGTTTACATTTGTGACAGTTCAGTATTTCATCCAGGCCCAGTGTTTACATTTGTGACAGTTCAGTATTTCATCCAGGCCCAGTGTTTACATTTGTGACAGTTCAGTATTTCATCCAGTACCTGTGTTTACATTTGTGACAGTTCAGTATTTCATCCAGGCCCAGTGTTTACATTTGTGACAGTTCAGTATTTCATCCAGGCCCAGTGTTTACAGTTGTGACAGTTCAGTATTTCCTCCAGTCCCTGTGTTTACATTTGTGACAGTTCAGTATTTCATCCAGGCCCAGTGTTTACAGTTGTGACAGTTCAGTATTTCATCCAGTCCCTGTGTGTACATTTGTGACAGTTCAGTATTTCCTCCAGGCCCAGTGTTTACAGTTGTGACAGTTCAGTATTTCATCCAGTCCCTGTGTTTACATTTGTGACAGTTCAGTATTTCATCCAGTCCCTGTGTTTACATTTGTGACAGTTCAGTATTTCATCCAGGCCCAGTGTTTACATTTGTGACAGTTCAGTATTTCATCCAGTCCCTGTGTTTAAATTTGTGACAGTTCAGTATTTCCTCCAGGCCCAGTGTTTACATTTGTGACAGTTCAGTATTTCCTCCAGTCCCTGTGTTTACAGTTGTGACAGTTCAGTATTTCATCCAGGCCCAGTGTTTACATTTGTGACAGTTCAGTATTTCATCCAGGCCCAGTGTTTACATTTGTGACAGTTCAGTATTTCCTCCAGGACCTGTGTTTACAGTTGTGACATTTCAGTATTTCATCCAGTCCCTGTGTTTACATTTGTGACAGTTCAGTATTTCATCCAGTCCCAGTGTTTACATTTGTGACAGTTCAGTATTTCATCCAGTCCCTGTGTTTACATTTGTGACAGTTCAGTATTTCATCCAGGCCCAGTGTTTACATTTGTGACAGTTCAGTATTTCATCCAGGACCTGTGTTTACAGTTGTGACAGTTCAGTATTTCATCCAGTCCCTGTGTTTACATTTGTGACAGTTCAGTATTTCATCCAGGCCCAGTGTTTAAAGTTGTGACAGTTCAGTATTTCATCCAGGCCCAGTGTTTACATTTGTGACAGTTCAGTATTTCATCCAGGCCCTGTGTTTAAAGTTGTGACAGTTCAGTATTTCATCCAGGCCCAGTGTTTACATTTGTGACAGTTCAGTATTTCATCCAGGCCCAGTGTTTACATTTGTGACAGTTCAGTATTTCATCCAGGCCCAGTGTTTACATTTGTGACAGTTCAGTATTTCATCCAGGCCCTGTGTTTACATTTGTGACAGTTCAGTATTTCATCCAGGCCCTGTGTTTAAAGTTGTGACAGTTCAGTATTTCATCCAGGCCCAGTGTTTACATTTGTGACAGTTCAGTATTTCATCCAGGCCCTGTGTTTAAAGTTGTGACAGTTCAGTATTTCATCCAGGCCCAGTGTTTACATTTGTGACAGTTCAGTATTTCATCCAGGCCCTGTGTTTAAAGTTGTGACAGTTCAGTATTTCATCCAGGCCCAGTGTTTACATTTGTGACAGTTCAGTATTTCATCCAGTTCCTGTGTTTACATTTGTGACAGTTCAGTATTTCATCCAGGCCCAGTGTTTACATTTGTGACAGTTCAGTATTTCCTCCAGGCCCTGTGTTTACATTTGTGACAGTCCAGTATTTCCTCCAGTCCCTGTGTTTACATTTGTGACTGTTCAGTATTTCCTCCAGGCCCAGTGTTTACAGTTGTGACAGTTCAGTATTTCCTCCAGTCCCTGTGTTTACATTTGTGACAGTTCAGTATTTCATCCAGGCCCAGTGTTTACATTTGTGACAGTTCAGTATTTCCTCCAGTCCCTGTGTTTACATCTGTGACAGTTCAGTATTTCATCCAGGACCTGTGTTTAAATTTGTGACAGTTCAGTATTTCATCCAGTTCCTGTGTTTACATTTGTGACAGTTCAGTATTTCATCCAGGCCCAGTGTTTACATTTGTGACAGTTCAGTATTTCCTCCAGTCCCTGTGTTTACATTTGTGACAGTTCAGTATTTCATCCAGGACCTGTGTTTAAATTTGTGACAGTTCAGTATTTCATCCAGTTCCTGTGTTTACATTTGTGACAGTTCAGTATTTCATCCAGGCCCAGTGTTTACATTTGTGACAGTTCAGTATTTCCTCCAGTCCCTGTGTTTACATTTGTGACAGTTCAGTATTTTCTCCAGTCCCTGTGTTTACAGTTGTGACAGTTCAGTATTTCCTCCAGTCCCTCTGTTTACATTTGTGACAGTTCAGTATTTCATCCAGGCCCAGTGTTTTCAGTTGTGACAGTTCAGTATTTCATCCTGTCCCAGTGTTTACAGTTGTGACAGTTCAGTATTTCCTCCAGTCCCTGTGTTTACATTTGTGACAGTTCAGTATTTCATCCAGTCCCTGTGTTTACATTTGTGACAGTTCAGTATTTCATCCAGGCCCAGTGTTTACATTTGTGACAGTTCAGTATTTCATCCAGGCCCAGTGTTTACATTTGTGACAGTTCAGTATTTCATCCAGGCCCTGTGTTTACATTTGTGACAGTTCAGTATTTCATCCAGGCCCAGTGTTTACATTTGTGACAGTTCAGTATTTCATCCAGGCCCCGTGTTTACATCTGTGACAGTTCAGTATTTCATCCAGGCCCTGTGTTTACATTTGTGACAGTTCAGTATTTCATCCAGGCCCAGTGTTTACATTTGTGACAGTTCAGTATTTCATCCAGACCCTGTGTTTACATTTGTGACAGTTTAGTATTTCATCCAGGCCCTGTGTTTACATTTGTGACAGTTCAGTATTTCATCCAGGCCCAGTGTTTACATTTGTGACAGTTCAGCATTTCATCCAGTCCCTGTGTTTACATTTGTGACAGTTCAGTATTTCATCCAGTCCCTGTGTTTACATTTGTGACAGTTCAGTATTTCATCCAGTCCCTGTGTTTACATTTGTGACAGTTCAGTATTTCATCCAGGCCCTGTGTTTACATTTGTGACAGTTCAGTATTTCATCCAGGCCCAGTGTTTACATTTGTGACAGTTCAGTATTTCATCCAGGCCCAGTGTTTACATTTGTGACAGTTCAGTATTTCATCCAGGCCCTGTGTTTACATTTGTGACAGTTCAGTATTTCATCCAGGCCCAGTGTTTACATTTGTGACAGTTCAGTATTTCATCCAGGCCCCGTGTTTACATCTGTGACAGTTCAGTATTTCATCCAGGCCCTGTGTTTACATTTGTGACAGTTCAGTATTTCATCCAGGCCCAGTGTTTACATTTGTGACAGTTCAGTATTTCATCCAGACCCTGTGTTTACATTTGTGACAGTTTAGTATTTCATCCAGGCCCTGTGTTTACATTTGTGACAGTTCAGTATTTCATCCAGGCCCAGTGTTTACATTTGTGACAGTTCAGCATTTCATCCAGTCCCTGTGTTTACATTTGTGACAGTTCAGTATTTCATCCAGTCCCTGTGTTTACATTTGTGACAGTTCAGTATTTCATCCAGTCCCTGTGTTTACATTTGTGACAGTTCAGTATTTCATCCAGGCCCTGTGTTTACATTTGTGACAGTTCAGTATTTCATCCAGGCCCAGTGTTTACATTTGTGACAGTTCAGTATTTCATCCAGTCCCTGTGTTTACATTTGTGACAGTTCAGTATTTCATCCAGGCCCTGTGTTTACATTTGTGACAGTTCAGTATTTCATCCAGGCCCAGTGTTTACATTTGTGACAGTTCAGTATTTCATCCAGGCCCAGTGTTTACATTTGTGACAGTTCAGTATTTCCCCCATGACCTGTGTTTACATTTGTGACAGTTCAGTATTTCATCCAGGCCCAGTGTTTACATTTGTGACAGTTCAGTATTTCATCCAGACCCTGTATTTACATTTGTGACAGTTCAGTATTTCCTCCAGTCCCTGTGTTTACATTTGTGACAGTTCAGTATTTCCTCCAGTCCCTGTCTTTACATTTGTGACAGTTCAGTATTTCCTCCAGGCCCTGTGTTTACATTTGTGACAGTTCAGTATTTCCTCCAGTCCCTGTGTTTACATTTGTGACAGTTCAGTATTTCATCCAGGCCCTGTGTTTACATTTGTGACAGTTCAGTATTTCATCCAGGCCCTGTGTTTACATTTGTGACAGTTCAGTATTTCATCCAGGCCCAGTGTTTACATTTGTGACAGTTCAGTATTTCATCCAGTCCCTGTGTTTACATTTGTGACAGTTCAGTATTTCATCCAGGCCCTGTGTTTACATTTGTGACAGTTCAGTATTTCATCCAGGCCCAGTGTTTACATTTGTGACAGTTCAGTATTTCATCCAGGCCCTGTGTTTACATTTGTGACAGTTCAGTATTTCCCCCAGGACCTGTGTTTACATTTGTGACAGTTCAGTATTTCATCCAGGCCCAGTGTTTACATTTGTGACAGTTCAGTATTTCATCCAGGCCCAGTGTTTACATTTGTGACAGTTCAGTATTTCATCCAGGCCCAGTGTTTACATTTGTGACAGTTCAGTATTTCATCCAGTCCCTGTGTTTAAATTTGTGACAGTTCAGTATTTCCTCCAGTCCCTGTGTTTACATTTGTGACAGTTCAGTATTTCATCCAGGCCCAGTGTTTACATTTGTGACAGTTCAGTATTTCATCCAGTCCCAGTGTTTACATTTGTGGCAGTTCAGTATTTCCCCCAGGCCCAGTGTTTACATTTGTGACAGTTCAGTATTTCATCCAGGCCCAGTGTTTACATTTGTGACAGTTCAGTATTTCATCCAGTCCCTGTGTTTACATTTGTGACAGTTCAGTATTTCCTCCAGTCCCTGTGTTTACAGTTGTGACAGTTCAGTATTTCCTCCAGTCCCAGTGTTTACATTTGTGACAGTTCAGTATTTCCTCCAGTCCCTGTGTTTACATATGTGACAGTTCAGTATTTCATCCAGGCCCTGTGTTTACAGTTGTGACAGTTCAGTATTTCCTCCAGTCCCTGTGTTTACATTTGTGATAGTTCAGTATTTCATCCAGGCCTTGTGTTTACATTTGTGACAGTTCAGTATTTCCTCCAGTCCCTGTGTTTACATTTGTGACAGTTCAGTATTTCATCCAGGCCCTGTGTTTACATTTGTGACAGTTCAGCATTTCATCCAGGCCCATTGTTTACATTTGTGACAGTTCAGTATTTCATCCAGTCCCTGTGTTTACAGTTGTGACAGTTCAGTATTTCATCCAGTCCCTGTGTTTACATTTGTGACAGTTCAGTATTTCCTCCAGTCCCTGTGTTTACATTTGTGACAGTTCAGTATTTCATCCAGGCCCTGTGTTTACATTTGTGACAGTTCAGTATTTCCTCCAGTCCCTGTGTTTACATTTGTGACAGTTCAGTATTTCATCCACGCCCAGTGTTTACATTTGTGACAGTTCAGTATTTCATCCAGGCCCAGTGTTTACAGTTGTGACAGTTCAGTATTTCCTCCAGTCCCTGTGTTTACATTTGTGACAGTTCAGTATTTCATCCAGGCCCAGTGTTTAAATTTGTGACAGTTCAGTATTTCATCCAGGACCTGTGTTTACAGTTGTGACAGTTCAGTATTTCCTCCAGTCCCTGTGTTTACATTTGTGACAGTTCAGTAATTCATCCAGGCCCAGTGTTTACATTTGTGACAGTTCAGTATTTCATCCAGGACCTGTGTTTACAGTTGTGACAGTTCAGTATTTCATCCAGTCCCTGTGTTTACATTTGTGACAGTTCAGTATTTCCTCCAGTCCCTGTGTTTACATTTGTGACAGTTCAGTATTTCATCCAGGCCCAGTGTTTAAATTTGTGACAGTTCAGTATTTCATCCAGGACCTGTGTTTACAGTTGTGACAGTTCAGTATTTCCTCCAGTCCCTGTGTTTACATTTGTGACAGTTCAGTATTTCATCCAGGCCCAGTCTTTACATTTGTGACAGTTCAGTACTTCCTCCAGTCCCTGTGTTTACATTTGTGACAGTTCAGTATTTCATCCAGGCCCAGTGTTTACAGTTGTGACAGTTCAGTATTTCCTCCAGTCTCTGTGTTTACATTTGTGACAGTTCAGTATTTCATCCAGGCCCAGTGTTTACATTTGTGACAGTTCAGTATTTCATCCAGGCCTTGTGTTTAAATTTGTGACAGTTCAGTATTTCATCCAGGACCTGTGTTTACAGTTGTGACAGTTCAGTATTTCCTCCAGTCCCTGTGTTTACATTTGTGACAGTTCAGTATTTCATCCAGGCCCAGTCTTTACATTTGTGACAGTTCAGTACTTCCTCCAGTCCCTGTGTTTACATTTGTGACAGTTCAGTATTTCATCCAGGCCCAGTGTTTACAGTTGTGACAGTTCAGTATTTCCTCCAGTCTCTGTGTTTACATTTGTGACAGTTCAGTATTTCATCCAGGCCCAGTGTTTACATTTGTGACAGTTCAGTATTTCCTCCAGGCCCAGTGTTTAAATTTGTGACAGTTCAGTATTTCATCCAGGACCTGTGTTTACAGTTGTGACAGTTCAGTATTTCCTCCAGTCTCTGTGTTTACATTTGTGACAGTTCAGTATTTCATCCAGGCCCAGTGTTTAAATTTGTGACAGTTCAGTATTTCCTCCAGGCCCAGTGTTTACAGATGAAACAGTTCAGTATTTCCTCCAGGCCCTGTGTTTACATTTGTGACAGTTCAGTATTTCATCCAGGACCTGTGTTTACATTTGTGACAGTTCAGTATTTCCTCCAGTCCCTGTGTTTACATATGTGACAGTTCAGTATTTCCTCCAGGCCCTGTGTTTACATTTGTGACAGTTCAGTATTTCATCCAGGACCTGTGTTTACATTTGTGACAGTTCAGTATTTCCTCCAGTCCCTGTGTTTACATTTGTGACAGTTCAGTATTTCATCCAGGCCCAGTGTTTACATTTGTGACAGTTCAGTATTTCCTCCAGTCCCTGTGTTTACATTTGTGACAGTTCAGTATTTCATCCAGGCCCAGTGTTTACAGTTGTGACAGTTCAGTATTTCCTCCAGTCCCTGTGTTTACATTTGTGACAGTTCAGTATTTCCTCCAGTCCCTGTGTTTACATTTGTGACAGTTCAGTATTTCCTCCAGTCCCTGTGTTTACATTTGTGACAGTTCAGTATTTCCTCCAGTCCCTGTGTTTACATTTGTGACAGTTTAGTATTTCATCCAGTCCCAGTGTTTACGTTTGTGACAGTTCAGTATTTCCTCCAGTCCCTGTGTTTACATTTGTGACAGTTCAGTATTTCCACCAGTCCCTGTGTTTACATTTGTGACAGTTCAGTATTTCATCCAGGCCCAGTGTTTACAGTTGTGACAGTTCAGTATTTCATCCAGGCCCAGTGTTTAAATTTGTGACAGTTCAGTATTTCCTCCAGGCCCAGTGTTTACATTTGTGACAGTTCAGTATTTCATCAAGGCCCAGTGTTTACATTTGTGACAGTTCATTATTTCATCCAGGCCCAGTGTTTACATTTGTGACAGTTCAGTATTTCATCCAGGCCCAGTGTTTACATTTGTGACAGTTCAGTATTTCATCCAGGCCCAGTGTTTACATTTGTGACAGTTCATTATTTCATCCAGGCCCAGTGTTTACATTTGTGACAGTTCAGTATTTCCTCCAGTCCCTGTGTTTACATTTGTGACAGTTCAGTATTTCCTCCAGTCCCTGTGTTTACATTTGTGACAATTCAGTATTTCATCCAGGCCCAGTGTTTACATTTGTGACAGTTCAGTATTTCATCCAGGCCCAGTGTTTACATTTGTGACAGTTCAGTATTTCCTCCAGTCCCTGTGTTTAAATTTGTGACAGTTCAGTATTTCATCCAGTCCCTGTGTTTACATTTGTGACTGTTCAGTATTTCATCCAGGCCCAGTGTTTACATTTGTGACAGTTCAGTATTTCATCCAGGCCCAGTGTTTACATTTGTGACAGTTCATTATTTCATCCAGGCCCAGTGTTTACATTTGTGACAGTTCAGTATTTCCTCCAGTCCCTGTGTTTACATTTGTGACAGTTCAGTATTTCCTCCAGTCCCTGTGTTTACATTTGTGACAATTCAGTATTTCATCCAGGCCCAGTGTTTACATTTGTGACAGTTCAGTATTTCATCCAGGCCCAGTGTTTACATTTGTGACAGTTCAGTATTTCCTCCAGTCCCTGTGTTTAAATTTGTGACAGTTCAGTATTTCATCCAGTCCCTGTGTTTACATTTGTGACAGTTCAGTATTTCATCCAGTCCCAGTGTTTACATTTGTGACAGTTCAGTATTTCATCCAGGCCCAGTGTTTACATTTGTGACAGTTCAGTATTTCATCCAGGCCCAGTGTTTACATTTGTGACAGTTCAGTATTTCATCCAGTCCCTGTGTTTACATTTGTGACAGTTCAGTATTTCATCCAGTCCCTGTGTTTACATTTGTGACAGTTCAGTATTTCATCCAGGCCCATTGTTTACATTTGTGACAGTTCAGTATTTCCTCCAGTCCCTGTGTTTAAATTTGTGACAGTTCAGTATTTCCTCCAGTCCATGTGTTTACATTTGTGACAGTTCAGTATTTCATCCAGTCCCTGTGTTTACATTTGTGACAGTTCAGTATTTCATCCAGTCCCTGTGTTTACATTTGTGACAGTTCAGTATTTCATCCAGGCCCAGTGTTTACATTTGTGACAGTTCAGTATTTCCTCCAGTCCCTGTGTTTAAATTTGTGACAGTTCAGTATTTCATCCAGGCCCAGTGTTTACATTTGTGACAGTTCAGTATTTCATCCAGTCCCTGTGTTTACATTTGTGACAGTTCAGTATTTCATCCAGGCCCTGTGTTTAAATTTGTGACAGTTCAGTATTTCATCCAGGCCCTGTGTTTAAATTTGTGACAGTTCAGTATTTCCTCCAGTCCCTGAGTTTACATTTGTGACAGTTCAGTATTTCATCCAGGCCCAGTGTTTACAGTTGTGACAGTTCAGTATTTCATCCAGTCCCAGTGTTTACATTTGTGACAGTTCAGTATTTCATCCAGGCCCAGTGTTTACATTTGTGACAGTTCAGTATTTCATCCAGGCCTTGTGTTTAAATTTGTGACAGTTCAGTATTTCATCCAGGCCCTGTGTTTACAGTTGTGACAGTTCAGTATTTCATCCAGTCCCTGTGTTTACATTTGTGACAGTTCAGTATTTCCTCCAGTCCCTGTGTTTACATTTGTGACAGTTCAGTATTTCATCCAGTCCCTGTGTTTACATTTGTGACAGTTCAGTATTTCATCCAGGCCCAGTGTTTACATTTGTGACAGTTCAGTATTTCATCCAGGCCCAGTGTTTACATTTGTGACAGTTCAGTATTTCATCCAGTCCCTGTGTTTACATTTGTGACAGTTCAGTATTTCATCCAGTTCCTGTGTTTACATTTGTGACAGTTCAGTATTTCATCCAGGCCCAGTGTTTACATTTGTGACAGTTCAGTATTTCCTCCAGTCCCTGTGTTTACATTTGTGACAGTTCAGTATTTCCTCCAGTCCCTGTGTTTACATTTGTGACAGTTCAGTATTTCATCCAGTTCCTGTGTTTACATTTGTGACAGTTCAGTATTTCCTCCAGTCCCTGTGTTTACATTTGTGACAGTTCAGTATTTCCTCCAGTCCCTGTGTTTACAGTTGTGACAGTTCAGTATTTCCTCCAGTCCCTGTGTTTACATTTGTGACAGTTCAGTATTTCATCCAGGCCCGGTGTTTACAGTTGAGACAGTTCAGTATTTCATCCAGTCCCATTGTTTACATTTGTGACAGTTCAGTATTTCATCCAGGCCCAGTGTTTACATTTGTGACAGTTCAGTATTTCATCCAGGCCCAGTGTTTACATTTGTGACAGTTCAGTATTTCAACCAGGCCCTGTGTTTACATTTGTGACAGTTCAGTATTTCATCCAGGCCCAGTGTTTACATTTGTGACAGTTCAGTATTTCATCCAGGCCCAGTGTTTACATTTGTGACAGTTCAGTATTTCATCCAGGCCCTGTGTTTACATTTGTGACAGTTCAGTATTTCATCCAGGCCCAGTGTTTACATTTGTGACAGTTCAGTATTTCATCCAGTACCTGTGTTTACATTTGTGACAGTTCAGTATTTCATCCAGGCCCTGTGTTTACATTTGTGACAGTTCAGTATTTCATCCAGTCCCTGTGTTTACATTTGTGACAGTTCAGTATTTCATCCAGGCCCTGTGTTTACATTTGTGACAGTTCAGTATTTCCTCCAGTCCCTGTGTTTACATTTGTGACAGTTCAGTATTTCCTCCAGTCCCTGTGTTTACATTTGTGACAGTTCAGTATTTCATCCAGGCCCAGTGTTTACATTTGTGACAGTTCAGTATTTCATCCAGGCCCAGTGTTTACAGTTGTGACAGTTCAGTATTTCCTCCAGTCCCTGTGTTTACATTTGTGACAGTTCAGTATTTCATCCAGGCCCAGTGTTTAAATTTGTGACAGTTCAGTATTTCATCCAGGACCTGTGTTTACAGTTGTGACAGTTCAGTATTTCATCCAGGCCCAGTGTTTACATTTGTGACAGTTCAGTATTTCCTCCAGTCCCTGTGTTTACATTTGTGACAGTTCAGTATTTCATCCAGGCCCAGTGTTTACATTTGTGACAGTTCAGTATTTCCTCCAGTCCCTGTGTTTACATTTGTGACAGTTCAGTATTTCATCCAGGCCCAGTGTTTACAGTTCTGACAGTTCAGTATTTCCTCCAGTCCCTGTGTTTACATTTGTGACAGTTCAGTATTTCATCCAGGCCCAGTGTTTACATTTGTGACAGTTCAGTATTTCCTCCAGTCCCTGTGTTTACATTTGTGACAGTTCAGTATTTCATCCAGGACCTGTGTTTACAGTTGTGACAGTTCAGTATTTCATCCAGGCCCAGTGTTTACATTTGTGACAGTTCAGTATTTCCTCCAGACCTTGTGTTTACATTTGTGACAGTTCAGTATTTCCTCCAGTCCCTGTGTTTACATTTGTGACAGTTCAGTATTTCCTCCAGTCCCTGTGTTTACATTTGTGGCAGTTCAGTATTTCATCCAGGCCCAGTGTTTACATTTGTGACAGTTCAGTATTTCCCCCAGGACCTGTGTTTACTTTTGTGACAGTTCAGTATTTCATCCAGGCCCAGTGTTTACATTTGTGACAGTTCAGTATTTCATCCAGGCCCTGTGTTTACATTTGTGACAGTTCAGTATTTCCCCCAGGACCTGTGTTTACTTTTGTGACAGTTCAGTATTTCATCCAGGCCCAGTGTTTACATTTGTGACAGTTCAGTATTTCATCCAGGCCCAGTGTTTACATTTGTGACAGTTCAGTATTTCATCCAGGCCCAGTGTTTACATTTGTGACAGTTCAGTATTTCATCCAGGCCCAGTGTTTACATTTGTGACAGTTCAGTATTTCATCCAGGCCCAGTGTTTACATTTGTGACAGTTCAGTATTTCATCCAGTATAAGTGTTTACATTTGTGACAGTTCAGTATTTCATCCAGGCCCTGTGTTTACATTTGTGACAGTTCAGTATTTCATCCAGTCCCTGTGTTTACATTTGTGACAGTTCAGTATTTCATCCAGGCCCTGTGTTTACATTTGTGACAGTTCAGTATTTCATCCAGGCCCAGTGTTTACATTTGTGACAGTTCAGTATTTCATCCAGGCCCTGTGTTTACAATTGTGACAGTTCAGTATTTCCCCCAGGACCTGTGTTTACTTTTGTGACAGTTCAGTATTTCATCCAGGCCCAGTGTTTACATTTGTGACAGTTCAGTATTTCATCCAGGCCCAGTGTTTACATTTGTGACAGTTCAGTATTTCATCCAGGCCCTGTGTTTACATTTGTGACAGTTCAGTATTTCCTCCAGTCCCTGTGTTTACATATGTGACAGTTCAGTATTTCATCCAGGCCCTGTGTTTACAGTTGTGACAGTTCAGTATTTCCTCCAGTCCCTGTGTTTACATTTGTGACAGTTCAGTATTTCATCCAGGCCTTGTGTTTACATTTGTGACAGTTCAGTATTTACTCCAGTCCCTGTGTTTACATTTGTGACAGTTCAGTATTTCCTCCAGTCCCTGTGTTTACATTTGTGACAGTTCAGTATTTCATCCAGGCCCTGTGTTTACATTTGTGACAGTTCAGTATTTCCTCCAGTCCCTGTGTTTACATTTGTGACAGTTCAGTATTTCCTCCAGTCCCTGTGTTTACATTTGTGACAGTTCAGTATTTCATCCAGGCCCAGTGTTTACATTTGTGACAGTTCAGTATTTCATCCAGGCCCAGTGTTTACAGTTGTGACAGTTCAGTATTTCCTCCAGTCCCTGTGTTTACATTTGTGACAGTTCAGTATTTCATCCAGGCCCAGTGTTTAAATTTGTGACAGTTCAGTATTTCATCCAGGACCTGTGTTTACAGTTGTGACAGTTCAGTATTTCATCCAGGCCCAGTGTTTACATTTGTGACAGTTCAGTATTTCCTCCAGTCCCTGTGTTTACATTTGTGACAGTTCAGTATTTCATCCAGGCCCAGTGTTTACATTTGTGACAGTTCAGTATTTCCTCCAGTCCCTGTGTTTACATTTGTGACAGTTCAGTATTTCATCCAGGCCCAGTGTTTACAGTTCTGACAGTTCAGTATTTCCTCCAGTCCCTGTGTTTACATTTGTGACAGTTCAGTATTTCATCCAGGCCCAGTGTTTACATTTGTGACAGTTCAGTATTTCCTCCAGTCCCTGTGTTTACATTTGTGACAGTTCAGTATTTCATCCAGGACCTGTGTTTACAGTTGTGACAGTTCAGTATTTCATCCAGGCCCAGTGTTTACATTTGTGACAGTTCAGTATTTCCTCCAGACCTTGTGTTTACATTTGTGACAGTTCAGTATTTCCTCCAGTCCCTGTGTTTACATTTGTGACAGTTCAGTATTTCCTCCAGTCCCTGTGTTTACATTTGTGGCAGTTCAGTATTGCATCCAGGCCCAGTGTTTACATTTGTGACAGTTCAGTATTTCCTCCAGTCCCTGTGTTTACATTTGTGACAGTTCAGTATTTCATCCAGGCCCAGTGTTTACAGTTGTGACAGTTCAGTATTTCATCCAGGCCCAGTGTTTACATTTGTGACAGTTCAGTATTTCCTCCAGTCCCTGTGTTTACATTTGTGACAGTTCAGTATTTACTCCAGGCCCAGTGTTTGCATTTGTGACAGTTCAGTATTTCCTCCAGTCCCTGTGTTTACATTTGTGACAGTTCAGTATTTCCTCCAGTCCCTCTGTTTACATTTGTGACAGTTCAGTATTTCATCCAGGCCCAGTGTTTAAAGTTGTGACAGTTCAGTATTTCATCCAGGCCCAGTGTTTACATTTGTGACAGTTCACTATTTCCTCCAGGCCCAGTGTTTACAGTTGTGACAGTTCAGTATTTCCTCCAGTCCCTGTGTTTACATTTGTGACAGTTCAGTATTTCCTCCAGGCCTTGTGTTTAAATTTGTGACAGTTCAGTATTTCCTCCAGTCCCTGTGTTTACATTTGTGACAGTTCAGTATTTCATCCAGGCCCAGTGTTTACATTTGTGACAGTTCAGTATTTCATCCAGGCCCAGTATTTACATTTGTGACAGTTCAGTATTTCATCCAGGCCCAGTGTATACAGTTGTGACAGTTCAGTATTTCATCCACGCCCAGTGTTTACAGTTGTGACAGTTCAGTATTTCATCCAGTCCCAGTGTTTACATTTGTGACAGTTCAGTATTTCATCCAGGCCCTGTGTTTACAGTTGTGACAGTTCAGTATTTCCTCCATTCCCTGTGTTTACATTTGTGACAGTTCAGTATTTCCTCCAGTCCCTGTGTTTACATTTGTGACAGTTCAGTATTTCATCCAGTCCCAGTGTTTACATTTGTGACAGTTCAGTATTTCATCCAGGCCCAGTGTTTACAGTTGTGACAGTTCAGTATTTCCTCCAGACCCTGTGTTTACAGTTGTGACAGTTCAGTATTTCCTCCAGTCCCTGTGTTTACAGTTGTGACAGTTCAGTATTTCCTCCAGTCCCTGTGTTTACAGTTGTGACAGTTCAGTATTTCCTCCAGTCCCTGTGTTTACATTTGTGACAGTTCAGTATTTCCTCCAGACCCTGTCTTTACATTTGTGACAGTTCAGTATTTCATCCAGGCCCAGTGTTTACATTTGTGACAGTTTAGTATTTCCTCCAGACCCTGTGTTTACATTTGTGACAGTTCAGTATTTCATCCAGGCCCAGTGTTTACAGTTGTGACAGTTCAGTATTTCCTCCAGTCCCTGTGTTTACATTTGTGACAGTTCAGTATTTCATCCAGGCCCAGTGTTTACATTTGTGACAGTTCAGTATTTCCTCCAGTCCCTGTGTTTACATTTGTGACAGTTCAGTATTTCATCCAGGCCCAGTGTTTACAGTTGTGACAGTTCAGTATTTCCTCCAGTCCCTGTGTTTACATTTGTGACAGTTCAGTATTTCATCCAGGCCCAGTGTTTACATTTGTGACAGTTCAGTATTTCCTCCAGTCCCTGTGTTTACATTTGTGACAGTTCAGTATTTCATCCAGGCCCTGTGTTTACATTTGTGACAGTTCAGTATTTCATCCAGGCCCTGTGTTTACAGTTGTGACAGTTCAGTATTTCATCCAGGCCCAGTGTTTACATTTGTGACAGTTCAGTATTTCCTCCAGACCCTGTGTTTACATTTGTGACAGTTCAGTATTTCCTCCAGTCCCTGTGTTTACATTTGTGACAGTTCAGTATTTCCTCCATGCCCTGTGTTTAAATTTGTGACAGTTCAGTATTTCCTCCAGTCCCTGTGTTTACATTTGTGACAGTTCAGTATTTCCTCCAGTCCCTGTGTTTACATTTGTGACAGTTCAGTATTTCATCCAGGCTCAGTGTTTACAGTTGTGACAGTTCAGTATTTCCTCCAGACCCTGTGTTTACATTTGTGACAGTTCAGTATTTCATCCAGGCCCAGTGTTTACAGTTGTGACAGTTCAGTATTTCCTCCAGACCCTGTGTTTACATTTGTGACAGTTCAGTATTTCCTCCAGTCCCTGTGTTTACATTTGTGACAGTTCAGTATTTCATCCAGGCCCAGTGTTTACAGTTGTGACAGTTCAGTATTTCCTCCAGACCCTGTGTTTACAGTTGTGACAGTTCAGTATTTCCTCCAGACCCTGTGTTTACATTTGTGACAGTTCAGTATTTCATCCAGGCCCAGTGTTTACATTTGTGACAGTTCAGTATTTCCTCCAGTCCCTGTGTTTACATTTGTGACAGTTCAGTATTTCCTCCAGTCCCTGTGTTTACATTTGTGACAGTTCAGTATTTCATCCAGGCCCAGTGTTTACATTTGTGACAGTTCAGTATTTCATCCAGGCCCAGTGTTTACATTTGTGACAGTTCAGTATTTCCTCCAGACCCTGTGTTTAAATTTGTGACAGTTCAGTATTTCATCCAGGCCCAGTGTTTACATTTGTGACAGTTTAGTATTTCCTCCAGACCCTGTGTTTAAATTTGTGACAGTTCAGTATTTCATCCAGGCCCAGTGCTTACAGTTGTGACAGTTCAGTATTTCCTCCAGTCCCTGTGTTTACATTTGTGACAGTTCAGTATTTCATCCAGGCCCAGTGTTTACATTTGTGACAGTTTAGTATTTCCTCCAGACCCTGTGTTTACATTTGTGACAGTTCAGTATTTCATCCAGGCCCAGTGTTTACATTTGTGACAGTTTAGTATTTCCTCCAGACCCTGTGTTTAAATTTGTGACAGTTCAGTATTTCATCCAGGCCTTGTGTTTACATTTGTGACAGTTCTGTATTTCCTCCAGTCTCTGTGTTTACATTTGTGACAGTTCAGTATTTCCTCCAGACCCTGTGTTTAAATTTGTGACAGTTCAGTATTTCATCCAGTCCCTGTGTTTACATTTGTGACAGTTCAGTATTTCATCCAGTCCCTGTGTTTACATTTGCGACAGTTCAGTATTTCATCCAGGCCCAGTGTTTACATTTGTGACAGTTCAGTATTTCCTCCAGACCCTGTGTTTACATTTGTGACAGTTCAGTATTTCCTCCACTCCCTGTGTTTACATTTGTGACAGTTCAGTATTTCCTCCAGTCCCTGTGTTTACATTTGTGGCAGTTCAGTATTTCATCCAGGCCCAGTGTTTACATTTGTGACAGTTCAGTATTTCCTCCATGCCCTGTGTTTAAATTTGTGACAGTTCAGTATTTCCTCCAGTCCCTGTGTTTACATTTGTGGCAGTTCAGTATTTCATCCAGGCCCAGTGTTTACATTTGTGACAGTTCAGTATTTCCTCCATGCCCTGTGTTTAAATTTGTGACAGTTCAGTATTTCCTCCAGTCCCTGTGTTTACATTTGTGACAGTTCAGTATTTCATCCAGTCCCTGTGTTTACATTTGTGACAGTTCAGTATTTCCTCCAGGCCCAGTGTTTACATTTGTGACAGTTCAGTATTTCCTCCAGTCCCTGTGTTTACATTTGTGACAGTTCAGTATTTCATCCAGGCCCAGTGTTTACATTTGTGACAGTTCAGTATTTCCTCCAGTCCCTGTGTTTACATTTGTGACAGTTCAGTATTTACTCCAGGCCCAGTGTTTGCATTTGTGACAGTTCAGTATTTCCTCCAGTCCCTGTGTTTACATTTGTGACAGTTCAGTATTTCCTCCAGTCCCTCTGTTTACATTTGTGACAGTTCAGTATTTCATCCAGGCCCAGTGTTTACAGTTGTGACAGTTCAGTATTTCATCCAGGCCCAGTGTTTACATTTGTGACAGTTCACTATTTCCTCCAGGCCCAGTGTTTACAGTTGTGACAGTTCAGTATTTCATCCAGGCCCTGTGTTTACAGTTGTGACAGTTCAGTATTTCCTCCAGTCCCAGTGTTTACGTTTGTGACAGTTCAGTATTTCATCCAGGCCCTGTGTTTACATTTGTGACAGTTCAGTATTTCATCCAGTCCCAGTGTTTACATTTTGTGACAGTTCAGTATTTCATCCAGGCCCAGTGTTTACAGTTGTGACAGTTCAGTATTTCCTCCAGACCCTGTGTTTACAGTTGTGACAGTTCAGTATTTCCTCCAGTCCCTGTGTTTACATTTGTGACAGTTCAGTATTTCCTCCAGACCCTGTGTTTACAGTTGTGACAGTTCAGTATTTCCTCCAGTCCCTGTGTTTACATTTGTGACAGTTCAGTATTTCCTCCAGTCCCTGTGATTACATTTGTGACAGTTCAGTATTTCATCCAGGCCCAGTGTTTACATTTGTGACAGTTCAGTATTTCCTCCAGACCCTGTGTTTAAATTTGTGACAGTTCAGTATTTCATCCAGGCCCAGTGTTTACATTTGTGACAGTTTAGTATTTCATCCAGGCCCAGTGTTTACATTTGTGACAGTTCAGTATTTCCTCCAGACCCTGTGTTTAAATTTGTGACAGTTCAGTATTTCATCCAGGCCCAGTGTTTACAGTTGTGACAGTTCAGTATTTCCTCCAGTCCCTGTGTTTACATTTGTGACAGTTCAGTATTTCATCCAGGCCTTGTGTTTAAATTTGTGACAGTTCAGTATTTCATCCAGTCCCTGTGTTTACATTTGTGACAGTTCAGTATTTCATCCAGGCCCAGTGTTTACATTTGTGACAGTTCAGTATTTCATCCAGTCCCTGTGTTTACATTTGTGACAGTTCAGTATTTCATCCAGGCCCAGTGTTTACATTTGTGACAGTTCAGTATTTCCTCCAGTCCCTGTGTTTACATTTGTGACAGTTCAGTATTTCCTCCAGTCCCTGTGTTTACATTTGTGACAGTTCAGTATTTCATCCAGGCCCAGTGTTTACATTTGTGACAGTTCAGTATTTCATCCAGGCCCAGTGTTTACATTTGTGACAGTTCAGTATTTCCTCCAGACCCTGTGTTTAAATTTGTGACAGTTCAGTATTTCATCCAGGCCCAGTGTTTACATTTGTGACAGTTTAGTATTTCATCCAGGCCCAGTGTTTACATTTGTGACAGTTCAGTATTTCCTCCAGACCCTGTGTTTAAATTTGTGACAGTTCAGTATTTCCTCCAGTCCCTGTGTTTAAATTTGTGACAGTTCAGTATTTCATCCAGTCCCTGTGTTTACAGTTGTGACAGTTCAGTATTTCATCCAGTCCCTGTGTTTACATTTGTGACAGTTCAGTATTTCCTCCAGTCCCTGTGTTTACATTTGTGACAGTTCAGTATTTCATCCAGGCCCAGTGTTTACATTTGTGACAGTTTAGTATTTCCTCCAGACCCTGTGTTTACATTTGTGACAGTTCAGTATTTCATCCAGGCCCAGTGTTTACATTTGTGACAGTTTAGTATTTCCTCCAGACCCTGTGTTTAAATTTGTGACAGTTCAGTATTTCATCCAGGCCCAGTGTTTACATTTGTGACAGTTTAGTATTTCCTCCAGACCCTGTGTTTAAATTTGTGACAGTTCAGTATTTCATCCAGGCCTTGTGTTTACATTTGTGACAGTTCAGTATTTCATCCAGTCCCTGTGTTTACATTTGTGACAGTTCAGTATTTCATCCAGTCCCTGTGTTTACATTTGTGACAGTTCAGTATTTCATCCAGTCCCTGTGTTTACATTTGTGACAGTTCAGTATTTCCTCCAGACCCTGTGTTTAAATTTGTGACAGTTCAGTATTTCCTCCAGGCCCAGTGTTTAAATTTGTGACAGTTCAGTATTTCATCCAGGCCCAGTGTTTACATTTGTGACAGTTCAGTATTTCCTCCAGACCCTGTGTTTAAATTTGTGACAGTTCAGTATTTCATCCAGGCACAGTGTTTACATTTGTGACAGTTCAGTATTTCATCCAGGCCCAGTGTTTACATTTGTGACAGTTCAGTATTTCATCCAGGCCCAGTGTTTACATTTGTGACAGTTCAGTATTTCATCCAGGCCCAGTGTTTACAGTTGTGACAGTTCAGGATTTCATCCAGGCCCAGTGTTTACATTTGTGACAGTTCAGTATTTCATCCAGGCCCAGTGTTTACATTTGTGACAGTTCAGTATTTCATCCAGTCCCTGTGTTTACATTTGTGACAGTTCAGTATTTCATCCAGGCCCAGTGTTTACATTTGTGACAGTTCAGTATTTCATCCAGTCCCTGTGTTTACATTTGTGACAGTTCAGTATTTCATCCAGGCCCAGTGTTTACAGTTGTGACAGTTCAGTTTTTCATCCAGTCCCTGTGTTTACATTTGTGACAGTTCAGTATTTCATCCAGGCCCAGTGTTTACATTTGTGACAGTTCAGTTTTTCATCCAGTCCCTGTGTTTACATTTGTGACAGTTCAGTATTTCATCCAGGCCCAGTGTTTACATTTGTGACAGTTCAGTATTTCATCCAGGCCCAGTGTTTACATTTGTGACAGTTCAGTATTTCATCCAGTCCCTGTGTTTACATTTGTGACAGTTCAGTATTTCATCCAGGCCCAGTGTTTACATTTGTGACAGTTCAGTATTTCATCCAGGCCCTGTGTTTACAGTTGTGACAGTTGAGTATTTCCTCCAGTCCCTGTGTTTACATTTGTGACAGTTCAGTATTTCATCCAGGCCCAGTGTTTACATTTGTGACAGTTCAGTATTTCATCCAGGCCCAGTGTTTACATTTGTGACAGTTCAGTATTTCATCCAGGCCCAGTGTTTACATTTGTGACAGTTCAGTATTTCATCCAGGCCCAGTGTTTACATTTGTGACTGTTCAGTATTTCATCCAGGCCCAGTGTTTACATTTGTGACAGTTCAGTATTTACTCCAGGCCCAGTGTTTACATTTGTGACAGTTCAGTATTTCCTCCAGACCCTGTGTTTAAATTTGTGACAGTTCAGTATTTCATCCAGGCCCAGTGTTTACATTTGTGACAGTTCAGTATTTCCTCCAGTCCCTGTGTTTACATTTGTGACAGTTCAGTATTTCCTCCAGTCCCTGTGTTTACATTTGTGACAGTTCAGTATTTCCTCCAGTCCCTGTGTTTACATTTGTGACAGTTCAGTATTTCATCCAGGCCCAGTGTTTACATTTGTGACACTTCCGTATTTCATCCAGGCCCAGTGTTTACATTTGTGACTGTTCAGTATATACTCCAGGCCCAGTGTTTACATTTGTGACAGTTCAGTGTTTCCTCCAGACCCTGTGTTTAAATTTGTGACAGTTCAGTATTTCATCCAGGCCCAGTGTTTACACTTGTGACAGTTCAGTATTTCCTCCAGACCCTGTGTTTAAATTTGTGACAGTTCAGTATTTCATCCAGGCACAGTGTTTACATTTGTGACAGTTCAGTATTTCATCCAGGCCCAGTGTTTACATTTGTGACAGTTCAGTATTTCATCCAGGCCCAGTGTTTACAGTTGTGACAGTTCAGTATTTCCTCCAGTCCCTGTGTTTACATTTGTGACAGTTCAGTATTTCATCCAGGCCCAGTGTTTACAGTTGTGACAGTTCAGTATTTCCTCCAGTCCCTGTGTTTACATTTGTGACAGTTCAGTATTTCCTCCAGTCCCTGTGTTTACATTTGTGACAGTTCAGTATTTACTCCAGGCCCAGTGTTTACATTTGTGACAGTTCAGTATTTCATCCAGGCCCAGTGTTTACATTTGTGACAGTTCAGTATTTCCTCCAGACCCTGTGTTTAAATTTGTGACAGTTCAGTATTTCATCCAGGCCCAGTGTTTACAGTTGTGACAGTTCAGTATTTCCTCCAGTCCCTGTATTTACATTTGTGACAGTTCAGTATTTCCTCCAGTCCCTGTGTTTACATTTGTGACAGTTCAGTATTTCCTCCAGTCCCTGTGTTTACATTTGTGACAGTTCAGTATTTACTCCAGGCCCAGTGTTTACAGTTGTGACAGTTCAGTATTTCCTCCAGTCCCTGTGTTTACATTTGTGACAGTTCAGTATTTACTCCAGGCCCAGTGTTTACATTTGTGACAGTTCAGTATTTCATCCAGGCCCAGTGTTTACATTTGTGACAGTTCAGTATTTCCTCCAGACCCTGTGTTTAAATTTGTTACAGTTCAGTATTTCATCCAGGCCCAGTGTTTACAGTTGTGACAGTTCAGTATTTACTCCAGGCCCAGTGTTTACATTTGTGACAGTTCAGTATTTCATCCAGGCCCAGTGTTTACATTTGTGACAGTTCAGTATTTCCTCCAGACCCTGTGTTTACATTTGTGACAGTTCAGTATTTCCTCCAGTCCCTGTGTTTACATTTGTGACAGTTCAGTATTTCATCCAGTCCCTGTGTTTACAGTTGTGACAGTTCAGTATTTCCTCCAGGCCTTGTGTTTAAATTTGTGACAGTTCAGTATTTCCTCCAGACCCTGTGTTTAAATTTGTGACAGTTCAGTATTTCATCCAGGCCCAGTGTTTACAGTTGTGACAGTTCAGTATTTCCTCCAGTCCCTGTGTTTACATTTGTGACAGTTCAGTATTTCATCCAGTCCCAGTGTTTACATTTGTGACAGTTCAGTATTTCATCCAGGCCCAGTGTTTACATTTGTGACAGTTCAGTATTTCATCCAGTCCCTGTGTTTACATTTGTGACAGTTCAGTATTTCCTCCAGGCCCAGTGTTTACATTTGTGACAGTTCAGTATTTCATCCAGTCCCTGTGTTTACATTTGTGACAGTTCAGTATTTCATCCAGGCCCAGTGTTTACATTTGTGACAGTTCAGTATTTCATCCAGGCCCAGTGTTTACATTTGTGACAGTTCAGTATTTCCTCCAGGCCCAGTGTTTACATTTGTGACAGTTCAGTATTTCATCCAGGCCCAGTGTTTACATTTGTGACAGTTCAGTATTTCCTCCAGTCCCTGTGTTTACATTTGTGACAGTTCAGTATTTCATCCAGGCCCAGTGTTTACATTTGTGACTGTTCAGTATTTCATCCAGGCCCAGTGTTTACATTTGTGACAGTTCAGTATTTCATCCAGGCCCAGTGTTTACATTTGTGACAGTTCAGTATTTCATCCAGGCCCAGTGTTTACATTTGTGACAGTTCAGTATTTCCTAAAGGCACAGTGTTTACATTTGTGACAGTTCAGTATTTCATCCAGGCCCAGTGTTTACATTTGTGACAGTTCAGTATTTCCTCCAGTCCCTGTGTTTACATTTGTGACAGTTCAGTATTTCATCCAGGCCCAGTGTTTACATTTGTGACAGTTCAGTATTTCCTCCAGACCCTGTGTTTAAATTTGTGACAGTTCAGTATTTCATCCAGGCCCAGTGTTTACATTTGTGACAGTTCAGTATTTCCTCCAGACCCTGTGTTTAAATTTGTGACAGTTCAGTATTTCATCCAGGCCCAGTGTTTACATTTGTGACAGTTCAGTATTTCCTCCAGTCCCTGTGTTTACATTTGTGACAGTTCAGTATTTCATCCAGTCCCTGTGTTTACATTTGTGACAGTTCAGTATTTCATCCAGGCCCAGTGTTTACATTTGTGACAGTTCAGTATTTCCTCCAGACCCTGTGTTTAAATTTGTGACAGTTCAGTATTTCATCCAGGCCCAGTGTTTACATTTGTGACAGTTCAGTATTTCATCCAGGCCCAGTGTTTACAGTTGTGACAGTTCAGGATTTCATCCAGGCCCAGTGTTTACATTTGTGACAGTTCAGTATTTCATCCAGGCCCAGTGTTTACATTTGTGACAGTTCAGTATTTCATCCAGTCCCTGTGTTTACATTTGTGACAGTTCAGTATTTCATCCAGGCCCAGTGTTTACATTTGTGACAGTTCAGTATTTCATCCAGTCCCTGTGTTTACATTTGTGACAGTTCAGTATTTCATCCAGTCCCTGTGTTTACATTTGTGACAGTTCAGTATTTCATCCAGGCCCAGTGTTTACAGTTGTGACAGTTCAGTATTTCATCCAGTCCCAGTGTTTACATTTGTGACAGTTCAGTATTTCATCCAGGCCCTGTGTTTACAGTTGTGACAGTTCAGTATTTCCTCCAGTCCCAGTGTTTACATTTGTGACAGTTCAGTATTTCATCCAGGCCCTGTGTTTACAGTTGTGACAGTTCAGTATTTCATCCAGGCCCTGTGTTTACATTTGTGACAGTTCAGTATTTCCTCCAGTCCCTGTGTTTACATTTGTGACAGTTCAGTATTTACTCCAGGCCCAGTGTTTACATTTGTGACAGTTCAGTATTTCATCCAGGCCCAGTGTTTACATTTGTGACAGTTCAGTATTTCCTCCAGACCCTGTGTTTAAATTTGTGACAGTTCAGTATTTCATCCAGGCCCAGTGTTTACATTTGTGACAGTTTAGTATTTCCTCCAGACCCTGTGTTTAAATTTGTGACAGTTCAGTATTTAATCCAGGCCCAGTGTTTACAGTTGTGACAGTTCAGTATTTCCTCCAGTCCCTGTGTTTACATTTGTGACAGTTCAGTATTTCATCCAGGCCCAGTGTTTACATTTGTGACAGTTCAGTATTTCCTCCAGTCTCTGTGTTTACATTTGTGACAGTTCAGTATTTCATCCAGTCCCTGTGTTTACATTTGTGACAGTTCAGTATTTCCTCCAGTCCCTGTGTTTACATTTGTGACAGTTCAGTATTTCATCCAGTCCCTGTGTTTACATTTGTGACAGTTCAGTATTTCCTCCAGTCCCTGTGTTTACATTTGTGACAGTTCAGTATTTCCTCCAGTCCCTGTGTTTACATTTGTGACAGTTCAGTATTTCCTCCAGTCCCTGTGTTTACATTTGTGACAGTTCAGTATTTCATCCAGTCCCTGTGTTTACATTTGTGACAGTTCAGTATTTCATCCAGGCCCAGTGTTTACATTTGTGACAGTTCAGTATTTCCTCCAGACCCTGTGTTTAAATTTGTGACAGTTCAGTATTTCATCCAGGCCCAGTGTTTACGTTTGTGACAGTTCAGTATTTCATCCAGGCCCAGTGTTTACATTTGTGACAGTTCAGTATTTCATCCAGGCCCAGTGTTTACATTTGTGACAGTTCAGTATTTCATCCAGGCCCAGTGTTTACAGTTGTGACAGTTCAGGATTTCATCCAGGCCCAGTGTTTACATTTGTGACAGTTCAGTATTTCATCCAGGCCCTGTGTTTAAGTTTGTGACAGTTCAGTATTTCATCCAGGCCCAGTGTTTACATTTGTGACAGTTCAGGATTTCATCCAGGCCCTGTGTTTACATTTGTGACAGTTCAGGATTTCATCCAGGCCCAGTGTTTACATTTGTGACAGTTCAGTATTTCATCCAGTCCCTGTGTTTACATTTGTGACAGTTCAGTATTTCATCCAGGCCCAGTGTTTACATTTGTGACAGTTCAGTATTTCATCCAGTCCCTGTGTTTACATTTGTGACAGTTCAGTATTTCATCCAGGCCCAGTGTTTACAGTTGTGACAGTTCAGTTTTTCATCCAGTCCCTATGTTTACATTTGTGACAGTTCAGTATTTCATCCAGTCCCTGTGTTTACATTTGTGACAGTTCAGTATTTCATCCAGGCCCAGTGTTTACATTTGTGACAGTTCAGTATTTCCTCCAGTCCCTGTGTTTACATTTGTGACAGTTCAGTATTTCATCCAGGCCCAGTGTTTACATTTGTGACAGTTCAGTATTTCCTCCAGTCCCTGTGTTTACATTTGTGACAGTTCAGTATTTCATCCAGGCCCAGTGTTTACAGTTGTGACAGTTCAGTATTTCCTCCAGTCCCTGTGTTTACATTTGTGACAGTTCAGTATTTCCTCCAGTCCCTGTGTTTACATTTGTGACAGTTCAGTATTTCCTCCAGTCCCAGTGTTTACATTTGTGACAGTTCAGTATTTCATCCAGGCCCAGTGTTTACAGTTGTGACAGTTCAGTATTTCCTCCAGTCCCTGTGTTTACATTTGTGACAGTTCAGTATTTCCTCCAGGCCCAGTGTTTACATTTGTGACAGTTCAGTATTTCATCCAGGCCCAGTGTTTACATTTGTGACAGTTCAGTATTTCCTCCAGACCCTGTGTTTACATTTGTGACAGTTCAGTATTTCATCCAGTCCCTGTGTTTACATTTGTGACAGTTCAGTATTTCCTCCAGTCCCTGTGTTTACATTTGTGACAGTTCAGTATTTCATCCAGGCCCAGTGTTTAAATTTGTTACAGTTCAGTATTTCATCCAGGCCCAGTGTTTACATTTGTGACAGTTCAGTATTTCCTCCAGACCCTGTGTTTAAATTTGTGACAGTTCAGTATTTCATCCAGGCCCAGTGTTTACATTTGTGACAGTTCAGTATTTCCTCCAGTCCCTGTGTTTACATTTGTGACAGTTCAGTATTTACTCCAGGCCCAGTGTTTCCATTTGTGACAGTTCAGTATTTCATCCAGGCCCAGTGTTTACATTTGTGACAGTTCAGTATTTCCTCCAGTCCCTGTGTTTACATTTGTGACAGTTCAGTATTTCATCCAGGCCCAGTGTTTAAATTTGTTACAGTTCAGTATTTCATCCAGGCCCATTGTTTACATTTGTGACAGTTCAGTATTTCCTCCAGACCCTGTGTTTAAATTTGTGACAGTTCACTATTTCATCCAGGCCCTGTGTTTACATTTGTGACAGTTCAGTATTTCCTCCAGTCCCTGTGTTTACATTTGTGACAGTTCAGTATTTCCTCCAGACCCTGTGTTTAAATTTGTGACAGTTCAGTATTTCATCCAGGCCCAGTGTTTACATTTGTTACACTTCAGTATTTCATCCAGGCCCATTGTTTACATTTGTGACAGTTCAGTATTTCCTCCAGACCCTGTGTTTAAATTTGTGACAGTTCACTATTTCATCCAGGCCCTGTGTTTACATTTGTGACAGTTCAGTATTTCCTCCAGTCCCTGTGTTTACATTTGTGACAGTTCAGTATTTCCTCCAGACCCTGTGTTTAAATTTGTGACAGTTCAGTATTTCATCCAGGCCCAGTGTTTACATTTGTGACAGTTCAGTATTTCCTCCAGACCCTGTGTTTAAATTTGTTACAGTTCAGTATTTCATCCAGGCCCAGTGTTTACATTTGTGACAGTTCAGTATTTCCTCCAGTCCCTGCGTTTACATTTGTGACAGTTCAGTATTTACTCCAGGCCCAGTGTTTACATTTGTGACAGTTCAGTATTTCATCCAGGCCCAGTGTTTAAATTTGTTACAGTTCAGTATTTCATCCAGGCCCAGTGTTTACATTTGTGACAGTTCAGTATTTCCTCCAGACCCTGTGTTTACATTTGTGACAGTTCAGTATTTCATCCAGGCCCAGTGTTTACAGTTGTGACAGTTCAGTATTTCCTCCAGACCCTGTGTTTAAATTTGTTACAGTTCAGTATTTCATCCAGGCCCAGTGTTTACATTTGTGACAGTTCAGTATTTCCTCCAGTCCCTGTGTTTACATTTGTGACAGTTCAGTATTTCATCCAGTCCCTGTGTTTACATTTGTGACAGTTCAGTATTTCATCCAGGCCCAGTGTTTACATTTGTGACAGTTCAGTATTTCCTCCTGGCCTTGTGTTTAAATTTGTGACAGTTCAGTATTTCCTCCAGACCCTGTGTTTAAATTTGTGACAGTTCAGTATTTCATCCAGGCCCAGTGTTTACAGTTGTGACAGTTCAGTATTTCCTCCAGTCCCTGTGTTTACATTTGTGACAGTTCAGTATTTCATCCAGTCCCTGTGTTTACAGTTGTGACAGTTCAGTATTTCATCCAGGCCCATTGTTTACATTTGTGACAGTTCAGTATTTCATCCAGGCCCAGTGTTTACATTTGTGACAGTTCAGTATTTCATCCAGTCCCTGTGTTTACATTTGTGACAGTTCAGTATTTCATCCAGGCCCAGTGTTTACATTTGTGACAGTTCAGTATTTCCTCCAGACCCTGTGTTTAAATTTGTGACAGTTCAGTATTTCCTCCAGACCCTGTGTTTACATTTGTGACAGTTCAGTATTTCCTCCAGACCCTGTGTTTAAATTTGTGACAGTTCAGTATTTCCTCCAGACCCTGTGTTTACATTTGTGACAGTTCAGTATTTCATCCAGGCCCAGTGTTTACATTTGTGACAGTTCAGTATTTCCTCCAGACCCTGTGTTTAAATTTGTGACAGTTCAGTATTTCATCCAGGCCCAGTGTTTACATTTGTGACAGTTTAGTATTTCCTCCAGACCCTGTGTTTAAATTTGTGACAGTTCAGTATTTAATCCAGGCCCAGTGTTTACAGTTGTGACAGTTCAGTATTTCCTCCAGTCCCTGTGTTTACATTTGTGACAGTTCAGTATTTCATCCAGGCCCAGTGTTTACATTTGTGACAGTTCAGTATTTCCTCCAGTCTCTGTGTTTACATTTGTGACAGTTCAGTATTTCATCCAGGCCCAGTGTTTACATTTGTGACAGTTCAGTATTTCCTCCAGTCCCTGTGTTTACATTTGTGACAGTTCAGTATTTCCTCCAGGCATTGTGTTTACATTTGTGACAGTTCAGTATTTCATCCAGGCCCAGTGTTTACATTTGTGACAGTTCAGTATTTCATCCAGGCCCTGTGTTTAAATTTGTGACAGTTCAGTATTTCCTCCAGGCCCAGTGTTTCCATTTGTGACAGTTCAGTATTTCATCCAGGCCCAGTGTTTAAATTTGTTACAGTTCAGTATTTCATCCAGGCCCAGTGTTTACATTTGTGACAGTTCAGTATTTCATCCAGTCCCTGTGTTTACATTTGTGACAGTTCAGTATTTCATCCAGTCCCTGTGTTTACATTTGTGACAGTTCAGTATTTCATCCAGGCCCAGTGTTTACATTTGTGACAGTTCAGTATTTCCTCCAGACCCTGTGTTTAAATTTGTGACAGTTCAGTATTTCATCCAGGCCCAGTGTTTACATTTGTGACAGTTCAGTATTTCATCCAGGCCCAGTGTTTACATTTGTGACAGTTCAGTATTTCATCCAGGCCCAGTGTTTACAGTTGTGACAGTTCAGGATTTCATCCAGGCCCAGTGTTTACATTTGTGACAGTTCAGTATTTCATCCAGGCCCTGTGTTTAAGTTTGTGACAGTTCAGTATTTCATCCAGGCCCAGTGTTTACATTTGTGACAGTTCAGGATTTTATCCAGGCCATGTGTTTACATTTGTGACAGTTCAGGATTTCATCCAGGCCCAGTGTTTACATTTGTGACAGTTCAGTATTTCATCCAGTCCCTGTGTTTACATTTGTGACAGTTCAGTATTTCATCCAGGCCCAGTGTTTACATTTGTGACAGTTCAGTATTTCATCCAGTCCCTGTGTTTACATTTGTGACAGTTCAGTATTTCATCCAGGCCCAGTGTTTACAGTTGTGACAGTTCAGTTTTTCATCCAGTCCCTATGTTTACATTTGTGACAGTTCAGTATTTCATCCAGGCCCAGTGTTTACATTTGTGACAGTTCAGTATTTCATCCAGGCCCAGTGTTTACATTTGTGACAGTTCAGTATTTCCTCCAGTCCCTGTGTTTACATTTGTGACAGTTCAGTATTTCATCCAGGCCCAGTGTTTACATTTGTGACAGTTCAGTATTTCCTCCAGTCCCTGTGTTTACATTTGTGACAGTTCAGTATTTCCTCCAGTCCCTGTGTTTACATTTGTGACAGTTCAGTATTTCCTCCAGTCCCAGTGTTTACATTTGTGACAGTTCAGTATTTCATCCAGGCCCAGTGTTTACATTTGTGACAGTTCAGTATTTCCTCCAGTCCCAGTGTTTACATTTGTGACAGTTCAGTATTTCATCCAGGCCCAGTGTTTACATTTGTGACAGTTCAGTATTTCCTCCAGACCCTGTGTTTACATTTGTGACAGTTCAGTATTTCATCCAGTCCCTGTGTTTACATTTGTGACAGTTCAGTATTTCCTCCAGTCCCTGTGTTTACATTTGTGACAGTTCAGTATTTCATCCAGGCCCAGTGTTTAAATTTGTTACAGTTCAGTATTTCATCCAGGCCCAGTGTTTACATTTGTGACAGTTCAGTATTTCCTCCAGACCCTGTGTTTAAATTTGTGACAGTTCAGTATTTCATCCAGGCCCAGTGTTTACATTTGTGACAGTTCAGTATTTCCTCCAGTCCCTGTGTTTACATTTGTGACAGTTCAGTATTTACTCCAGGCCCAGTGTTTCCATTTGTGACAGTTCAGTATTTCATCCAGGCCCAGTGTTTAAATTTGTTACAGTTCAGTATTTCATCCAGGCCCAGTGTTTACATTTGTGACAGTTCAGTATTTCCTCCAGACCCTGTGTTTAAATTTGTGACAGTTCAGTATTTCATCCAGGCCCTGTGTTTACATTTGTGACAGTTCAGTATTTCCTCCAGTCCCTGTGTTTACATTTGTGACAGTTCAGTATTTCCTCCAGACCCTGTGTTTAAATTTGTGACAGTTCAGTATTTCCTCCAGACGCTGTGTTTAAATTTGTGACAGTTCAGTATTTCATCCAGCCCCAGTGTTTAAATTTGTGACAGTTCAGTATTTCATCCAGGCCCTGTGTTTACATTTGTGACAGTTCAGTATTTCCTCCAGTCCCTGTGTTTACATTTGTGACAGTTCAGTATTTCCTCCAGACCCTGTGTTTAAATTTGTTACAGTTCAGTATTTCATCCAGGCCCAGTGTTTACATTTGTGACAGTTCAGTATTTCCTCCAGTCCCTGCGTTTACATTTGTGACAGTTCAGTATTTACTCCAGTCCCTGTGTTTACATTTGTGACAGTTCAGTATTTCATCCAGGCCCAGTGTTTACATTTGTGACAGTTCAGTATTTCATCCAGGCCCAGTGTTTAAATTTGTTACAGTTCAGTATTTCATCCAGGCCCAGTGTTTACATTTGTGACAGTTCAGTATTTCCTCCAGACCCTGTGTTTAAATTTGTGACAGTTCAGTATTTCATCCAGGCCCAGTGTTTACATTTGTGACAGTTCAGTATTTCCTCCAGACCCTGTGTTTAAATTTGTGACAGTTCAGTATTTCATCCAGGCCCAGTGTTTACAGTTGTGACAGTTCAGTATTTCCTCCAGACCCTGCGTTTACATTTGTGACAGTTCAGTATTTACTCCAGGCCCAGTGTTTACATTTGTGACAGTTCAGTATTTCATCCAGGCCCAGTGTTTAAATTTGTTACAGTTCAGTATTTCATCCAGGCCCAGTGTTTACATTTGTGACAGTTCGGTATTTCCTCCAGACCCTGTGTTTAAATTTGTGACAGTTCAGTATTTCATCCAGGCCCAGTGTTTACATTTGTGACAGTTCAGTATTTCCTCCAGACCCTGTGTTTAAATTTGTGACAGTTCAGTATTTCATCCAGGCCCAGTGTTTACATTTGTGACAGTTCAGTATTTCCTCCAGACCCTGTGTTTAAATTTGTGACAGTTCAGTATTTCATCCAGGCCCAGTGTTTACAGTTGTGACAGTTCAGTATTTCATCCAGTCCCTGTGTTTACATTTGTGACAGTTCAGTATTTCATCCAGTCCCTGTGTTTACAGTTGTGACAGTTCAGTATTTCCTCCAGGCCCAGTGTTTAAATTTGTGACAGTTCAGTATTTCCTCCAGACCCTGTGTTTAAATTTGTGACAGTTCAGTATTTCATCCAGGCCCAGTGTTTACAGTTGTGACAGTTCAGTATTTCATCCAGGCCCAGTGTTTACATTTGTGACAGTTCAGTATTTCCTCCAGTCCCTGTGTTTACATTTGTGACAGTTCAGTATTTCCTCCAGTCCCTGTGTTTACATTTGTGACAGTTCAGTATTTCATCCAGTCCCTGTGTTTACAGTTGTGACAGTTCAGTATTTCATCCAGGCCCAGTGTTTACATTTGTGACAGTTCAGTATTTCCTCCAGGCCTTGTGTTTAAATTTGTGACAGTTCAGTATTTCCTCCAGACCCTGTGTTTAAATTTGTGACAGTTCAGTATTTCATCCAGGCCCAGTGTTTACAGTTGTGACAGTTCAGTATTTCCTCCAGTCCCTGTGTTTACATTTGTGACTGTTCAGTATTTCCTCCAGTCCCTGTGTTTACAGTTGTGACAGTTCAGTATTTCCTCCAGTCCCTGTGTTTACATTTGTGACAGTTCAGTATTTCATCCAGGCCCAGTGTTTACAGTTGTGACAGTTCAGTATTTCATCGAGGCCCAGTGTTTACATTTGTGACAGTTCAGTATTTCCTCCAGTCCCTGTGTTTACAGTTGTGACAGTTCAGTATTTCCTCCAGTCCCTGTGTTTACATTTGTGACAGTTCAGTATTTCATCCAGGCCCAGTGTTTACAGTTGTGACAGTTCAGTATTTCATCCAGGCCCAGTGTTTACATTTGTGACAGTTCAGTATTTCCTCCAGTCCCTGTGTTTACATTTGTGACAGTTCAGTATTTACCCCAGGACTTGTGTTTACATTTGTGACAGTTCAGTATTTCCTCCAGTCCCTGTGTTTATATTTGTGACAGTTCAGTATTTCCTCCAGTCCCTGTGTTTACAGTTGTGACAGTTCAGTATTTCCTCCAGTCCCTGTGTTTACATTTGTGACAGTTCAGTATTTCATCCAGGCCCAGTGTTTACAGTTGTGACAGTTCAGTATTTCATCCAGGCCCAGTGTTTACATTTGTGACAGTTCAGTATTTCCTCCAGTCCCTGTGTTTACATTTGTGACAGTTCAGTATTTACCCCAGGACCTGTGTTTACATTTGTGACAGTTCAGTATTTCCTCCAGTCCCTGTGTTTATATTTGTGACAGTTCAGTATTTCATCCAGGCCCTGTGTTTACATTTGTGACAGTTCAGTATTTCATCCAGGCCCAGTGTTTACATTTGTGACAGTTCAGTATTTCCTCCAGTCCCTGTGTTTACATTTGTGACAGTTCAGTATTTCATCCAGGCCTTGTGTTTACATTTGTGACAGTTCAGTATTTCCTCCAGTCCCTGTGTTTATATTTGTGACAGTTCAGTATTTCATCCAGGCCCTGTGTTTACATTTGTGACAGTTCAGTATTTCATGCAGGCCTTGTGTTTACATTTGTGACAGTTCAGTATTTCCTCCAGTCCCTGTGTTTACATTTGTGACAGTTCAGTATTTCATCCAGTCCCTGTGTTTACATTTGTGACAGTTCAGTATTTCATCCAGGCCCAGTGTTTACATTTGTGACAGTTCAGTATTTCATCCAGGCCTTGTGTTTACATTTGTGACAGTTCAGTATTTCCTCCAGTCCCTGTGTTTACATTTGTGACAGTTCAGTATTTCATCCAGTCCCTGTGTTTACATTTGTGACAGTTCAGTATTTCATCCAGGCCCAGTGTTTACATTTGTGACAGTTCAGTATTTCCTCCAGTCCCTGTGTTTACATTTGTGACAGTTCAGTATTTCATCCAGGCCTTGTGTTTACATTTGTGACAGTTCAGTATTTCATCCAGGCCCAGTGTTTACATTTGTGACAGTTCAGTATTTCCTCCAGTCCCTGTGTTTACATTTGTGACAGTTCAGTATTTCATCCAGGCCCAGTGTTTACAGTTGTGACAGTTCAGTATTTCCTCCAGTCCCTGTGTTTACATTTGTGACAGTTCAGTATTTCATCCAGGCCCAGTGTTTACAGTTGTGACAGTTCAGTATTTCATCCAGGCCCAGTGTTTACATTTGTGACAGTTCAGTATTTCCTCCAGTCCCTGTGTTTACATTTGTGACAGTTCAGTATTTACCCCAGGACCTGTGTTTACACTTGTGACAGTTCAGTATTTCCTCCAGTCCCTGTGTTTATATTTGTGACAGTTCAGTATTTCATCCAGGCCCTGTGTTTACATTTGTGACAGTTCAGTATTTCCTCCAGGCCCAGTGTTTACAGTTGTGACAGTTCAGTATTTCCTCCAGTCCCTGTGTTTACATTTGTGACAGTTCAGTATTTCCTCCAGTCCCTGTGTTTACATTTGTGACAGTTCAGTATTTCATCCAGGCCTTGTGTTTACCTTTGTGACAGTTCAGTATTTCATCCAGGCCCAGTGTTTACATTTGTGACAGTTCAGTATTTCCTCCAGTCCCTGTGTTTACATTTGTGACAGTTCAGTATTTCCTCCAGTCCCTGTGTTTAAATTTGTGACAGTTCAGTATTTACCCCAGGACCTGTGTTTACATTTGTGACAGTTCAGTATTTCCTCCAGTCCCTGTGTTTACATTTGTGACAGTTCAGTATTTCATCCAGGCCCAGTGTTTACAGTTGTGACAGTTCAGTATTTCATCCAGGCCCAGTGTTTACATTTGTGACAGTTCAGTATTTCCTCCAGTCCCTGTGTTTACATTTGTGACAGTTCAGTATTTCCTCCAGGACCTGTGTTTAAATTTGTGACAGTTCAGTATTTCCTCCAGTCCCTGTGTTTACAGTTGTGACAGTTCAGTATTTCATCCAGTCCCTGTGTTTACATTTGTGACAGTTCAGTATTTCATCCAGGCCCAGTGTTTACAGTTGTGACAGTTCAGTATTTCATCAAGGCCCAGTGTTTACATTTGTGACAGTTCAGTATTTCCTCCAGTCCCTGTGTTTACATTTGTGACAGTTCAGTATTTCCTCCAGTCCCTGTGTTTACATTTGTGACAGTTCAGTATTTCATCCAGGCCCAGTGTTTACAGTTGTGACAGTTCAGTATTTACCCCAGGACCTGTGTTTACATTTGTGACAGTTCAGTATTTCCTCCAGTCCCTGTGTTTACATTTGTGACAGTTCAGTATTTACCCCAGTCCCTGTGTTTACATTTGTGACAGTTCAGTATTTCATCCAGGCCCAGTGTTTACAGTTGTGACAGTTCAGTATTTCCTCCAGTCCCTGTGTTTACATTTGTGACAGTTCAGTATTTCCTCCAGTACCTGTGTTTACAGTTGTGACAGTTCAGTATTTCCTCCAGTCCCTGTGTTTACATTTGTGACAGTTCAGTATTTCCTCCAGTCCCTGTGTTTACATTTGTGACAGTTCAGTATTTCCTCCAGTACCTGTGTTTACATTTGTGACAGTTCAGTATTTCATCCAGGCCCAGTGTTTACAGTTGTGACAGTTCAGTATTTCATCCAGGCCCAGTGTTTACATTTGTGACAGTTCAGTATTTCCTCCAGTCCCTGTGTTTACATTTGTGACAGTTCAGTATTTACCCCAGGACCTGTGTTTACATTTGTGACAGATCAGTATTTCATCCAGGCCCAGTGTTTACAGTTGTGACAGTTCAGTATTTCCTCCAGTCCCTGTGTTTACATTTGTGACAGTTCAGTATTTCCTCCAGTCCCTGTGTTTACATTTGTGACAGTTCAGTATTCCATCCAGGCCCAGTGTTTACATTTGTGACAGTTCAGTATTTCCTCCAGTCCCTGTGTTTACATTTGTGACAGTTCAGTATTTCATCCAGGCCCAGTGTTTACATTTGTGACAGTTCAGTATTTCCTCCAGACCCTGTGTTTAAATTTGTGACAGTTCAGTATTTCATCCAGTCCCTGTGTTTACATTTGTGACAGTTCAGTATTTCATCCAGGCCCAGTGTTTACATTTGTGACAGTTCAGTATTTCATCCAGGCCCAGTGTTTACATTTGTGACAGTTCAGTATTTCATCCAGGCCCAGTGTTTACATTTGTGACAGTTCAGTATTTCCTCCAGTCCCTGTGTTTACATTTGTGACAGTTCAGTATTTCATCCAGGCCCAGTGTTTACAGTTGTGACAGTTCAGTATTTCATCCAGGCCCAGTGTTTACATTTGTGACAGTTCAGTATTTCCTCCAGTCCCTGTGTTTACATTTGTGACAGTTCAGTATTTACCCCAGGACCTGTGTTTACATTTGTGACAGTTCAGTATTTCCTCCAGTCCCTGTGTTTATATTTGTGACAGTTCAGTATTTCATCCAGGCCCTGTGTTTACATTTGTGACAGTTCAGTATTTCCTCCAGGCCCAGTGTTTACAGTTGTGACAGTTCAGTATTTCCTCCAGTCCCTGTGTTTACATTTGTGACAGTTCAGTATTTCCTCCAGTCCCTGTGTTTACATTTGTGACAGTTCAGTATTTCATCCAGGCCCAGTGTTTACATTTGTGACAGTTCAGTATTTCCTCCAGTCCCTGTGTTTACATTTGTGACAGTTCAGTATTTCCTCCAGGCCCAGTGTTTACATTTGTGACAGTTCAGTATTTCTTCCAGGCCCAGTGTTTACATTTGTGACAGTTCAGTATTTCCCCCAGTCCCTGTGTTTAAATTTGTGACAGTTCAGTATTTCCTCCAGTCCCTGTGTTTACATTTGTGACAGTTCAGTATTTCCTCCAGTCCCTGTGTTTACAGTTGTGACATTTCAGTATTTACTCTAGGCCCTGTGTTTAAATTTGTGACAGTTCAGTATTTCTTCCAGGCCCAGTGTTTACAGTTGTGACAGTTCAGTATTTCATCCAGGCCCAGTGTTTACATTTGTGACAGTTCAGTATTTCCTCCAGTCCCTGTGTTTACATTTGTGACAGTTCAGTATTTCTTCCAGGCCCTGTATTTACATTTGTGACAGTTCAGTATTTCCTCCAGGCCCTGTGTTTACATTTGTGACAGTTCAGTATTTCATCCAGGCCCAGTGTTTACAGTTGTGACAGTTCAGTATTTCCTCCAGGCCCAGTGTTTACATTTGTGACAGTTCAGTATTTCCTCCAGTCCCTGTGTTTACATTTGTGACAGTTCAGTATTTCATCCAGGCCCAGTGTTTAAATTTGTGACAGTTCAGTATTTCCTCCAGTCCCTGTGTTTACATTTGTGACAGTTCAGTATTTCCTCCAGTCCCTGTGTTTAAATTTGTGACAGTTCAGTATTTACCCCAGGACCTGTGTTTACATTTGTGACAGTTCAGTATTTCCTCCAGTCCCTGTGTTTACATTTGTGACAGTTCAGTATTTCATCCAGGCCCAGTGTTTACAGTTGTGACAGTTCAGTATTTCATCCAGGCCCAGTGTTTACATTTGTGACAGTTCAGTATTTCCTCCAGTCCCTGTGTTTACATTTGTGACAGTTCAGTATTTCATCCAGGCCCAGTGTTTACAGTTGTGACAGTTCAGTATTTCATCCAGGCCCAGTGTTTACATTTGTGACAGTTCAGTATTTCCTCCAGTCCCTGTGTTTACATTTGTGACAGTTCAGTATTTCCTCCAGGACCTGTGTTTAAATTTGTGACAGTTCAGTATTTCCTCCAGTCCCTGTGTTTACAGTTGTGACAGTTCAGTATTTCCTCCAGTCCCTGTGTTTACATTTGTGACAGTTCAGTATTTCATCCAGGCCCAGTGTTTACAGTTGTGACAGTTCAGTATTTCATCAAGGCCCAGTGTTTACATTTGTGACAGTTCAGTATTTCCTCCAGTCCCTGTGTTTACATTTGTGACAGTTCAGTATTTCCTCCAGTCCCTGTGTTTACATTTGTGACAGTTCAGTATTTCATCCAGGCCCAGTGTTTACAGTTGTGACAGTTCAGTATTTACCCCAGGACCTGTGTTTACATTTGTGACAGTTCAGTATTTCCTCCAGTCCCTGTGTTTACATTTGTGACAGTTCAGTATTTACCCCAGGACCTGTGTTTACATTTGTGACAGTTCAGTATTTCATCCAGGCCCAGTGTTTACAGTTGTGACAGTTCAGTATTTCCTCCAGTCCCTGTGTTTACATTTGTGACAGTTCAGTATTTCCTCCAGTACCTGTGTTTACATTTGTGACAGTTCAGTATTTCATCCAGGCCCAGTGTTTACAGTTGTGACAGTTCAGTATTTCATCCAGGCCCAGTGTTTACATTTGTGACAGTTCAGTATTTACCCCAGGACCTGTGTTTACATTTGTGACAGTTCAGTATTTCCTCCAGTCCCTGTGTTTACATTTGTGACAGTTCAGTATTTACCCCAGGACCTGTGTTTACATTTGTGACAGATCAGTATTTCATCCAGGCCCAGTGTTTACAGTTGTGACAGTTCAGTATTTCCTCCAGTCCCTGTGTTTACATTTGTGACAGTTCAGTATTTCATCCAGTCCCTGTGTTTACATTTGTGACAGTTCAGTATTTCATCCAGGCCCAGTGTTTACATTTGTGACAGTTCAGTATTTCCTCCAGTCCCTGTGTTTACATTTGTGACAGTTCAGTATTTCATCCAGGCCCAGTGTTTACATTTGTGACAGTTCAGTATTTCCTCCAGTCCCTGTGTTTACATTTGTGACAGTTCAGTATTTCCTCCAGTCCCTGTGTTTACATTTGTGACAGTTCAGTATTTCATCCAGGCCCAGTGTTTACATTTGTGACAGTTCAGTATTTCCTCCAGACCCTGTGTTTAAATTTGTGACAGTTCAGTATTTCATCCAGTCCCTGTGTTTACATTTGTGACAGTTCAGTATTTCATCCAGGCCCAGTGTTTACATTTGTGACAGTTCAGTATTTCATCCAGGCCCAGTGTTTACATTTGTGACAGTTCAGTATTTCATCCAGGCCCAGTGTTTACATTTGTGACAGTTCAGTATTTCCTCCAGTCCCTGTGTTTACATTTGTGACAGTTCAGTATTTCATCCAGGCCCAGTGTTTACATTTGTGACAGTTCAGTATTTCCTCCAGTCCCTGTGTTTACATTTGTGACAGTTCAGTATTTCATCCAGGCCCAGTGTTTACATTTGTGACAGTTCAGTATTTCATCCAGGCCCAGTGTTTACATTTGTGACAGTTCAGTATTTCCTCCAGTCCCTGTGTTTACATTTGTGACAGTTCAGTATTTCATCCAGGCCCAGTGTTTACATTTGTGACAGTTCAGTATTTCATCCAGGCCCAGTGTTTACATTTGTGACAGTTCAGTATTTCATCCAGGCCCAGTGTTTACATTTGTGACAGTTCAGTATTTCATCCAGGCCCAGTGTTTACATTTGTGACAGTTCAGTATTTCCTCCAGGACCTGTGTTTACATTTGTGACAGTTCAGTATTTCATCCAGGCCCAGTGTTTACATTTGTGACAGTTCAGTATTTCCTCCAGGCCCAGTGTTTACATTTGTGACAGTTCAGTATTTCATCCAGGCCCAGTGTTTACATTTGTGACAGTTCAGTATTTCATCCAGGCCCAGTGTTTACATTTGTGACAGTTCAGTATTTCCTCCAGTCCCTGTGTTTACATTTGTGACAGTTCAGTATTTCATCCAGGCCCAGTGTTTACATTTGTGACAGTTCAGTATTTCCTCCAGTCCCTGTGTTTACATTTGTGACAGTTCAGTATTTCATCCAGGCCCAGTGTTTACATTTGTGACAGTTCAGTATTTCATCCAGGCCCAGTGTTTACATTTGTGACAGTTCAGTATTTCCTCCAGTCCCTGTGTTTACATTTGTGACAGTTCAGTATTTCATCCAGGCCCAGTGTTTACATTTGTGACAGTTCAGTATTTCCTCCAGACCCTGTGTTTAAATTTGTGACAGTTCAGTATTTCATCCAGGCCCAGTGTTTACAGTTGTCACAGTTCAGTATTTCCTCCAGTCCCTGTGTTTACATTTGTGACAGTTCAGTATTTCCTCCAGTCCCTGTGTTTACATTTGTGACAGTTCAGTATTTCCTCCAGACACTGTGTTTAAATTTGTGACAGTTCAGTATTTACTCCAGGCCCAGTATTTACATTTGTGACAGTTCAGTATTTCATCCAGGCCCAGTGTTTACATTTGTGACAGTTCAGTATTTCCTCCAGACCCTGTGTTAAAATTTGTGACAGTTCAGTATTTCATCCAGGCCCAGTGTTTACATTTGTGACAGTTCAGTATTTCATCCAGTCCCTGTGTTTACATTTGTGACAGTTCAGTATTTACTCCAGGCCCAGTGTTTACAGTTGTGACAGTTCAGTATTTCCTCCAGTCCCTGTGTTTACATTTGTGACAGTTCAGTATTTACTCCAGGCCCAGTGTTTACATTTGTGACAGTTCAGTATTTCATCCAGGCCCTGTGTTTAAATTTGTGACAGTTCAGTATTTCCTCCAGTCCCAGTGTTTACATTTGTGACAGTTCAGTATTTCATCCAGGCCCAGTGTTTACAGTTGTGACAGTTCAGTATTTCCTCCAGTCCCTGTGTTTACATTTGTGACAGTTCAGTATTTCCTCCAGTCCCTGTGTTTACATTTGTGACAGTTCAGTATTTACTCCAGGCCCAGTGTTTACAGTTGTGACAGTTCAGTATTTCCTCCAGTCCCTGTGTTTACATTTGTGACAGTTCAGTATTTCATCCAGGCCCAGTGTTTACAGTTGTGACAGTTCAGTATTTCCTCCAGTCCCTGTGTTTAAATTTGTGACAGTTCAGTATTTCCTCCAGTCCCTGTGTTTACATTTGTGACAGTTCAGTATTTCATCCAGGCCCAGTGTTTACAGTTGTGACAGTTCAGTATTTCCTCCAGTCCCTGTGTTTACATTTGTGACAGTTCAGTATTTCCTCCAGTCCCTGTGTTTACATTTGTGACAGTTCAGTATTTCCTCCAGGCCCAGTGTTTACATTTGTGACAGTTCAGTATTTACTCCAGGCCCAGTGTTTACATTTGTGACAGTTCAGTATTTCCTCCAGTCCCTGTGTTTACATTTGTGACTGTTCAGTATTTCCTCCAGTCCCTGTGTTTACATTTGTGACAGTTCAGTATTTCCTCCAGTCCCTGTGTTTACATTTGTGACAGTTCAGTATTTCATCCAGGCCCTGTGTTTACATTTGTGACAGTTCAGTATTTACTCCAGGCCCAGTGTTTACATTTGTGACAGTTCAGTATTTCATCCAGGCCCAGTGTTTACATTTGTGACAGTTCAGTATTTCCTCCAGACCCTGTGTTTAAATTTGTGACAGTTCAGTATTTCCTCCAGTCCCAGTGTTTACATTTGTGACAGTTCAGTATTTCATCCAGGCCCAGTGTTTACAGTTGTGACAGTTCAGTATTTCCTCCAGTCCCTGTGTTTACATTTGTGACAGTTCAGTATTTACTCCAGGCCCAGTGTTTACAGTTGTGACAGTTCAGTATTTCCTCCAGTCCCTGTGTTTACATTTGTGACAGTTCAGTATTTACTCCAGGCCCAGTGTTTACATTTGTGACAGTTCAGTATTTCATCCAGGCCCAGTGTTTACACTTGTGACAGTTCAGTATTTCCTCCAGACCCTGTGTTTAAATTTGTGACAGTTCAGTATTTCATCCAGGCCCAGTGTTTACACTTGTGACAGTTCAGTATTTCCTCCAGACCCTGTGTTTAAATTTCTGACAGTTCAGTATTTACTCCAGGCCCAGTGTTTACATTTGTGACAGTTCAGTATTTCCTCCAGACCCTGTGTTTAAATTTGTGACAGTTCAGTATTTCATCCAGGCCCAGTGTTTACAGTTGTGACAGTTCAGTATTTCCTCCAGTCCCTGTGTTTACATTTGTGACAGTTCAGTATTTCATCCAGTCCCTGTGTTTACAGTTGTGACAGTTCAGTATTTCATCCAGGCCCAGTGTTTACATTTGTGACAGTTCAGTATTTCCTCCAGACCCTGTGTTTAAATTTGTGACAGTTCAGTATTTCATCCAGTCCCTGTGTTTACATTTGTGACAGTTCAGTATTTCATCCAGTCCCTGTGTTTACATTTGTGACAGTTCAGTATTTCATCCAGTCCCTGTGTTTACATTTGTGACAGTTCAATATTTCCTCCAGTCCCTGTGTTTACATTTGTGACAGTTCAGTATTTCATCCAGTCCCTGTGTTTACATTTGTGACAGTTCAGTATTTCATCCAGGCCCAGTGTTTACATTTGTGACAGTTCAGTATTTCCTCCAGTCCCTGTGTTTACATTTGTGACAGTTCAGTATTTCATCCAGTCCCTGTGTTTACATTTGTGACAGTTCAGTATTTCATCCAGGCCCAGTGTTTAAATTTGTGACAGTTCAATATTTCCTCCAGTCCCTGTGTTTACATTTGTGACAGTTCAGTATTTCATCCAGTCCCTGTGTTTACATTTGTGACAGTTCAGTATTTCATCCAGGCCCAGTGTTTACATTTGTGACAGTTCAGTATTTCCTCCAGTCCCTGTGTTTACATTTGTGACAGTTCAGTATTTCATCCAGTCCCTGTGTTTACATTTGTGACAGTTCAGTATTTCATCCAGGCCCAGTGTTTAAATTTGTGACAGTTCAATATTTCCTCCAGTCCCTGTGTTTACATTTGTGACAGTTCAGTATTTCATCCAGGCCCAGTGTTTACATTTGTGACAGTTCAGTATTTCCTCCAGTCCCTGTGTTTACATTTGTGACAGTTCAGTATTTCATCCAGGCCCAGTGTTTACATTTGTGACATTTCAGTATTTCCTCCAGTCCCAGTGTTTACATTTGTCACAGTTCAGTATTTCATCCAGTCCCTGTGTTTACATTTGTGACAGTTCAGTATTTCATCCAGGCCCAGTGTTTAAATTTGTGACAGTTCAGTATTTCCTCCAGTCCCTGTGTTTACATTTGTGACAGTTCAGTATTTCATCCAGGCCCAGTGTTTACATTTGTGACAGTTCAGTATTTCCTCCAGTCCCTGTGTTTACATTTGTGACAGTTCAGTATTTCATCCAGGCCCAGTGTTTACATTTGTGACAGTTCAGTATTTCCTCCAGTCCCAGTGTTTACATTTGTGACAGTTCAGTATTTCCTCCAGTCCCTGTGTTTACATTTGTGACAGTTCAGTATTTCCTCCAGACCCTGTGTTTAAATTTCTGACAGTTCAGTATTTCATCCAGTCCCTGTGTTTACATTTGTGACAGTTCAGTATTTCATCCAGGCCCAGTGTTTACATTTGTGACAGTTCAGTATTTCCTCCAGTCCCTGTGTTTACATTTGTGACAGTTCAGTATTTCATCCAGGCCCAGTGTTTACATTTGTGACAGTTCAGTATTTCCTCCAGACCCTGTGTTTAAATTTGAGACAGTTCAGTATTTCATCCAGTCCCTGTGTTTACATTTGTGACAGTTCAGTATTTCCTCCAGGCCCAGTGTTTACATTTGTGACAGTTCAGTATTTCATCCAGTCCCTGTGTTTACATTTGTGACAGTTCAGTATTTCATCCAGGCCCAGTGTTTACATTTGTGACAGTTCAGTATTTCCTCCAGTCCCTGTGTTTACATTTGTGACAGTTCAGTATTTCCTCCAGACCCTGTGTTTACATTTGTGACAGTTCAGTATTTCATCCAGGCCCAGTGTTTACATTTGTGACAGTTCAGTATTTCCTCCAGACCCTGTGTTAAAATTTGTGACAGTTCAGTATTTCATCCAGGCCCAGTGTTTACATTTGTGACAGTTCAGTATTTCCTCCAGAACCTGTGTTTAAATTTGTGACAGTTCAGTATTTCCTCCAGACCCTGTGTTTACATTTGTGACAGTTCAGTATTTCATCCAGGCCCAGTGTTTACATTTGTGACAGTTCAGTATTTCCTCCAGACCCTGTGTTTAAATTTGTGACAGTTCAGTATTTCATCCAGTCCCTGTGTTTACATTTGTGACAGTTCAGTATTTCATCCAGGCCCAGTGTTTACATTTGTGACAGTTCAGTATTTCATCCAGGCCCAGTGTTTACAGTTGTGACAGTTCAGTATTTACCCAGGACCTGTGTTTACATTTGTGACAGTTCAGTATTTCATCCAGCCCAGTGTTTACATTTGTGACAGTTCAGTATTTCCCCCAGGCCCAGTGTTTACAGTTGTGACAGTTCAGTATTTCATCGAGGCCCAGTGTTTACATTTGTGACAGTTCAGTATTTCATCCAGTCCCTGTGTTTACATTTGTGACAGTTCAGTATTTCCTCCAGTCCCTGTGTTTACATTTGTGACAGTTCAGTATTTCCTCCAGGACCTGTGTTTAAATTTGTGACAGTTCAGTATTTCCTCCAGTCCCTGTGTTTACAGTTGTGACAGTTCAGTATTTCTTCCAGTCCCTGTGTTTACATTTGTGACAGTTCAGTATTTCATCCAGGCCCAGTGTTTACAGTTGTGACAGTTCAGTATTTCATCCAGGCCCAGTGTTTACATTTGTGACAGTTCAGTATTTCATCCAGGCCCAGTGTTTACATTTGTGACAGTTCAGTATTTCATCCAGGCCCAGTGTTTACATTTGTGACAGTTCAGTACTTACCCAGGACCTGTGTTTACAGTTGTGACAGTTCAGTATTTCCTCCAGTCCCTGTGTTTACATTTGTGACAGTTCAGTATTTCATCCAGGCCCTGTGTTTACAGTTGTGACAGTTCAGTATTTCATCCAGTCCCTGTGTTTACATTTGTGACAGTTCAGTATTTCATCCAGGCCCAGTGTTTACAGTTGTGACAGTTCAGTATTTACCCAGGACCTGTGTTTACATTTGTGACAATTCAGTATTTCATCCAGCCCAGTGTTTACATTTGTGACAGTTCAGTATTTCCCCCAGGCCCAGTGTTTACATTTGTGACAGTTCAGTATTTCATCCAGGCCCAGTGTTTACATTTGTGACAGTTCAGTATTTCCTCCAGTCCCTGTGTTTACATATGTGACAGTTCAGTATTTCATCCAGGCCCAGTGTTTACAGTTGTGACAGTTCAGTATTTCCTCCAGTCCCTGTGTTTAAATTTGTGACAGTTCAGTATTTACCCCAGTCCCTGTGTTTACAGTTGTGACAGTTCAGTATTTCCTCCAGTCCCTGTGTTTACAGTTGTGACAGTTCAGTATTTCCTCCAGTCCCTGTGTTTACATTTGTGACAGTTCAGTATTTCATCCAGGCCCAGTGTTTACAGTTGTGACAGTTCAGTATTTCATCCAGGCCCAGTGTTTACATTTGTGACAGTTCAGTATTTCCTCCAGTCCCTGTGTTTACATTTGTGACAGTTCAGTATTTACCCCAGGACCTGTGTTTACATTTGTGACAGTTCAGTATTTCCTCCAGTCCTTGTGTTTATATTTGTGACAGTTCAGTATTTCATCCAGTCCCTGTGTTTACAGTTGTGACAGTTCAGTATTTCCTCCAGTCCCTGTGTTTACATTTGTGACAGTTCAGTATTTCCTCCAGTCCCTGTGTTTACATTTGTGACAGAACAGTATTTCATCCAGGCCTTGTGTTTACATTTGTGACAGTTCAGTATTTCATCCAGGCCCAGTGTTTACATTTGTGACAGTTCAGTATTTCCTCCAGTCCCTGTGTTTACATATGTGACAGTTCAGTATTTCATCCAGGCCCAGTGTTTACAGTTGTGACAGTTCAGTATTTCCTCCAGTCCCTGTGTTTAAATTTGTGACAGTTCAATATTTACCCCAGTCCCTGTGTTTACAGTTGTGACAGTTCAGTATTTCCTCCAGTCCCTGTGTTTACAGTTGTGACAGTTCAGTATTTCCTCCAGTCCCTGTGTTTACATTTGTGACAGTTCAGTATTTCATCCAGGCCCAGTGTTTACAGTTGTGACAGTTCAGTATTTCATCGAGGCCCAGTGTTTACATTTGTGACAGTTCAGTATTTCCTCCAGTCCCTGTGTTTACATTTGTGACAGTTCAGTATTTACCCCAGGACCTGTGTTTACATTTGTGACAGTTCAGTATTTCCTCCAGTCCTTGGGTTTATATTTGTGACAGTTCAGTATTTCCTCCAGTCCCTGTGTTTACAGTTGTGACAGTTCAGTATTTCCTCCAGTCCCTGTGTTTACATTTGTGACAGTTCAGTATTTCCTCCAGTCCCTGTGTTTACATTTGTGACAGTTCAGTATTTCCTCCAGTCCCTGTGTTTAAATTTGTGACAGTTCAGTATTTACCCCAGGACCTGTGTTTACATTTGTGACAGTTCAGTATTTCCTCCAGTCCCTGTGTTTACAGTTGTGACAGTTCAGTATTTCCTCCAGTCCCTGTGTTTACATTTGTGACAGTTCAGTATTTCATCCAGGCCCAGTGTTTACAGTTGTGACAGTTCAGTATTTCATCCAGGCCCAGTGTTTACATTTGTGACAGTTCAGTATTTCCTCCAGTCCCTGTGTTTACATTTGTGACAGTTCAGTATTTCCTCCAGGACCTGTGTTTAAATTTGTGACAGTTCAGTATTTCCTCCAGTCCCTGTGTTTACAGTTGTGACAGTTCAGTATTTCCTCCAGTCCCTGTGTTTACATTTGTGACAGTTCAGTATTTCATCCAGGCCCAGTGTTTACAGTTGTGACAGTTCAGTATTTCCTCCAGTCCCTGTGTTTACATTTGTGACAGTTCAGTATTTACCCCAGGACCTGTGTTTACATTTGTGACAGTTCAGTATTTCCTCCAGTCCCTGTGTTTATATTTGTGACAGTTCAGTATTTCCTCCAGTCCCTGTGTTTACAGATGTGACAGTTCAGTATTTCCTCCAGTCCCTGTGTTTACATTTGTGACAGTTCAGTATTTCCTCCAGTCCCTGTGTTTACATTTGTGACAGTTCAGTATTTCCTCCAGTCCCTGTGTTTACATTTGTGACAGTTCAGTATTTCATCCAGGCCTTGTGTTTACATTTGTGACAGTTCAGTATTTCCTCCAGTCCCTGTGTTTACATTTGTGACAGTTCAGTATTTCCTCCAGGCCCTCTGTTTACAGTTGTGACAGTTCAGTATTTCCTCCAGTCCCTGTGTTTACATTTGTGACAGTTCAGTATTTCATCCAGGCCCAGTGTTTACAGTTGTGACAGTTCAGTATTTCATCCAGGCCCGGTGTTTACATTTGTGACAGTTCAGTATTTCCTCCAGTCCCTGTGTTTACATTTGTGACAGTTCAGTATTTCCTCCAGGACCTGTGTTTAAATTTGTGACAGTTCAGTATTTCCTCCAGTCCCTGTGTTTACAGTTGTGACAGTTCAGTATTTCCTCCAGTCCCTGTGTTTACATTTGTGACAGTTCAGTATTTCATCCAGGCCCAGTGTTTACAGTTGTGACAGTTCAGTATTTCCTCCAGTCCCTGTGTTTACATTTGTGACAGTTCAGTATTTCCTCCAGTCCCTGTGTTTACATTTGTGACAGTTCAGTATTTCATCCAGGCCCAGTGTTTACAGTTGTGACAGTTCAGTATTTCATCCAGGCCCAGTGTTTACATTTGTGACAGTTCAGTATTTCCTCCAGTCCCTGTGTTTACATTTGTGACAGTTCAGTATTTCCTCCAGTCCCTGTGTTTACATTTGTGACAGTTCAGTATTTCATCCAGGCCCAGTGTTTACATTTGTGACAGTTCAGTATTTCCTCCAGTCCCTGTGTTTACATTTGTGACAGTTCAGTATTTCCTCCAGTCCCTGTGTTTACATTTGTGACAGTTCAGTATTTCATCCAGGCCTTGTGTTTACATTTGTGACAGTTCAGTATTTCATCCAGTCCCTGTGTTTACAGTTGTGACAGTTCAGTATTTCATCCAGGCCCAGTGTTTACATTTGTGACAGTTCAGTATTTCCTCCAGTCCCTGTGTTTACATTTGTGACAGTTCAGTATTTCATCCAGGCCCTGTGTTTAAATTTGTGACAGTTCAGTATTTACCCCAGGACCTGTGTTTACATTTGTGATAGTTCAGTATTTCATCCAGGCCCAGTGTTTACATTTGTGACAGTTCAGTATTTCCTCCAGTCCCTGTGTTTACATTTGTGACAGTTCAGTATTTCATCCAGGCCCAGTGTTTACATTTGTGACAGTTCAGTATTTCCTCCAGTCCCTGTGTTTACATTTGTGACAGTTCAGTATTTCATCCAGGCCCTGTGTTTAAATTTGTGACAGTTCAGTATTTACCCCAGGACCTGTGTTTACATTTGTGACAGTTCAGTATTTCATCCAGGCCCAGTGTTTACATTTGTGACAGTTCAGTATTTCCTCCAGTCCCTGTGTTTACATTTGTGACAGTTCAGTATTTCATCCAGGCCCAGTGTTTACATTTGTGACAGTTCAGTATTTCCTCCAGTCCCTGTGTTTACATTTGTGACAGTTCAGTATTTCCTCCAGTCCCTGTGTTTAAATTTGTGACATTTCAGTATTTACCCCAGGACCTGTGTTTACATTTGTGACAGTTCAGTATTTCCTCCAGTCCCTGTGTTTACATTTGTGACAGTTCAGTATTTCCTCCAGTCCCTGTGTTTACATTTGTGACAGTTCAGTATTTCATCCAGGCCTTGTGTTTACATTTGTGACAGTTCAGTATTTCATCCAGGCCCAGTGTTTACATTTGTGACAGTTCAGTATTTCATCCAGTCCCTGTGTTTACATTTGTGACAGTTCAGTATTTCATCCAGGCCCAGTGTTTACAGTTGTGACAGTTCAGTATTTACCCAGGACCTGTGTTTACATTTGTGACAGTTCAGTATTTCATCCAGGCCTTGTGTTTACATTTGTGACAGTTCAGTATTTCCTCCTGGCCCAGTGTTTACAGTTGTGACAGTTCAGTATTTCATCCAGGCCCAGTGTTTACATTTGTGACAGTTCAGTATTTCCTCCAGGCCTTGTGTTTAAATTTGTGACAGTTCAGTACTTCCTCCAGGCCCAGTGTTTACATTAGTGACAGTTCAGTATTTCATCCAGGCCCAGTGTTTACATTTGTGACAGTTCAGTATTTCCTCCAGGCCTTGTGTTTAAATTTGTGACAGTTCAGTACTTCCTCCAGGCCCAGTGTTTACATTTGTGACAGTTCAGTATTTCCTCCAGTCCCTGTGTTTACATTTGTGACAGTTCAGTATTTCCTCCAGGCCCAGTGTTTACATTTGTGACAGTTCAGTATTTCATCCAGTCCCTGTGTTTACAGTTGTGACAGTTCAGTATTTCATCCAGGCCCAGTATTTACAGTTGTGACAGTTCAGTATTTCCTCCAGACCCTGTGTTTAAATTTGTGACAGTTCAGTATTTACCCCAGGACCTGTGTTTACATTTGTGACAGTTCAGTATTTCCTCCAGTCCCTGTGTTTACAGTTGTGACAGTTCAGTATTTCCTCCAGTCCCTGTGTTTACATTTGTGACAGTTCAGTATTTCATCCAGTCCCTGTGTTTACATTTGTGACAGTTCAGTATTTCCTCCAGTCCCTGTGTTTACATTTGTGACAGTTCAGTATTTCCTCCAGTCCCTGTGTTTACATTTGTGACAGTTCAGTATTTACCCCAGGACCTGTGTTTACATTTGTGACAGTTCAGTATTTCATCCAGGCCTTGTGTTTACATTTGTGACAGTTCAGTATTTCATCCAGTCCCCGTGTTTACAGTTGTGACAGTTCAGTATTTCATCCAGGCCCAGTGTTTACATTTGTGACAGTTCAGTATTTCATCCAGGCCCAGTGTTTACATTTGTGACAGTTCAGTATTTCCTCCAGTCCCTGTGTTTACATTTGTGACAATTCAGTATTTCATCCAGGCCTTGTGTTCACATTTGTGACAGTTCAGTATTTCATCCAGGCCCAGTGTTTACATTTGTGACAGTTCAGTATTTCCTCCAGTCCCTGTGTTTACATTTGTGACAGTTCAGTATTTCATCCAGGCCCAGTGTTTACATTTGTGACAGTTCAGTATTTCATCCAGGCCCAGTGTTTACAGTTGTGACAGTTCAGTATTTCATCCAGGCCCAGTGTTTACATTTGTGACAGTTCAGTATTTCATCCAGGCCCAGTGTTTACAGTTGTGACAGTTCAGTATTTCATCCAGGCCCAGTGTTTACATTTGTGACAGTTCAGTATTTCATCCAGGCCCAGTGTTTACATTTGTGACAGTTCAGTATTTCATCCAGTCCCTGTGTTTACATTTGTGACAGTTCAGTATTTCATCCAGGCCCAGTGTTTACAGTTGTGACAGTTCAGTATTTCATCCAGGCCCAGTGTTTACATTTGTGACAGTTCAGTATTTCCTCCAGTCCCTGTGTTTGCATTTGTGACAGTTCAGTATATCATCCAGGCCTTGTGTTTACATTTGTGACAGTTCAGTATTTCATCCAGGCCCAGTGTTTACATTTGTGACAGTTCAGTATTTCCTCCAGTCCCTGTGTTTACATTTGTGACAGTTCAGTATTTCATCCAGGCCCAGTGTTTACATTTGTGACAGTTCAGTATTTCCTCCAGTCCCTGTGTTTAAATTTGTGACAGTTCAGTATTTCATCCAGGCCTTGTGTTTACAGTTGTGACAGTTCAGTATTTCATCCAGGCCCAGTGTTTACATTTGTGACAGTTCAGTACTTCCTCCAGGCCCAGTGTTTACATTTGTGACAGTTCAGTATTTCCTCCAGGCCCAGTGTTTACATTTGTGACAGTTCAGTATTTCATCCAGTCCCTGTGTTTACAGTTGTGACAGTTCAGTATTTCATCCAGGCCCAGTGTTTACAGTTGTGACAGTTCAGTATTTCCTCCAGACCCTGTGTTTAAATTTGTGACAGTTCAGTATTTCATCCAGGCCCAGTGTTTACAGTTGTGACAGTTCAGTATTTCCTCCAGTCCCTGTGTTTACATTTGTGACAGTTCAGTATTTCATCCAGTCCCTGTGTTTACAGTTGTGACAGTTCAGTATTTCATCCAGGCCCAGTGTTTACAGTTGTGACAGTTCAGTATTTCATCCAGTCCCTGTGTTTACATTTGTGACAGTTCAGTATTTCATCCAGGCCCAGTGTTTACATTTGTGACAGTTCAGTATTTCATCCAGGCCCAGTGTTTACATTTGTGACAGTTCAGTATTTCATCCAGGCCCAGTGTTTAAATTTGTGACAGTTCAGTATTTCATCCAGGCCCAGTGTTTACAGTTGTGACAGTTCAGTATTTCCTCCAGTCCCTGTGTTTACATTTGTGACAGTTCAGTATTTCATCCAGGCCCAGTGTTTAAATTTGTGACAGTTCAGTATTTCATCCAGGCCCTGTGTTTACAGTTGTGACAGTTCAGTATTTCCTCCAGTCCCTGTGTTTACATTTGTGACAGTTCAGTATTTCCTCCAGTCCCTGTGTTTAAATTTGTGACAGTTCAGTATTTCCTCCAGACCCTGTGTTTAAATTTGTGACAGTTCAGTATTTCATCCAGGCCCAGTGTTTACAGTTGTGACAGTTCAGTATTTCCTCCAGTCCCTGTGTTTACATTTGTGACAGTTCAGTATTTCATCCAGGCCCAGTGTTTAAATTTGTGACAGTTCAGTATTTCATCCAGTCCCTGTGTTTACATATGTGACAGTTCAGTATTTCCTCCAGTCCCTGTGTTTACAGTTGTGACAGTTCAGTATTTCCTCCAGTCCCTGTGTTTACAGTTGTGACAGTTCAGTATTTCCTCCAGTCCCTGTGTTTACATATGTGACAGTTCAGTATTTCCTCCAGTCCCTGTGTTTACAGTTGTGACAGTTCAGTATTTCCTCCAGTCCCTGTGTTTACATTTGTGACAGTTCAGTATTTCATCCAGGCCCAGTGTTTACATTTGTGACAGTTCAGTATTTCATCCAGGCCCAGTGTTTACATTTGTGACAGTTCAGTATTTCCTCCAGTCCCTGTGTTTAAATTTGTGACAGTTCAGTATTTCCTCCAGACCCTGTGTTTAAATTTGTGACAGTTCAGTATTTCATCCAGGCCCAGTGTTTACAGTTGTGACAGTTCAGTATTTCCTCCAGTCCCTGTGTTTACATTTGTGACAGTTCAGTATTTCATCCAGGCCCAGTGTTTACATTTGTGACAGTTCAGTATTTCCTCCAGTCCCTGTGTTTACATTTGTGACAGTTCACTATTTCATCCAGGCCCAGTGTTTACATTTGTGACAGTTCAGTATTTCCTCCAGACCCTGTGTTTAAATTTGTGACAGTTCAGTATTTCATCCAGTCCCTGTGTTTACATTTGTGACAGTTCAGTATTTCATCCAGGCCCAGTGTTTACATTTGTGACAGTTCAGTATTTCATCCAGGCCCAGTGTTTACATTTGTGACAGTTCAGTATTTCCTCCAGGCCCAGTGTTTACATTTGTGACAGTTCAGTATTTCATCCAGGCCCAGTGTTTACATTTGTGACAGTTCAGTATTTCCTCCAGACCCTGTGTTTACATTTGTGACAGTTCAGTATTTCATCCAGTCCCTGTGTTTACATTTGTGACAGTTCAGTATTTCATCCAGTCCCTGTGTTTACATTTGTGACAGTTCAGTATTTCATCCAGGCCCAGTGTTTACATTTGTGACAGTTCAGTATTTCCTCCAGTCCCTGTGTTTACATTTGTGACAGTTCAGTATTTCATCCAGGCCCAGTGTTTAAATTTGTGACAGTTCAGTATTTCATCCAGTCCCTGTGTTTACATTTGTGACAGTTCAGTATTTCATCCAGGCCCAGTGTTTACATTTGTGACAGTTCAGTATTTCCTCCAGTCCCTGTGTTTACATTTGTGACAGTTCAGTATTTCATCCAGGCCCAGTGTTTACATTTGTGACAGTTCAGTATTTCCTCCAGACCCTGTGTTTAAATTTGTGACAGTTCAGTATTTCATCCAGGCGCAGTGTTTACATTTGAGACAGTTCAGTATTTCCTCCAGACCCTGTGTTTAAATTTGTGACAGTTCAGTATTTCCTCCAGACCCTGTGTTTAAATTTGTGACAGTTCAGTATTTCCTCCAGACCTTGTGTTTAAATTTGTGACAGTTCAGTATTTCCTCCAGACCCTGTGTTTACATTTGTGACAGTTCAGTATTTCCTCCAGTCCCTGTGTTTACATTTGTGACAGTTCAGTATTTCCTCCAGTCCCTGTGTTTACATTTGTGACAGTTCAGTATTTCATCCAGTCCCTGTGTTTACATTTGTGACAGTTCAGTATTTCATCCAGGCCCAGTGTTTACATTTGTGACAGTTCAGTATTTCATCCAGTCCCTGTGTTTACATTTGTGACAGTTCAGTATTTCATCCAGGCACAGTGTTTACATTTGTGACAGTTCAGTATTTCCTCCAGGCCCAGTGTTTAAATTTGTGACAGTTCAGTATTTCATCCAGTCCCTGTGTTTACATTTGTGACAGTTCAGTATTTCATCCAGGCCCAGTGTTTACATTTGTGACAGTTCAGTATTTCCTCCAGACCCTGTGTTTACATTTGTGACAGTTCAGTATTTCCTCCAGACCCTGTGTTTACATTTGTGACAGTTCAGTATTTCCTCCAGTCCCTGTGTTTACATTTGTGACAGTTCAGTATTTCGTCCAGTCCCCGTGTTTACATTTGTGACAGTTCAGTATTTCATCCAGGCCCAGTGTTTACATTTGTGACAGTTCAGTATTTCATCCAGGCCCAGTGTTTACATTTGTGACAGTTCAGTATTTCCTCCAGGCCCAGTGTTTAAATTTGTGACAGTTCAGTATTTCATCCAGTCCCTGTGTTTACATTTGTGACAGTTCAGTATTTCATCCAGGCCCAGTGTTTACATTTGTGACAGTTCAGTATTTCATCCAGGCCCAGTGTTTACATTTGTGACAGTTCAGTATTTCCTCCAGACCCTGTGTTTACATTTGTGACAGTTCAGTATTTCCTCCAGACCCTGTGTTTAAATTTGCGACAGTTCAGTATTTCCTGCAGACCCTGTGTTTACATTTGTGACAGTTCAGTATTTCATCCAGTCCCAGTGTTTAAATTTGTGACAGTTCAGTATTTCCTCCAGACCCTGTGTTTAAATTTGTGACAGTTCAGTATTTCCTCCAGACCCTGTGTTTAAATTTGTGACAGTTCAGTATTTCCTCCAGACCCTGTGTTTAAATTTGTGACAGTTCAGTATTTCCTCCAGACCCTGTGTTTACATTTGTGACAGTTCAGTATTTCCTCCAGTCCCTGTGTTTACATTTGTGACAGTTCAGTATTTCCTCCAGTCCCTGTGTTTACATTTGTGACAGTTCAGTATTTCATCCAGGCCCAGTGTTTACATTTGTGACAGTTCAGTATTTCATCCAGTCCCTGTGTTTACATTTGTGACAGTTCAGTATTTCATCCAGGCCCAGTGTTTACATTTGTGACAGTTCAGTATTTCATCCAGGCCCAGTGTTTACATTTGTGACAGTTCAGTATTTCCTCCAGGCCCAGTGTTTAAATTTGTGACAGTTCAGTATTTCATCCAGTCCCTGTGTTTACATTTGTGACAGTTCAGTATTTCATCCAGGCCCAGTGTTTACATTTGTGACAGTTCAGTATTTCATCCAGACCCTGTGTTTACATTTGTGACAGTTCAGTATTTCCTCCAGGCCCAGTGTTTAAATTTGTGACAGTTCAGTATTTCATCCAGTCCCTGTGTTTACATTTGTGACAGTTCAGTATTTCATCCAGGCCCAGTGTTTACATTTGTGACAGTTCAGTATTTCATCCAGTCCCTGTGTTTACATTTGTGACAGTTCAGTATTTCATCCAGGCACAGTGTTTACATTTGTGACAGTTCAGTATTTCCTCCAGGCCCAGTGTTTAAATTTGTGACAGTTCAGTATTTCATCCAGTCCCTGTGTTTACATTTGTGACAGTTCAGTATTTCATCCAGGCCCAGTGTTTACATTTGTGACAGTTCAGTATTTCCTCCAGACCCTGTGTTTACATTTGTGACAGTTCAGTATTTCCTCCAGACCCTGTGTTTACATTTGTGACAGTTCAGTATTTCCTCCAGTCCCTGTGTTTACATTTGTGACAGTTCAGTATTTCGTCCAGTCCCCGTGTTTACATTTGTGACAGTTCAGTATTTCGTCCAGTCCCCGTGTTTACATTTGTGACAGTTCAGTATTTCCTCCAGTCCCTGTGTTTACATTTGTGACAGTTCAGTATTTCGTCCAGTCCCCGTGTTTACATTTGTGACAGTTCAGTATTTCATCCAGGCCCAGTGTTTACATTTGTGACAGTTCAGTATTTCCTCCAGACCCTGTGTTTACATTTGTGACAGTTCAGTATTTCATCCAGGCCCAGTGTTTACATTTGTGACAGTTCAGTATTTCCTCCAGACCCTGTGTTTAAATTTGTGACAGTTCAGTATTTCATCCAGTCCCTGTGTTTACATTTGTGACAGTTCAGTATTTCATCCAGGCCCTGTGTTTACATATGTGACAGTTCAGTATTTCATCCAGGCCCAGTGTTTACATTTGTGACAGTTCAGTATTTCCTCCAGTCCCTGTGTTTACATATGTGACAGTTCAGTATTTCATCCAGGCCCAGTGTTTACAGTTGTGACAGTTCAGTATTTCCTCCAGTCCCTGTGTTTAAATTTGTGACAGTTCAGTATTTACCCCAGGACCTGTGTTTACATTTGTGACAGTTCAGTATTTCCTCCAGTCCCTGTGTTTACAGTTGTGACAGTTCAGTATTTCATCGAGGCCCAGTGTTTACATTTGTGACAGTTCAGTATTTCATCCAGGCCCAGTGTTTACAGTTGTGACAGTTCAGTATTTCATCCAGGCCCAGTGTTTACAGTTGTGACAGTTCAGTATTTCCTCCAGTCCCTGTGTTTACATTTGTGACAGTTCAGTATTTCATCCAGGCCCAGTGTTTACATTTGTGACAGTTCAGTATTTCCTCCAGTCCCTGTGTTTACATTTGTGACAGTTCACTATTTCATCCAGGCCCAGTGTTTACATTTGTGACAGTTCAGTATTTCCTCCAGACCCTGTGTTTAAATTTGTGACAGTTCAGTATTTCATCCAGTCCCTGTGTTTACATTTGTGACAGTTCAGTATTTCATCCAGGCCCAGTGTTTACATTTGTGACAGTTCAGTATTTCATCCAGGCCCAGTGTTTACATTTGTGACAGTTCAGTATTTCCTCCAGGCCCAGTGTTTACATTTGTGACAGTTCAGTATTTCATCCAGGCCCAGTGTTTACATTTGTGACAGTTCAGTATTTCCTCCAGACCCTGTGTTTACATTTGTGACAGTTCAGTATTTCATCCAGTCCCTGTGTTTACATTTGTGACAGTTCAGTATTTCATCCAGGCCCAGTGTTTACATTTGTGACAGTTCAGTATTTCCTCCAGACCCTTGTTTAAATTTGTGACAGTTCAGTATTTCATCCAGGCGCAGTGTTTACATTTGTGACAGTTCAGTATTTCCTCCAGACCCTGTGTTTAAATTTGTGACAGTTCAGTATTTCCTCCAGACCCTGTGTTTAAATTTGTGACAGTTCAGTATTTCCTCCAGACCCTGTGTTTAAATTTGTGACAGTTCAGTATTTCCTCCAGACCCTGTGTTTACATTTGTGACAGTTCAGTATTTCCTCCAGTCCCTGTGTTTACATTTGTGACAGTTCAGTATTTCCTCCAGGCCCAGTGTTTAAATTTGTGACAGTTCAGTATTTCATCCAGTCCCTGTGTTTACATTTGTGACAGTTCAGTATTTCATCCAGGCCCAGTGTTTACATTTGTGACAGTTCAGTATTTCATCCAGGCCCAGTGTTTACATTTGTGACAGTTCAGTATTTCCTCCAGGCCCAGTGTTTAAATTTGTGACAGTTCAGTATTTCATCCAGTCCCTGTGTTTACATTTGTGACAGTTCAGTATTTCATCCAGGCCCAGTGTTTACATTTGTGACAGTTCAGTATTTCATCCAGACCCTGTGTTTACATTTGTGACAGTTCAGTATTTCCTCCAGGCCCAGTGTTTAAATTTGTGACAGTTCAGTATTTCATCCAGGCCCAGTGTTTACATTTGTGACAGTTCAGTATTTCATCCAGGCCCAGTGTTTACATTTGTGACAGTTCAGTATTTTATCCAGGCCTTGTGTTTACATTTGTGACAGTTCAGTATTTCATCCAGGCCCAGTGTTTACATTTGTGACAGTTCAGTATTTCCTCCAGGCCCAGTGTTTACATTTGTGACAGTTCAGTATTTCATCCAGGCCTTGTGTTTACATTTGTGACAGTTCAGTATTTCATCCAGGCCCAGTGTTTACATTTGTGACAGTTCAGTATTTCATCCAGGCCCAGTGTTTACATTTGTGACAGTTCAGTATTTTATCCAGGCCTTGTGTTTACATTTGTGACAGTTCAGTATTTCATCCAGGCCCAGTGTTTACATTTGTGACAGTTCAGTATTTCCTCCAGGCCCAGTGTTTACATTTGTGACAGTTCAGTATTTCATCCAGGCCTTGTGTTTACATTTGTGACAGTTCAGTATTTCATCCAGGCCCAGTGTTTACATTTGTGACAGTTCAGTATTTCATCCAGGCCCAGTGTTTACATTTGTGACAGTTCAGTATTTCATCCAGGCCCAGTGTTTACATTTGTGACAGTTCAGTATTTCCTCCAGGCCCAGTGTTTACATTTGTGACAGTTCAGTATTTCATCCAGGCCTTGTGTTTACATTTGTGACAGTTCAGTATTTCATCCAGGCCCAGTGTTTACATTTGTGACAGTTCAGTATTTCATCCAGGCCCAGTGTTTACATTTGTGACAGTTCAGTATTTCATCCAGGCCCAGTGTTTACATTTGTGACAGTTCAGTATTTTATCCAGGCCTTGTGTTTACATTTGTGACAGTTCAGTATTTCATCCAGGCCCAGTGTTTACATTTGTGACAGTTCAGTATTTCCTCCAGGCCCAGTGTTTACATTTGTGACAGTTCAGTATTTCATCCAGGCCTTGTGTTTACATTTGTGACAGTTCAGTATTTCATCCAGGCCCAGTGTTTACATTTGTGACAGTTCAGTATTTCATCCAGGCCCAGTGTTTACATTTGTGACAGTTCAGTATTTCATCCAGGCCCAGTGTTTACATTTGTGACAGTTCAGTATTTCCTCCAGGCCCAGTGTTTACATTTGTGACAGTTCAGTATTTCATCCAGGCCTTGTGTTTACATTTGTGACAGTTCAGTATTTCATCCAGGCCCAGTGTTTACATTTGTGACAGTTCAGTATTTCCTCCAGGCCCAGTGTTTACATTTGTGACAGTTCAGTATTTCATCCAGGCCTTGTGTTTACATTTGTGACAGTTCAGTATTTCATCCAGGCCCAGTGTTTACATTTGTGACAGTTCAGTATTTCCTCCAGGCCTTGTGTTTACATTTGTGACAGTTCAGTATTTCATCCAGGCCTTGTGTTTACATTTGTGACAGTTCAGTATTTCATCCAGTCCCTGTGTTTACATTTGTGACAGTTCAGTATTTCATCCAGGCCTTGTGTTTACATTTGTGACAGTTCAGTATTTCATCCAGGCCCTGTGTTTACATTTGTGACAGTTCAGTATTTCATCCAGGCCTTGTGTTTACATTTGTGACAGTTCAGTATTTCCTCCAGTCCCTGTGTTTACATTTGTGACAGTTCAGTATTTCATCCAGGCCCAGTGTTTACAGTTGTGACAGTTCAGTATTTCATCCAGGCCCAGTGTTTACAGTTGTGACAGTTCAGTATTTCATCCAGTCCCTGTGTTTACATTTGTGACAGTTCAGTATTTCATCCAGTCCCTGTGTTTACATTTGTGACAGTTCAGTATTTCCTCCAGCCCCTGTGTTTACATTTGTGACAGTTCAGTATTTCCTCCAGCCCCTGTGTTTACATTTGTGACAGTTCAGTATTTCCTCCAGTCCCTGTGTTTGCATTTGTGACAGCTCAGTATTTCATCCAGTCCCTGTGTTTACATTTGTGACAGTTCAGTATTTCCTCCAGTCCCTGTGTTTACATTTGTGACAGTTCAGTATTTCATCCAGTCCCTGTGTTTACATTTGTGACAGTTCAGTATTTCCTCCAGTCCCTGTGTTTACAGTTGTGACAGTTCAGTATTTACTCCAGTCCCTGTGTTTACAGTTGTGACAGTTCAGTATTTCCCCCAGGACCTGTGTTTACAGCTGTGACAGCTCAGTATTTCATCCAGTCCCTCTGTTTACAGTTGTGACAGCTCAGTATTTCATCCAGTCCCTGTGTTTACATTTGTGACAGTTCAGTATTTCCTCCAGTCCCTGTGTTTACACTTGTGACAGTTCAGTATTTCCTCCAGTCCCTGTGTTTACAGTTGTGACAGCTCAGTATTTCATCCAGTCCCTGTGTTTACAGTTGTGACAGCTCAGTTTTTCATCCAGTCCCTGTGTTTACATTTGTGACAGTTCAGTATTTCCTCCAGTCCCTGTGTTTACATTTGTGACAGTTCAGTATTTCATCCAGGCCCTGTGTTTACATTTGTGACAGTTCAGTATTTCATCCAGGCCCAGTCTTTACATTTGTGACAGTTCAGTATTTCATCCACTCCCAGTGTTTACAGCTGTGACAGTTCAGTATTTCCTCCAGGCCCAGTGTTTACATTTGTGACAGTTCAGTATTTCCTCCAGTCCCTGTGTTTACATTTGTGACAGTTCAGTATTTCATCCAGGCCCAGTGTTTACAGTTGTGACAGTTCAGTATTTCATCCAGTCCCTGTGTTTACATTTGTGACAGTTCAGTATTTCCTCCAGTCCCTGTGTTTACATTTGTGACAGTTCAGTATTTCATCCAGGCCCTGTGTTTACATTTGTGACAGTTCAGTATTTCATCCAGGCCCAGTCTTTACATTTGTGACAGTTCAGTATTTCCTCCAGTCCCAGTGTTTACAGCTGTGACAGTTCAGTATTTCATCCAGGCCCTGTGTTTACATTTGTGACAGTTCAGTATTTCCTCCAGTCCCTGTGTTTACATTTGTGACAGTTCAGTATTTCCCCCAGTCCCAGTGTTTACAGCTGTGACAGTTCAGTATTTCATCCAGTCCCTGTGTTTACATTTGTGACAGTTCAGTATTTCCTCCAGTCCCTGTGTTTACATTTGTGACAGTTCAGTATTTCCCCCAGTCCCAGTGTTTACAGCTGTGACAGTTCAGTATTTCATCCAGTCCCTGTGTTTACATTTGTGACAGTTCAGTATTTCCTCCAGTCCCTGTGTTTACATTTGTGACAGTTCAGTATTTCATCCAGGCCCAGTGTTTACATTTGTGACAGTTCAGTATTTCCTCCAGTCCCTGTGTTTACATTTGTGACAGTTCAGTATTTCCCCCAGTCCCAGTGTTTACAGCTGTGACAGTTCAGTATTTCATCCAGTCCCTGTGTTTACATTTGTGACAGTTCAGTATTTCCTCCAGTCCCTGTGTTTACATTTGTGACAGTTCAGTATTTCCCCCAGTCCCAGTGTTTACAGCTGTGACAGTTCAGTATTTCATCCAGTCCCTGTGTTTACATTTGTGACAGTTCAGTATTTCCTCCAGTCCCTGTGTTTACATTTGTGACAGTTCAGTATTTCATCCAGTCCCTGTGTTTACATTTGTGACAGTTCAGTATTTCCTCCAGTCCCTGTGTTTACATTTGTGACAGTTCAGTATTTCATCCAGTCCCTGTGTTTACATTTGTGACAGTTCAGTATTTCCCCCAGTCCCAGTGTTTACAGCTGTGACAGTTCAGTATTTCATCCAGTCCCTGTGTTTACATTTGTGACAGTTCAGTATTTCCTCCAGTCCCTGTGTTTACATTTGTGACAGTTCAGTATTTCCCCCAGTCCCAGTGTTTACAGCTGTGACAGTTCAGTATTTCATCCAGTCCCTGTGTTTACATTTGTGACAGTTCAGTATTTCCTCCAGTCCCTGTGTTTACATTTGTGACAGTTCAGTATTTCATCCAGTCCCTGTGTTTACATTTGTGACAGTTCAGTATTTCCTCCAGTCCCTGTGTTTACATTTGTGACAGTTCAGTATTTCCCCCAGTCCCAGTGTTTACAGCTGTGACAGTTCAGTATTTCATCCAGTCCCTGTGTTTACATTTGTGACAGTTCAGTATTTCCTCCAGTCCCTGTGTTTACATTTGTGACAGTTCAGTATTTCCCCCAGTCCCAGTGTTTACAGCTGTGACAGTTCAGTATTTCATCCAGGCCCAGTGTTTACATTTGTGACAGTTCAGTATTTCATCCAGGCCCTGTGTTTACATTTGTGACAGTTCAGTATTTCATCCACGCCCAGTCTTTACATTTGTGACAGTTCAGTATTTCCTCCAGGCCTTGTGTTTAAATTTGTGACAGTTCAGTATTTCCTCCAGTCCCTGTGTTTACATTTGTGACAGTTCAGTATTTCCCCCAGTCCCAGTGTTTACAGCTGTGACAGTTCAGTATTTCATCCAGTCCCTGTGTTTACATTTGTGACAGTTCAGTATTTCCCACAGTCCCTGTGTTTACATTTGTGACAGTTCAGTATTTCCTCCAGTCCCTGTGTTTACATTTGTGACAGTTCAGTATTTCTCCCAGTCCCTGTGTTTACAGTTGTGACAGTTCAGTATTTCATCCAGTCCCTGTGTTTACAGTTGTGACAGTTCAGTATTTCATCCAGTCCCTGTGTTTACAGTTGTGACAGCTCAGTATTTCCTCCAGTCCCTGTGTTTACAGTTGTGACAGCTCAGTATTTCATCCAGTCCCTGTGTTTACAGTTGTGACAGCTCAGCATTTCATCCAGTCCCTGTGTTTACATTTGTGACAGTTCAGTATTTCCTCCAGTCCCTGTGTTTACAGTTGTGACAGTTCAGTATTTCCTCCAGTCCCTGTGTTTACATTTGTGACAGTTCAGTATTTCCCCCAGTCCCTGCGTTTAAATTTGTGACAGTTCAGTATTTCCTCCAGGCCCAGTGTTTACAATTGTGACAGTTCAGTATTTCCTCCAGTCCCTGTGTTTACATTTGTGACAGTTCAGTATTTCCCCCAGTCCCTGTGTTTAAATTTGTGACAGTTCAGTATTTCCTCCAGTCCCTGTGTTTACATTTGTGACAGTTCAGTATTTCCTCCAGTCCCTGTGTTTACAGTTGTGACATTTCAGTATTTACTCTAGGCCCTGTGTTTAAATTTGTGACAGTTCAGTATTTCTTCCAGGCCCAGTGTTTACAGTTGTGACAGTTCAGTATTTCATCCAGGCCCAGTGTTTACATTTGTGACAGTTCAGTATTTCCTCCAGTCCCTGTGTTTACATTTGTGACAGTTCAGTATTTCTTCCAGGCCCTGTATTTACATTTGTGACAGTTCAGTATTTCCTCCAGGCCCTGTGTTTACATTTGTGACAGTTCAGTATTTCATCCAGGCCCAGTGTTTACAGTTGTGACAGTTCAGTATTTCCTCCAGGCCCAGTGTTTACATTTGTGACAGTTCAGTATTTCCTCCAGTCCCTGTGTTTACATTTGTGACAGTTCAGTATTTCATCCAGGCCCAGTGTTTAAATTTCTGACAGTTCAGTATTTCCTCCAGTCCCTGTGTTTAAATTAGTGACAGTTCAGTATTTCCTCCAGGCCCAGTGTTTACATTTGTGACAGCTCAGTATTTCTTCCAGGCCCAGTGTTTAAATTTCTGACAGTTCAGTATTTCCTCCAGTCCCTGTGTTTAAATTTGTGACAGTTCAGTATTTCCTCCAGGCCCAGTGTTTACAGTTGTGACAGTTCAGTATTTCATCCAGGCCCTGTGTTTAAATTTCTGACAGTTCAGTATTTCCTCCAGTCCCTGTGTTTACATTTGTGACAGTTCAGTATTTCCTCCAGGCCCAGTGTTTACATTTGTGACAGCTCAGTATTTCATCCAGGCCCAGTGTTTACATTTGTGACAGTTCAGTATTTCCTCCAGTCCCTGTGTTTAAATTTGTGACAGTTCAGTATTTCCTCCAGGCCCAGTGTTTACAGTTGTGACAGTTCAGTATTTCCTCCAGTCCCTGTGTTTACATTTGTGACAGTTCAGTTTTTCCTCCAGGCCCTGTGTTTACATTTGTGACAGTTCAGTTTTTCCTCCAGGCCCAGTGTTTACAGTTGTGACAGTTCAGTATTCCCCCCAGTCCCTGTGTTTCCATTTGTGACAGTTCAGTATTTCCCCCAGTCCCTGTGTTTACATTTGTGACAGTTCAGTATTTCATCCAGGCCCAGTGTTTACATTTGTGACAGTTCAGTATTTCCTCCAGGCCCAGTGTTTACATTTGTGACAGTTCAGTATTTCATCCAGGCCTTGTGTTTACATTTGTGACAGTTCAGTATTTCATCCAGGCCCAGTGTTTACATTTGTGACAGTTCAGTATTTCATCCAGGCCCAGTGTTTACATTTGTGACAGTTCAGTATTTCATCCAGGCCCAGTGTTTACATTTGTGACAGTTCAGTATTTCCTCCAGGCCCAGTGTTTACATTTGTGACAGTTCAGTATTTCATCCAGGCCTTGTGTTTACATTTGTGACAGTTCAGTATTTCATCCAGGCCCAGTGTTTACATTTGTGACAGTTCAGTATTTCATCCAGGCCTTGTGTTTACATTTGTGACAGTTCAGTATTTCATCCAGGCCCAGTGTTTACATTTGTGACAGTTCAGTATTTCATCCAGGCCCAGTGTTTACATTTGTGACAGTTCAGTATTTTATCCAGGCCTTGTGTTTACATTTGTGACAGTTCAGTATTTCATCCAGGCCCAGTGTTTACATTTGTGACAGTTCAGTATTTCCTCCAGGCCCAGTGTTTACATTTGTGACAGTTCAGTATTTCATCCAGGCCTTGTGTTTACATTTGTGACAGTTCAGTATTTCATCCAGGCCCAGTGTTTACATTTGTGACAGTTCAGTATTTCATCCAGGCCCAGTGTTTACATTTGTGACAGTTCAGTATTTCATCCAGGCCCAGTGTTTACATTTGTGACAGTTCAGTATTTCCTCCAGGCCCAGTGTTTACATTTGTGACAGTTCAGTATTTCATCCAGGCCTTGTGTTTACATTTGTGACAGTTCAGTATTTCATCCAGGCCCAGTGTTTACATTTGTGACAGTTCAGTATTTCCTCCAGGCCCAGTGTTTACATTTGTGACAGTTCAGTATTTCATCCAGGCCTTGTGTTTACATTTGTGACAGTTCAGTATTTCATCCAGGCCCAGTGTTTACATTTGTGACAGTTCAGTATTTCATCCAGGCCCAGTGTTTACATTTGTGACAGTTCAGTATTTCCTCCAGGCCTTGTGTTTACATTTGTGACAGTTCAGTATTTCATCCAGGCCTTGTGTTTACATTTGTGACAGTTCAGTATTTCATCCAGTCCCTGTGTTTACATTTGTGACAGTTCAGTATTTCATCCAGGCCTTGTGTTTACATTTGTGACAGTTCAGTATTTCATCCAGGCCCAGTGTTTACATTTGTGACAGTTCAGTATTTCATCCAGGCCCAGTGTTTACATTTGTGACAGTTCAGTATTTCCTCCAGGCCCAGTGTTTACATTTGTGACAGTTCAGTATTTCATCCAGGCCTTGTGTTTACATTTGTGACAGTTCAGTATTTCATCCAGGCCCAGTGTTTACATTTGTGACAGTTCAGTATTTCCTCCAGGCCCAGTGTTTACATTTGTGACAGTTCAGTATTTCATCCAGGCCTTGTGTTTACATTTGTGACAGTTCAGTATTTCATCCAGGCCCAGTGTTTACATTTGTGACAGTTCAGTATTTCCTCCAGGCCTTGTGTTTACATTTGTGACAGTTCAGTATTTCATCCAGGCCTTGTGTTTACATTTGTGACAGTTCAGTATTTCATCCAGTCCCTGTGTTTACATTTGTGACAGTTCAGTATTTCATCCAGGCCTTGTGTTTACATTTGTGACAGTTCAGTATTTCATCCAGGCCTTGTGTTTACATTTGTGACAGTTCAGTATTTCCTCCAGTCCCTGTGTTTACATTTGTGACAGTTCAGTATTTCATCCAGGCCTTGTGTTTACATTTGTGACAGTTCAGTATTTCCTCCAGTCCCTGTGTTTACATTTGTGACAGTTCAGTATTTCATCCAGGCCCAGTGTTTACAGTTGTGACAGTTCAGTATTTCATCCAGGCCCAGTGTTTACAGTTGTGACAGTTCAGTATTTCATCCAGTCCCTGTGTTTACATTTGTGACAGTTCAGTATTTCATCCAGTCCCTGTGTTTACATTTGTGACAGTTCAGTATTTCCTCCAGCCCCTGTGTTTACATTTGTGACAGTTCAGTATTTCATCCAGTCCCTGTGTTTACATTTGTGACAGTTCAGTATTTCATCCAGTCCCTGTGTTTACATTTGTGACAGTTCAGTATTTCATCCAGTCCCTGTGTTTACATTTGTGACAGTTCAGTATTTCCTCCAGCCCCTGTGTTTACATTTGTGACAGTTCAGTATTTCCTCCAGTCCCTGTGTTTACATTTGTGACAGTTCAGTATTTCATCCAGGCCCAGTGTTTACAGTTGTGACAGTTCAGTATTTCATCCAGGCCCAGTGTTTACAGTTGTGACAGTTCAGTATTTCATCCAGTCCCTGTGTTTACATTTGTGACAGTTCAGTATTTCATCCAGTCCCTGTGTTTACATTTGTGACAGTTCAGTATTTCCTCCAGCCCCTGTGTTTACATTTGTGACAGTTCAGTATTTCATCCAGGCCCAGTGTTTACATTTGTGACAGTTCAGTATTTCCTCCAGCCCCTGTGTTTACATTTGTGACAGTTCAGTATTTCCTCCAGTCCCTGTGTTTGCATTTGTGACAGCTCAGTATTTCATCCAGTCCCTGTGTTTACATTTGTGACAGTTCAGTATTTCCTCCAGTCCCTGTGTTTAAATTTGTGACAGTTCAGTATTTCATCCAGTCCCTGTGTTTACATTTGTGACAGTTCAGTATTTCCTCCAGTCCCTGTGTTTACAGTTGTGACAGTTCAGTATTTACTCCAGTCCCTGTGTTTACAGTTGTGACAGTTCAGTATTTCCCCCAGGACCTGTGTTTACAGCTGTGACAGCTCAGTATTTCATCCAGTCCCTGTGTTTACAGTTGTGACAGCTCAGTATTTCATCCAGTCCCTGTGTTTACATTTGTGACAGTTCAGTATTTCCTCCAGTCCCTGTGTTTACACTTGTGACAGTTCAGTATTTCCTCCAGTCCCTGTGTTTACAGTTGTGACAGCTCAGTATTTCATCCAGTCCCTGTGTTTACAGTTGTGACAGCTCAGTTTTTCATCCAGTCCCTGTGTTTACATTTGTGACAGTTCAGTATTTCCTCCAGTCCCTGTGTTTACATTTGTGACAGTTCAGTATTTCATCCAGGCCCTGTGTTTACATTTGTGACAGTTCAGTATTTCATCCAGGCCCAGTCTTTACATTTGTGACAGTTCAGTATTTCATCCACTCCCAGTGTTTACAGCTGTGACAGTTCAGTATTTCCTCCAGGCCCAGTGTTTACATTTGTGACAGTTCAGTATTTCCTCCAGTCCCTGTGTTTACATTTGTGACAGTTCAGTATTTCATCCAGGCCCAGTGTTTACAGTTGTGACAGTTCAGTATTTCATCCAGTCCCTGTGTTTACATTTGTGACAGTTCAGTATTTCCTCCAGTCCCTGTGTTTACATTTGTGACAGTTCAGTATTTCATCCAGGCCCTGTGTTTACATTTGTGACAGTTCAGTATTTCATCCAGGCCCAGTCTTTACATTTGTGACAGTTCAGTATTTCCTCCAGTCCCAGTGTTTGCAGCTGTGACAGTTCAGTATTTCATCCAGGCCCTGTGTTTACATTTGTGACAGTTCAGTATTTCCTCCAGTCCCTGTGTTTACATTTGTGACAGTTCAGTATTTCCCCCAGTCCCAGTGTTTACAGCTGTGACAGTTCAGTATTTCATCCAGTCCCTGTGTTTACATTTGTGACAGTTCAGTATTTCCTCCAGTCCCTGTGTTTACATTTGTGACAGTTCAGTATTTCCCCCAGTCCCAGTGTTTACAGCTGTGACAGTTCAGTATTTCATCCAGTCCCTGTGTTTACATTTGTGACAGTTCAGTATTTCCTCCAGTCCCTGTGTTTACATTTGTGACAGTTCAGTATTTCATCCAGGCCCTGTGTTTACATTTGTGACAGTTCAGTATTTCATCCACGCCCAGTCTTTACATTTGTGACAGTTCAGTATTTCCTCCAGGCCTTGTGTTTAAATTTGTGACAGTTCAGTATTTCCTCCAGTCCCTGTGTTTACATTTGTGACAGTTCAGTATTTCCCCCAGTCCCAGTGTTTACAGCTGTGACAGTTCAGTATTTCATCCAGTCCCTGTGTTTACATTTGTGACAGTTCAGTATTTCATCCAGTCCCTGTGTTTACAGTTGTGACAGCTCAGTATTTCATCCAGTCCCTGTGTTTACAGTTGTGACAGTTCAGTATTTCATCCAGTCCCTGTGTTTACAGTTGTGACAGCTCAGTATTTCCTCCAGTCCCTGTGTTTACAGTTGTGACAGCTCAGTATTTCATCCAGTCCCTGTGTTTACAGTTGTGACAGCTCAGTATTTCATCCAGTCCCTGTGTTTACATTTGTGACAGTTCAGTATTTCCTCCAGTCCCTGTGTTTACAGTTGTGACAGTTCAGTATTTCCTCCAGTCCCTGTGTTTACATTTGTGACAGTTCAGTATTTCCCCCAGTCCCTGCGTTTAAATTTGTGACAGTTCAGTATTTCCTCCAGGCCCAGTGTTTACAATTGTGACAGTTCAGTATTTCCTCCAGTCCCTGTGTTTACATTTGTGACAGTTCAGTATTTCCCCCAGTCCCTGTGTTTAAATTTGTGACAGTTCAGTATTTCCTCAAGGCCCAGTGTTTACATTTGTGACAGTTCAGTATTTCTTCCAGGCCCAGTGTTTACATTTGTGACAGTTCAGTATTTCCCCCAGTCCCTGTGTTTAAATTTGTGACAGTTCAGTATTTCCTCCAGTCCCTGTGTTTACATTTGTGACAGTTCAGTATTTCCTCCAGTCCCTGTGTTTACAGTTGTGACATTTCAGTATTTACTCTAGGCCCTGTGTTTAAATTTGTGACAGTTCAGTATTTCTTCCAGGCCCAGTGTTTACAGTTGTGACAGTTCAGTATTTCATCCAGGCCCAGTGTTTACATTTGTGACAGTTCAGTATTTCCTCCAGTCCCTGTGTTTACATTTGTGACAGTTCAGTATTTCTTCCAGGCCCTGTATTTACATTTGTGACAGTTCAGTATTTCCTGCAGGCCCAGTGTTTACATTTGTGACAGTTCAGTATTTCCTCCAGTCCCTGTGTTTACATTTGTGACAGTTCAGTATTTCTTCCAGTCCCTGTGTTTACATTTGTGACAGTTCAGTATTTCATCCAGGCCCAGTGTTTACAGTTGTGACAGTTCAGTATTTCCTCCAGGCCCAGTGTTTACATTTGTGACAGTTCAGTATTTCCTCCAGTCCCTGTGTTTACATTTGTGACAGTTCAGTATTTCATCCAGGCCCAGTGTTTAAATTTCTGACAGTTCAGTATTTCCTCCAGTCCCTGTGTTTAAATTTGTGACAGTTCAGTATTTCCTCCAGGCCCAGTGTTTACATTTGTGACAGCTCAGTATTTCATCCAGGCCCAGTGTTTAAATTTCTGACAGTTCAGTATTTCCTCCAGTCCCTGTGTTTAAATTTGTGACAGTTCAGTATTTCCTCCAGGCCCAGTGTTTACAGTTGTGACAGTTCAGTATTTCATCCAGGCCCTGTGTTTAAATTTCTGACAGTTCAGTATTTCCTCCAGTCCCTGTGTTTACATTTGTGACAGTTCAGTATTTCCTCCAGGCCCAGTGTTTACATTTGTGACAGCTCAGTATTTCATCCAGGCCCAGTGTTTACATTTGTGACAGTTCAGTATTTCCTCCAGTCCCTGTGTTTAAATTTGTGACAGTTCAGTATTTCCTCCAGGCCCAGTGTTTACAGTTGTGACAGTTCAGTATTTCCTCCAGTCCCTGTGTTTACATTTGTGACAGTTCAGTTTTTCCTCCAGGCCCTGTGTTTACATTTGTGACAGTTCAGTTTTTCCTCCAGGCCCAGTGTTTACAGTTGTGACAGTTCAGTATTCCCCCCAGTCCCTGTGTTTCCATTTGTGACAGTTCAGTATTTCCCCCAGTCCCTGTGTTTACATTTGTGACAGTTCAGTATTTCCTCCAGTCCCTGTGTTTACATTTGTGACAGTTCAGTATTTCATCCAGGCCCAGTGTTTACAGTTGTGACAGTTCAGTATTTCCTCCAGTCCCTGTGTTTACAGTTGTGACAGTTCAGTATTTCATCCAGGCCCAGTGTTTACATTTGTGACAGTTCAGTATTTCCTCCAGTCCCTGTGTTTACATTTGTGACAGTTCAGTATTTCCTCCAGTCCCTGTATTTTCATTTGTGACAGTTCAGTATTTCCTCCAGTCCCTGTATTTTCATTTGTGACAGTTCAGTATTTCCTCCAGTCCCTGTGTTTACATTTGTGACAGTTCAGTATTTCATCCAGGCCCAGTGTTTACATTTGTGACAGTTCAGTATTTCATCCAGGCCCAGAGTTTACATTTGTGACAGTTCAGTATTTCCTCCAGTCCCTGTGTTTACAGTTGTGACAGTTCAGTATTTCCTCCAGTCCCTGTGTTTACATTTGTGACAGTTCAGTATTTCATCCAGGCCCAGTGTTTACATTTGTGACAGTTCATTATTTCATCCAGGCCCAGTGTTTACAGTTGTGACAGTTCAGTATTTCCTCCAGTCCCTGTGTTTACATTTGTGACAGTTCAGTATTTCCTCCAGTCCCCGTGTTTACATTTTTGACAGTTCAGTATTTCATCCAGTCCCTGTGTTTACAGTTGTGACAGTTCAGTATTTCCTCCAGTCCCTGTGTTTACAGTTGTGACAGTTCAGTATTTCATCCAGGCCCTGTGTTTACATTTGTGACAGTTCAGTATTTCCCCCAGTCTCTGTGTTTACATTTGTGACAGTTCAGTATTTCATCCAGTCCCTGTGTTTACATTTGTGACAGTTCAGTATTTCCCCCAGTCCCTGTGTTTACATTTGTGACAGTTCAGTATTTCCTCCAGTCCCTGTGTTTACATTTGTGACAGTTCAGTATTTCATCCAGGCCCTGTGTTTACATTTGTGACAGTTCAGTATTTCCTCCCGTCCCTGTGTTTACATTTGTGACAGTTCAGTATTTCATCCAGGCCCAGTGTTTACATTTGTGACAGTTCAGTATTTCATCCAGGCCCTGTGTTTACATTTGTGACAGTTCAGTATTTCATCCAGGCCCAGTGTTTACATTTGTGACAGTTCAGTATTTACCCAGGACCTGTATTTAAATTTGTGACAGTTCAGTATTTCCCCCAGTCCCTGTGTTTACAGTTGTGACAGTTCAGTATTTCATCCAGTCCCTGTGTTTACATTTGTGACAGTTCAGTATTTCATCCAGGACCTGTGTTTACATTTGTGACAGTTCAGTATTTCATCCAGGCCCAGTGTTTACAGTTGTGACAGTTCAGTATTTCATCCAGTCCCTGTGTTTACATTTGTGACAGTTCAGTATTTCATCCAGGCCCAGTGTTTACATTTGTGACAGTTCAGTATTTCATCCAGTCCCTGTGTTTACATTTGTGACAGTTCAGTATTTCATCCAGGCCCTGTGTTTACATTTGTGACAGTTCAGTATTTCATCCAGTCCCTGTGTTTACATTTGTGACAGTTCAGTATTTCATCCAGGCCCAGTGTTTACATTTGTGACAGTTCAGTATTTCATCCAGGCCCAGTGTTTACATTTGTGACAGTTCAGTATTTCCTCCAGGACCTGTGTTTAAATTTGTGACAGTTCAGTATTTCCCCCAGTCCCTGTGTTTACAGTTGTGACAGTTCAGTATTTCATCCAGTCCCTGTGTTTACATTTGTGACAGTTCAGTATTTCATCCAGGCCCAGTGTTTACATTTGTGACAGTTCAGTATTTCATCCAGGCCCTGTGTTTACAGTTGTGACAGTTCAGTATTTCATCCAGTCCCTGTGTTTACATTTGTGACAGTTCAGTATTTCCCCCAGTCCCTGTGTTTACATTTGTGACAGTTCAGTATTTCATCCAGTCCCTGTGTTTACATTTGTGACAGTTCAGTATTTCCCCCAGTCCCTGTGTTTACATTTGTGACAGTTCAGTATTTCCTCCAGTCCCTGTGTTTACATTTGTGACAGTTCAGTATTTCATCCAGTCCCTGTGTTTACATTTGTGACAGTTCAGTATTTCATCCAGGCCCAGTGTTTACATTTGTGACAGTTCAGTATTTCCCCCAGTCCCTGTGTTTACATTTGTGACAGTTCAGTATTTCCTCCAGTCCCTGTGTTTACATTTGTGACAGTTCAGTATTTCATCCAGGCCCTGTGTTTACATTTGTGACAGTTCAGTATTTCCTCCAGTCCCTGTGTTTACATTTGTGACAGTTCAGTATTTCCCCCAGTCCCTGTGTTTACATTTGTGACAGTTCAGTATTTCCTCCAGTCCCTGTGTTTACATTTGTGACAGTTCAGTATTTCATCCAGGCCCTGTGTTTACATTTGTGACAGTTCAGTATTTCCTCCAGTCCCTGTGTTTACATTTGTGACAGTTCAGCATTTCATCCAGGCCCAGTGTTTACATTTGTGACAGATCAGTATTTCATCCAGGCCCTGTGTTAACATTTGTGACAGTTCAGTATTTCATCCAGGCCCTGTGTTTACATTTGTGACAGTTCAGTATTTCATCCAGGCCCTGTGTTTACATTTGTGACAGTTCAGTATTTCATCCAGTCCCTGTGTTTACATTTGTGACAGTTCAGTATTTCATCCAGGCCCTGTGTTTACATTTGTGACAGTTCAGTATTTCATCCAGGCCCTGTGTTTACATTTGTGACAGTTCAGTATTTCATCCAGGCCCTGTGTTTACATTTGTGACAGTTCAGTATTTCCTCCAGGCCCAGTGTTTACATTTGTGACAGTTCAGTATTTCATCCAGGCCCTGTGTTTACATTTGTGACAGTTCAGTATTTCATCCAGGCCCTGTGTTTACATTTGTGACAGTTCAGTATTTCATCCAGGCCCTGTGTTTACATTTGTGACAGTTCAGTATTTTCTCCAGTCCCTGCGTTTACATTTGTGACAGTTCAGTATTTCCCCCAGTCCCTGTGTTTACATTTGTGACAGTTCAGTATTTCCTCCAGTCCCTGTGTTTACATTTGTGACAGTTCAGTATTTCATCCAGGCCCTGTGTTTACATTTGTGACAGTTCAGTATTTCATCCAGTCCCTGTGTTTACATTTGTGACAGTTCAGTATTTCATCCAGGCCCAGTGTTTACATTTGTGACAGTTCAGTATTTCATCCAGGCCCTGTGTTTACATTTGTGACAGTTCAGTATTTAATCCAGGCCCAGTGTTTACATTTGTGACAGTTCAGTATTTCCTCCAGGCCCAGTGTTTACATTTGTGACAGTTCAGTATTTCCCCCAGTCCCTGTGTTTACATTTGTGACAGTTCAGTATTTCATCCAGTCCCTGTGTTTACAGTTGTGACAGTTCAGTTTTTCCTCCAGTCCCTGTGTTTACATTTGTGACAGTTCAGTATTTCATCCAGTCCCTGTGTTTACAGTTGTGACAGTTCAGTATTTCCTCCAGTCCCTGTGTTTACATTTGTGACAGTTCAGTATTTCCCCCAGTCCCTGTGTTTACATTTGTGACAGTTCAGTATTTCCTCCAGTCCCTGTGTTTACATTTGTGACAGTTCAGTATTTCATCCAGGCCCTGTGTTTACATTTGTGACAGTTCAGTATTTCCTCCAGTCCCTGTGTTTACATTTGTGACAGTTCAGTATTTCATCCAGGCCCAGTGTTTACATTTGTGACAGTTCAGTATTTCATCCAGGCCCTGTGTTTACATTTGTGACAGTTCAGTATTTCATCCAGGCTCAGTGTTTACAGTTGTGACAGTTCAGTATTTCATCCAGGCCCTGTGTTTACAGTTGTGACAGTTCAGTATTTCCTCCAGTCCCTGTGTTTACATTTGTGACAGTTCAGTATTTCCTCCAGTCCCTGTGTTTACATTTGTGACAGTTCAGTATTTCATCCAGGCCCAGTGTTTACATTTGTGACAGTTCAGTATTTCATCCAGGCCCTGTGTTTACATTTGTGACAGTTCAGTATTTCATCCAGGCTCAGTGTTTACAGTTGTGACAGTTCAGTATTTCATCCAGGCCCTGTGTTTACAGTTGTGACAGTTCAGTATTTCCTCCAGTCCCTGTGTTTACATTTGTGACAGTTCAGTATTTCCTCCAGTCCCTGTGTTTACATTTGTGACAGTTCAGTATTTCCTCCAGTCCCTGTGTTTAAATTTGTGACAGTTCAGTATTTCCTCCAGTCCCTGTGTTTAAATTTGTGACAGTTCAGTATTTCATCCAGGCCCAGTGTTTACATTTGTGACAGTTCATTATTTCCTCCAGGCCCTGTGTTTACATTTGTGACAGTTCAGTATTTCATCCAGGCCCAGTGTTTACATTTGTGACAGTTCAGTATTTCCCCCAGTCCCTGTGTTTACATTTGTGACAGTTCAGTATTTCCTCCAGTCCCTGTGTTTACAGTTGTGACAGTTCAGTTTTTCCTCCAGTCCCTGTGTTTACATTTGTGACAGTTCAGTATTTCATCCAGGCCCAGTATTTACAGTTGTGACAGTTCAGTATTTCCCCCAGGCCCAGTGTTTACATTTGTGACAGTTCAGTATTTCCTCCAGTCCCTGTGTTTCCATTTGTGACAGTTCAGTATTTCCCCCAGTCCCTGTGTTTACATTTGTGACAGTTCAGTATTTCCTCCAGTCCCTGTGTTTACATTTGTGACAGTTCAGTATTTCATCCAGGCCCAGTGTTTACATTTGTGACAGTTCAGTTTTTCCTCCAGTCCCTGTGTTTACATTTGTGACAGTTCAGTATTTCATCCAGGCCCAGTGTTTACAGTTGTGACAGTTCAGTATTTCCTCCAGTCCCTGTGTTTACAGTTGTGACAGTTCAGTATTTCATCCAGGCCCTGTGTTTACAGTTGTGACAGTTCAGTATTTCCTCCAGTCCCTGTGTTTACAGTTGTGACAGTTCAGTATTTCATCCAGGCCCAGTGTTTACAGTTGTGACAGTTCAGTATTTCCTCCAGTCCCCGTGTTTACATTTGTGACAGTTCAGTATTTCATCCAGGCCCAGTGTTTACAGTTGTGACAGTTCAGTATTTCAACCAGTCCCTGTGTTTACAGTTGTGACAGTTCAGTATTTCATCCAGGCCCAGTGTTTACAGTTGTGACAGTTCAGTATTTCCTCCAGTCCCCGTGTTTACATTTGTGACAGTTCAGTATTTCATCCAGTCCCTGTGTTTACAGTTGTGACAGTTCAGTATTTCATCCAGTCCCTGTGTTTACATTTGTGACAGTTCAGTATTTCCTCCAGTCCCTGTGTTTAAATTTGTGACAGTTCAGTATTTCATCCAGGCCCAGTGTTTACATTTGTGACAGTTCAGTATTTCATCCAGGCCCTGTGTTTACAGTTGTGACAGTTCAGTATTTCCTCCAGGCCCTGTGTTTAAATTTGTGACAGTTCAGTATTTCATCCAGGCCCAGTGTTTACATTTGTGACAGTTGAGTATTTCCCCCAGTCCCTGTGTTTACATTTGTGACAGTTCAGTATTTCATCCAGGACCTGTGTTTACATTTGTGACAGTTCAGTATTTCATCCAGTCCCTGTGTTTACATTTGTGACAGTTCAGTATTTCATCCAGTCCCAGTGTTTACATTTGTGACAGTTCAGTATTTCCCCCAGTCCCTGTGTTTACATTTGTGACAGTTCAGTATTTCATCCAGGACCTGTGTTTACATTTGTGACAGTTCAGTATTTCATCCAGTCCCTGTGTTTACATTTGTGACAGTTCAGTATTTCATCCAGGCCCAGTGTTTACATTTGTGACAGTTCAGTATTTCCCCCAGTCCCTGTGTTTACATTTGTGACAGTTCAGTATTTCCTCCAGGCCCAGTGTTTACAGTTGTGACAGTTCAGTATTTCCCCCAGGCCCAGTGTTTACATTTGTGACAGTTCAGTATTTCCTCCAGTCCCTGTGTTTCCATTTGTGACAGTTCAGTATTTCCCCCAGTCCCTGTGTTTACATTTGTGACAGTTCAGTATTTCCTCCAGTCCCTGTGTTTACAGTTGTGACAGTTCAGTATTTCCTCCAGTCCCTGTGTTTACATTTGTGACAGTTCAGTATTTCATCCAGGCCCAGTGTTTACATTTGTGACAGTTCAGTATTTCATCCAGGCCCAGTGTTTACATTTGTGACAGTTCAGTATTTCATCCAGGCCCAGTGTTTACATTTGTGACAGTTCAGTATTTCATCCAGGCCCAGTGTTTACAGTTGTGACAGTTCAGTATTGCCCCCAGTCCCTGTGTTTACAGTTGTGACAGTTCAGTATTTCCTCCAGTCCCTGTGTTTACATTTGTGACAGTTCAGTATTTCCTCCAGTCCCCGTTTTTACATTTGTGACAGTTCAGTATTTCATCCAGTCCCTGTGTTTACAGTTGTGACAGTTCAGTATTTCCTCCAGTCCCTGTGTTTACATTTGTGACAGTTCAGTATTTCATCCAGGCCCAGTGTTTACAGTTGTGACAGTTCAGTATTTCATCCAGGCCCTGTGTTTACATTTGTGACAGTTCAGTATTTCATCCAGGCCCAGTGTTTACATTTGTGACAGTTCAGTATTTCATCCAGGCCCAGTGTTTACATTCGTGACAGTTCAGTATTTCCTCCAGGCCCAGTGTTTGCATTTGTGACAGTTCAGTATTTCCTCCAGGCCCAGTGTTTACATTTGTGACAGTTCAGTATTTCCTCCAGTCCCTGTGTTTACATTTGTGACAGTTCAGTATTTCATCCAGGCCCAGTGTTTACATTTGTGACAGTTCAGTATTTCCTCCAGTCCCTGTGTTTACATTTGTGACAGTTCAGTATTTCATCCAGGCCCAGTGTTTACATTTGTGACAGTTCAGTATTTCCTCCAGTCCCTGTGTTTACATTTGTGACAGTTCAGTATTTCATCCAGGCCCAGTGTTTCCATTTGTGACAGTTCAGTATTTCATCCAGGCCCTGTGTTTACATTTGTGACAGTTCAGTATTTCATCCAGGCCCTGTGTTTACATTTGTGACAGTTCAGTATTTCATCCAGGCCCTGTGTTTACATTTGTGATAGTTCAGTATTTCCTCCAGTCCCTGTGTTTACATTTGTGACAGTTCAGTATTTCATCCAGGCCCAGTGTTTACATTTGTGACAGTTCAGTATTTCATCCAGGCCCAGTGTTTAAATTTGTGACAGTTCAGTATTTCATCCAGGCCCAGTGTTTACATTTGTGACAGTTCAGTATTTCATCCAGTCCCTGTGTTTACATTTGTGATAGTTCAGTATTTCCTCCAGTCCCTGTGTTTACATTTGTGACAGTTCAGTATTTCATCCAGGCCCAGTGTTTACATTTGTGACAGTTCAGTATTTCATCCAGGCCCAGTGTTTAAATTTGTGACAGTTCAGTATTTCATCCAGGCCCAGTGTTTACATTTGTGACAGTTCAGTATTTCATCCAGGCCCAGTGTTTACATTTGTGATAGTTCAGTATTTCCTCCAGTCCCTGTGTTTACATTTGTGACAGTTCAGTATTTCATCCAGGCCCTGTGTTTACTTTTATGACAGTTCAGTATTTCATCCAGGCCCAGTGTTTAAATTTGTGACAGTTCAGTATTTCATCCAGGCCCAGTGTTTACATTTGTGACAGTTCAGTATTTCATCCAGTCTCTGTGCTTACATTTGTGACAGTTCAGTATTTCCTCCAGGCCCAGTGTTTACATTTGTGACAGTTCAGTATTTCATCCAGTCTCTGTGTTTACATTTGTGACAGTTCAGTATTTCCTCCAGGCCCAGTGTTTACATTTGTGACAGTTCAGTATTTCATCCAGTCCCTGTGTTTAAATTTGTGACAGTTCAGTATTTCATCCAGGCCCAGTGTTTACATTTGTGACAGTTCAGTATTTCATCCAGGCCCAGTGTTTACATTTGTGACAGTTCAGTATTTCATCCAGGCCCAGTGTTTACATTTGTGACAGTTCAGTATTTCATCCAGGCCCAGTGTTTACATTTGTGACAGTTCAGTATTTCATCCAGTCCCTGTGTTTACATTTGTGACAGTTCAGTATTTCATCCAGGCCCAGTGTTTACATTTGTGACAGTTCAGTATTTCATCCAGGCCCAGTGTTTACATTTGTGACAGTTCAGTATTTCATCCAGGCCCAGTGTTTACATTTGTGACAGTTTAGTATTTCATCCAGGCCCAGTGTTTACATTTGTGACAGTTCAGTATTTCATCCAGGCCCTGTGTTTACAGTTGTGACAGTTCAGTATTTCCTCCAGGCCCTGTGTTTAAATTTGTGACAGTTCAGTATTTCATCCAGGCCCAGTGTTTACATTTGTGACAGTTCAGTATTTCCTCCAGGCCCTGTGTTTAAATTTGTGACAGTTCAGTATTTCATCCAGGCCCTGTGTTTACATTTGTAACAGTTCAGTATTTCATCCAGGTATGTGTTTACATTTGTGACAGTTCAGTATTTCATCCAGGCCCTGTGTTTACATTTGTGACAGTTCAGTATTTCATCCAGGCCCAGTGTTTACATTTGTGACAGTTCAGTATTTCATCCAGGCCCAGTGTTTACATTTGTGACAGTTCAGTATTTCATCCAGTCCCTGTGTTTACATTTGTGACAGTTCAGTATTTCATCCAGGCCCTGTGTTTACATTTGTGACAGTTCAGTATTTCCTCCAGTCCCACTGTTTACATTTGTGACAGTTCAGTATTTCATCCAGTCCCAGTGTTTACAGTTGTGACAGTTCAGTATTTCATCCAGTCCAAGTGTTTACATTTGTGACAGTTCAGTATTTCATCCAGTCCCAGTGTTTACAGTTGTGACAGTTCAGTATTTCATCCAGTCCCAGTGTTTACATTTGTGACAGTTCAGTATTTCCTCCAGGCCCTGTGTTTACATTTGTGACAGTTCAGTATTTCCTCCAGGCCCTGTGTTTACATTTGTGACAGTTCAGTATTTCCCCCAGGCCCAGTGTTTACATTTGTGACAGTTCAGTATTTCATCCAGGCCCAGTGTTTGCATTTGTGACAGTTCAGTATTTCCTCCAGGCCCAGTGTTTACATTTGTGACAGTTCAGTATTTCCTCCAGTCCCTGTGTTTACATTTGTGACAGTTCAGTATTTCATCCAGGCCCAGTGTTTACATTTGTGACAGTTCAGTATTTCCTCCAGTCCCTGTGTTTACATTTGTGACAGTTCAGTATTTCATCCAGGCCCAGTGTTTACATTTGTGACAGTTCAGTATTTCCTCCAGTCCCTGTGTTTACATTTGTGACAGTTCAGTATTTCATCCAGGCCCAGTGTTTCCATTTGTGACAGTTCAGTATTTCATCCAGGCCCTGTGTTTACATTTGTGACAGTTCAGTATTTCATCCAGGCCCTGTGTTTACATTTGTGACAGTTCAGTATTTCATCCAGGCCCTGTGTTTACATTTGTGATAGTTCAGTATTTCCTCCAGTCCCTGTGTTTACATTTGTGACAGTTCAGTATTTCATCCAGGCCCAGTGTTTACATTTGTGACAGTTCAGTATTTCATCCAGGCCCAGTGTTTAAATTTGTGACAGTTCAGTATTTCATCCAGGCCCAGTGTTTACATTTGTGACAGTTCAGTATTTCATCCAGTCCCTGTGTTTAAATTTGTGACAGTTCAGTATTTCATCCAGGCCCAGTGTTTACATTTGTGACAGTTCAGTATTTCATCCAGGCCCAGTGTTTACATTTGTGACAGTTCAGTATTTCATCCAGTCCCTGTGTTTACATTTGTGATAGTTCAGTATTTCCTCCAGTCCCTGTGTTTACATTTGTGACAGTTCAGTATTTCATCCAGGCCCAGTGTTTACATTTGTGACAGTTCAGTATTTCATCCAGGCCCAGTGTTTAAATTTGTGACAGTTCAGTATTTCATCCAGGCCCAGTGTTTACATTTGTGACAGTTCAGTATTTCATCCAGGCCCAGTGTTTACATTTGTGATAGTTCAGTATTTCCTCCAGTCCCTGTGTTTACATTTGTGACAGTTCAGTATTTCATCCAGGCCCTGTGTTTACTTTTATGACAGTTCAGTATTTCATCCAGGCCCAGTGTTTAAATTTGTGACAGTTCAGTATTTCATCCAGGCCCAGTGTTTACATTTGTGACAGTTCAGTATTTCATCCAGTCTCTGTGCTTACATTTGTGACAGTTCAGTATTTCCTCCAGGCCCAGTGTTTACATTTGTGACAGTTCAGTATTTCATCCAGTCTCTGTGTTTACATTTGTGACAGTTCAGTATTTCCTCCAGGCCCAGTGTTTACATTTGTGACAGTTCAGTATTTCATCCAGTCCCTGTGTTTAAATTTGTGACAGTTCAGTATTTCATCCAGGCCCAGTGTTTACATTTGTGACAGTTTAGTATTTCATCCAGGCCCAGTGTTTACATTTGTGACAGTTCAGTATTTCATCCAGGCCCTGTGTTTACAGTTGTGACAGTTCAGTATTTCCTCCAGGCCCTGTGTTTAAATTTGTGACAGTTCAGTATTTCATCCAGGCCCAGTGTTTACATTTGTGACAGTTCAGTATTTCCTCCAGGCCCTGTGTTTAAATTTGTGACAGTTCAGTATTTCATCCAGGCCCTGTGTTTACATTTGTAACAGTTCAGTATTTCATCCAGGTATGTGTTTACATTTGTGACAGTTCAGTATTTCATCCAGGCCCTGTGTTTACATTTGTGACAGTTCAGTATTTCATCCAGGCCCAGTGTTTACATTTGTGACAGTTCAGTATTTCATCCAGGCCCAGTGTTTACATTTGTGACAGTTCAGTATTTCATCCAGTCCCTGTGTTTACATTTGTGACAGTTCAGTATTTCATCCAGGCCCTGTGTTTACATTTGTGACAGTTCAGTATTTCCTCCAGTCCCACTGTTTACATTTGTGACAGTTCAGTATTTCATCCAGTCCCAGTGTTTACAGTTGTGACAGTTCAGTATTTCATCCAGTCCAAGTGTTTACATTTGTGACAGTTCAGTATTTCATCCAGTCCCAGTGTTTACAGTTGTGACAGTTCAGTATTTCATCCAGTCCCAGTGTTTACATTTGTGACAGTTCAGTATTTCCTCCAGGCCCTGTGTTTACATTTGTGACAGTTCAGTATTTCCTCCAGGCCCTGTGTTTACATTTGTGACAGTTCAGTATTTCCCCCAGGCCCAGTGTTTACATTTGTGACAGTTCAGTATTTCCTCCAGTCCCTGTGTTTACATTTGTGACAGTTCAGTATTTCCTCCAGGCCCAGTGTTTACAGTTGTGACAGTTCAGTATTTCATCCAGGACCTGTGTTTACAGTTGTGACAGTTCAGTATTTCATCCAGGCCCAGTGTTTACATTTGTGACAGTTCAATATTTCATCCATGCCCTGTGTTTACATTTGTGACAGTTCAGTATTTCATCCAGGCCCAGTGTTTAAATTTGTGACAGTTCAGTATTTCCTCCAGGCCCTGTGTTTACATTTGTGACAGATCAGTATTTCCTCCAGGCCCAGTGTTTACATTTGTGACAGTTCAGTATTTCCTCCAGGCCCAGTGTTTACAGTTGTGACAGTTCAGTATTTCCTCCAGGCCCAGTGTTTACAGTTGTGACAGTTCAGTATTTCCCCCAGGCCCAGTGTTTACATTTGTGACAGTTCAGTATTTCCTCCAGGCCCAGTGTTTACAGTTGTGACAGTTCAGTATTTCATCCAGGACCTGTGTTTACATTTGTGACAGTTCAGTATTTCATCCAGGCCCAGTGTTTACAGTTGTGACAGTTCAGTATTTCATCCAGTCCCTGTGTTTACATTTGTGACAGTTCAGTATTTCATCCAGGCCCTGTGTTTACATTTGTGACAGTTCAGTATTTCCTCCAGGCCCAGTGTTTACATTTGTGACAGTTCAGTATTTCCTCCAGTCCCTGTGTTTACAGTTGTGACAGTTCAGTATTTCCCCCAGGCCCAGTGTTTACATTTGTGACAGTTCAGTATTTCCTCCAGGCCCAGTGTTTACAGTTGTGACAGTTCAGTATTTCATCCAGGACCTGTGTTAACATTTGTGACAGTTCAGTATTTCATCCAGGCCCAGTGTTTACAGTTGTGACAGTTCAGTATTTCATCCAGTCCCTGTGTTTACATTTGTGACAGTTCAGTATTTCATCCAGGCCCTGTGTTTACATTTGTGACAGTTCAGTATTTCCTCCAGGCCCAGTGTTTACATTTGTGACAGTTCAGTATTTCATCCAGTCCCTGTGTTTACATTTGTGACAGTTCAGTATTTCATCCAGGCCCTGTGTTTACATTTGTGACAGTTCAATATTTCATCCAGGCCCTGTGTTTACATTTGTGACAGTTCAGTATTTCCTCCAGGCCCAGTGTTTACATTTGTGACAGTTCAGTATTTCCTCCAGTCCCTGTGTTTACAGTTGTGACAGTTCAGTATTTCATCCAGACCCTGTGTTTACATTTGTGACAGTTCAGTATTTCATCCAGGCCCAGTGTTTACATTTGTGACAGTTCAGTATTTCATCCAGGCCCTGTGTTTACATTTGTGACAGTTCAGTATTTCATCCAGTCCCTGTGTTTACATTTGTGACAGTTCAGTATTTCCTCCAGTCCCTGTGTTTACAGTTGTGACAGTTCAGTATTTCATCCAGGCCCTGTGTTTACATTTGTGACAGTTCAGTATTTCATCCAGGCCCTGTGTTTACATTTGTGACAGTTCAGTATTTCATCCAGGCCCTGTGTTTACATTTGTGACAGTTCAGTATTTCTTCCAGGCCCTGTGTTTACATTTGTGACAGTTCAGTATTTCATCCAGGCCCTGTGTTTACATTTGTGACAGTTCAGTATTTCATCCAGGCCCTGTGTTTACATTTGTGACAGTTCAGTATTTCATCCAGTCACTGTGTTTACATTTGTGACAGTTCAGTATTTCATCCAGGCCCTGTGTTTACATTTGTGACAGTTCAGTATTTCATCCAGGCCCTGTGTTTACATTTGTGACAGTTCAGTATTTCATCCAGGCCCTGTGTTTACATTTGTGACAGTTCAGTATTTCATCCAGTCCCTGTGTTTACATTTGTGACAGTTCAGTATTTCCTCCGGTCCCTGTGTTTACAGTTGTGACAGTTCAGTATTTCATCCAGGCCCAGTGTTTACATTTGTGACAGTTCAGTATTTCCTCCAGGCCCAGTGTTTACATTTGTGACAGTTCAGTATTTCCTCCAGGCCCAGTGTTTACATTTGTGACAGTTCAGTATTTCATCCAGGCCCAGTGTTTACAGTTGTGACAGTTCAGTATTTCCTCCAGTCCCTGTGTTTACATTTGTGACAGTTCAGTATTTCCCCCAGGCCCTGTGTTTACAGTTGTGACAGTTCAGTATTTCATCCAGGACCTGTGTTTACAGTTGTGACAGTTCAGTATTTCATCCAGTCCCTGTGTTTACAGTTGTGACAGTTCAGTATTTCATCCAGGCCCAGTGTTTACATTTGTGACAGTTCAGTATTTCATCCAGGCCCAGTGTTTACATTTGTGACAGTTCAGTATTTCCTCCAGTCCCTGTGTTTACAGTTGTGACAGTTCAGTATTTCCTCCAGTCCCTGTGTTTACATTTGTGACAGTTCAGTATTTCATCCAGGCCCAGTGTTTACATTTGTGACAGTTCAGTATTTCCTCCAGTCCCTGTGTTTACATTTGTGACAGTTCAGTATTTCCTCCAGTCCCTGTTTTTACATTTGTGACAGTTCAGTATTTCATCCAGGCCCAGTGTTTACATTTGTGACAGTTCAGTATTTCATCCAGTCCCTGTGTTTACAGTTGTGACAGTTCAGTATTTCATCCAGGCCCAGTGTTTACATTTGTGACAGTTCAGTATTTCATCCAGGCCCAGTGTTTACATTTGTGACAGTTCAGTATTTCCTCCAGTCCCTGTGTTTACAGTTGTGACAGTTCAGTATTTCCTCCAGTCCCTGTGTTTACATTTGTGACAGTTCAGTATTTCCTCCAGTCCCTGTGTTTACATTTGTGACAGTTCAGTATTTCATCCAGGCCCAGTGTTTACATCTGTGACAGTTCAGTATTTCCTCCAGTCCCTGTGTTTACATTTGTGACAGTTTTGTATTTCCTCCAGTCACAGTGTTTACATTTGTGACAGTTCAGTATTTCCTCCAGTCCCTGTGTTTACATTTGTGACAGTTCAGTATTTCATCCAGGCCCAGTGTTTACATTTGTGACAGTTCAGTATTTCCTCCAGTCCCTGTGTTTACATTTGTGACAGTTCAGTATTTCCCCCAGGCCCTGTGTTTAAATTTGTGACAGTTCAGTATTTCCTCCAGTCCCGGTGTTTACATTTGTGACAGTTCAGTATTTCCTCCAGTCCCTGTGTTTACATTTGTGACAGTTCAGTATTTCCTCCAGTCCCTGTGTTTACATTTGTGACAGTTCAGTATTTCATCCAGGCCCTTTGGTTACAGTTGTGACAGTTCAGCATTTCCTCCAGTCCCTGTGTTTACATTTGTGACAGTTCAGTATTTCCTCCAGGCCTTGTGTTTAAATTTGTGACAGTTCAGTATTTCATTCAGGCCCAGTGTTTACATTTGTGACAGTTCAGTATTTCCTCCAGTCCCTGTGTTTACATTTGTGACAGTTCAGTATTTCCTCCAGTCCCTGTGTTTACATTTGTGACAGTTCAGTATTTCATCCAGGCCCATTGTTTACATTTGTGACAGTTCAGTATTTCCTCCAGTCCCTGTGTTTACATTTGTGACAGTTCAGTATTTTCTCCAGTCCCTGTGTTTACATTTGTGACAGTTCAGTATTTCCTCCAGTCCCTGTGTTTACATTTGTGACAGTTCAGTATTTTCTCCAGTCCCTGTGTTTACATTTGTGACAGTTCAGTATTTCCTCCAGTCCCTGTGTTTACATTTGTGACAGTTCAGTATTTCCTCCAGGCCTTGTGTTTAAATTTGTGACAGTTCAGTATTTCCTCCAGTCCCTGTGTTTACATTTGTGACAGTTCAGTATTTCCTCCAGTCCCTGTGTTTACATTTGTGACAGTTCAGTATTTTCTCCAGTCCCTGTGTTTACATTTGTGACAGTTCAGTATTTCCCCCAGGCCCAGTGTTTACATTTGTGACAGTTCAGTATTTCATCCAGGCCCAGTGTTTACATTTGTGACAGTTCAGTATTTCCTCCAGGCCCAGTTTTTACATTTGTGACAGTTCAGTATTTCATCCAGGCCCAGTGTTTACAGTTGTGACAGTTCAGTATTTCCTCCAGTCCCTGTGTTTACATTTGTGACAGTTCAGTATTTTCCCAAGCCCTGTGTTTACAGTTGTGACAGTTCAGTATTTCCTCCAGTCCCTGTGTTTACATTTGTGACAGTTCAGTATTTCCTCCAGGCCCAGTGTTTACATTTGTGACAGTTCAGTATTTCATCCAGTCCCTGTGTTTACATTTGTGACAGTTCAGTATTTCATCCAGGCCCAGTGTTTACAGTTGTGACAGTTCAGTATTTCCTCCAGGCCCAGTGTTTACATTTGTGACAGTTCAGTATTTCATCCAGTCCCTGTGTTTACATTTGTGACAGTTCAGTATTTCATCCAGGCCCAGTGTTTACATTTGTGACAGTTCAGTATTTCCTCCAGTCCCTGTGTTTACATTTGTGACAGTTCAGTATTTCCTCCAGTCCCTGTGTTTACATTTGTGACAGTTCAGTATTTCCTCCAGTCCCTGTGTTTACATTTGTGACAGTTCAGTATTTCATCCAGGCCCAGTGTTTACAGTTGTGACAGTTCAGTATTTCCTCCAGTCCCTGTGTTTACATTTGTGACAGTTCAGTATTTCCTCCAGTCCCTGTGTTTACATTTGTGACAGTTCAGTATTTCATCCAGGCCCAGTGTTTACAGTTGTGACAGTTCAGTATTTCCTCCAGGCCCAGTGTTTACATTTGTGACAGTTCAGTATTTCCTCCAGTCCCTGTGTTTACATTTGTGACAGTTCAGTATTTCATCCAGGCCCAGTGTTTACAGTTGTGACAGTTCAGTATTTCCTCCAGTCCCTATGTTTACATTTGTGACAGTTCAGTATTTCCTCCAGTTCCTGTGTTTACATTTGTGACAGTTCAGTATTTCATCCAGGCCCAGTGTTTACAGTTGTGACAGTTCAGTATTTCCTCCAGGCCCAGTGTTTACATTTGTGACAGTTCAGTATTTCCTCCAGTCCCTGTGTTTACATTTGTGACAGTTCAGTATTTCATCCAGGCCCAGTGTTTACAGTTGTGACAGTTCAGTATTTCCTCCAGTCCCTGTGTTTACATTTGTGACAGTTCAGTATTTCATCCAGGCCCTGTGTTTACATTTGTGACAGTTCAGTATTTCATCCAGGCCCAGTGTTTACATTTGTGACAGTTCAGTATTTACCCAGGACCTGTGTTTAAATTTGTGACAGTTCAGTATTTCATCCAGGCCCAGTGTTTACATTTGTGACAGTTCAGTATTTACCCAGGACCTGTATTTAAATTTGTGACAGTTCAGTATTTCCCCCAGTCCCTGTGTTTACAGTTGTGACAGTTCAGTATTTCATCCAGTCCCTGTGTTTACATTTGTGACAGTTCAGTATTTCATCCAGGACCTGTGTTTACATTTGTGACAGTTCAGTATTTCATCCAGGCCCAGTGTTTACAGTTGTGACAGTTCAGTATTTCATCCAGTCCCTGTGTTTACATTTGTGACAGTTCAGTATTTCATCCAGGCCCAGTGTTTACATTAGTGACAGTTCAGTATTTCATCCAGTCCCTGTGTTTACATTTGTGACAGTTCAGTATTTCATCCAGGCCCTGTGTTTACATTTGTGACAGTTCAGTATTTCATCCAGTCCCTGTGTTTACATTTGTGACAGTTCAGTATTTCATCCAGGCCCAGTGTTTACATTTGTGACAGTTCAGTATTTCATCCAGGCCCAGTGTTTACATTTGTGACAGTTCAGTATTTCCTCCAGGACCTGTGTTTAAATTTGTGACAGTTCAGTATTTCCCCCAGTCCCTGTGTTTACAGTTGTGACAGTTCAGTATTTCATCCAGTCCCTGTGTTTACATTTGTGACAGTTCAGTATTTCATCCAGTCCCTGTGTTTACATTTGTGACAGTTCAGTATTTCCTCCAGGCCCAGTGTTTACATTTGTGACAGTTCAGTATTTCATCCAGGCCCAGTGTTTACAGTTGTGACAGTTCAGTATTTCCTGCAGTCCCTGTGTTTACAGTTGTGACAGTTCAGTATTTCCTCCAGGCCTTGTGTTTAAATTTGTGACAGTTCAGTATTTCCTCCAGTCCCTGTGTTTACATTTGTGACAGTTCAGTATTTCCTCCAGGCCTTGTGTTTAAATTTGTGACGGTTCAGTATTTCCTCCAGTCCCTGTGTTTACATTTGTGACAGTTCAGTATTTCATCCAGGCCCAGTGTTTACATTTGTGACAGTTCAGTATTTCCTCCAGTCCCTGTGTTTACATTTGTGACAGTTCAGTATTTCATCCAGGCCCAGTGTTTACAGTTATGATAGTTCAGTATTTCCTCCAGTCCATGTGTTTACAGTTGTGACAGTTCAGAATTTCCTCCAGTCCTTGTGTTTAAATTTGTGACAGTTCAGTATTTCCTCCAGTCCCTGTGTTTACATTTGTGACAGTTCAGTATTTCCCCCAGGCCCAGTGTTTACATTTGTGACAGTTCAGTATTTCATCCAGGCCCTGTGTTTACATTTGTGACAGTTCAGTATTTCATCCAGTCCCTGTGTTTACATTTGAGACAGTTCAGTATTTCCTCCAGTCCCTGTGTTTACAGTTGTGACAGTTCAGTATTTCATCCAGGCCCAGTGTTTACATTTGTGACAGTTCAGTATTTCATCCAGGCCCAGTGTTTACATTTGTGACAGTTCAGTATTTCCTCCAGGCCCAGTGTTTACATTTGTGACAGTTCAGTATTTCATCCAGGCCCAGTGTTTACAGTTGTGACAGTTCAGTATTTCCTCCAGTCCCTGTGTTTACATTTGTGACAGTTCAGTATTTCATCCAGTCCCTGTGTTTACATTTGTGACAGTTCAGTATTTCCCCCAGGCCCAGTGTTTACAGTTGTGACAGTTCAGTATTTCCTCCAGTCCCTGTGTTTACATTTGTGACAGTTCAGTATTTCCTCCAGTCCCTGTGTTTACATTTGTGACAGTTCAGTATTTCATCCAGGCCCAGTGTTTACATTTGTGACAGTTCAGTATTTCATCCAGGCCCAGTGTTTACAGTTGTGACAGTTCAGTATTTCCTCCAGTCCCTGTGTTTACATTTGTGACAGTTCAGTATTTCCTCCAGTCCCTGTGTTTACATTTGTGACAGTTCAGTATTTCCTCCAGTCCCTGTGTTTACAGTTGTGACAGTTCAGTATTTCCTCCAGTCCCTGTGTTTACATTTGTGACAGTTCAGTATTTCCTCCAGTCCCTGTGTTTACATTTGTGACAGTTCAGTATTTCATCCAGGCCCAGTGTTTACATTTGTGACAGTTCACTATTTCCTCCAGTCCCTGTGTTTACATTTGTGACAGTTCAGTATTTCCTCCAGTCCCTGTGTTTACATTTGTGACAGTTCAGTATTTCATCCAGTCCCTGTGTTTACATTTGTGACAGTTCAGTATTTCCCCCAGGCCCAGTGTTTACAGTTGTGACAGTTCAGTATTTCCTCCAGTCCCTGTGTTTACATTTGTGACAGTTCAGTATTTCCTCCAGTCCCTGTGTTTACATTTGTGACAGTTCAGTATTTCCTCCAGTCCCTGTGTTTACATTTGTGACAGTTCAGTATTTCCTCCAGTCCCCGTGTTTACATTTGTGACAGTTCAGTATTTCCTCCAGTCCCTGTGTTTACATTTGTGACAGTTCAGTATTTCCCCCAGTCCCTGTGTTTACATTTGTGACAGTTCAGTATTTCATCCAGGCCCAGTGTTTACATTTGTGACAGTTCAGTATTTCCTCCAGTCCCTGTGTTTACATTTGTGACAGTTCAGTATTTCATCCAGGCCCAGTGTTTACAGTTGTGACAGTTCAGTATTTCCTCCAGTCCCTGTGTTTACATTTGTGACAGTTCAGTATTTCATCCAGGCCCTGTGTTTACATTTGTGACAGTTCAGTATTTCATCCAGGCCCAGTGTTTACACTTGTGACAGTTCAGTATTTACCCAGGTCCTGTGTTTAAATTTGTGACAGTTCAGTATTTCATCCAGGCCCAGTGTTTACATTTGTGACAGTTCAGTATTTCCTCCAGTCCCTGTGTTTACATTTGTGACAGTTCAGTATTTCATCCAGGCCCAGTGTTTACATTTGTGACAGTTCAGTATTTACCCAGGACCTGTGTTTAAATTTGTGACAGTTCAGTATTTCATCCAGGCCCAGTGTTTACATTTGTGACAGTTCAGTATTTACCCAGGACCTGTGTTTAAATTTGTGACAGTTCAGTATTTCCCCCAGTCCCTGTGTTTACAGTTGTGACAGTTCAGTATTTCATCCAGGCCCTGTGTTTACATTTGTGACAGTTCAGTATTTCATCCAGGCCCAGTGTTTACATTTGTGACAGTTCAGTATTTACCCAGGACCTGTGTTTAAATTTGTGACAGTTCAGTATTTCATCCAGGCCCAGTGTTTACATTTGTGACAGTTCAGTATTTACCCAGGACCTGTGTTTAAATTTGTGACAGTTCAGTATTTCCCCCAGTCCCTGTGTTTACAGTTGTGACAGTTCAGTATTTCATCCAGTCCCTGTGTTTACATTTGTGACAGTTCAGTATTTCATCCAGGACCTGTGTTTACATTTGTGACAGTTCAGTATTTCATCCAGGCCCAGTGTTTACAGTTGTGACAGTTCAGTATTTCATCCAGTCCCTGTGTTTACATTTGTGACAGTTCAGTATTTCATCCAGGCCCAGTGTTTACATTTGTGACAGTTCAGTATTTCATCCAGTCCCAGTGTTTACATTTGTGACAGTTCAGTATTTCCTCCAGGACCTGTGTTTACATTTGTGACAGTTCAGTATTTCATCCAGGCCCAGTGTTTACATTTGTGACAGTTCAGTATTTCCTCCAGGACCTGTGTTTAAATTTGTGACAGTTCAGTATTTCCCCCAGGACCTGTGTTTACATTTGTGACTGTTCAGTATTTCATCCAGTCCCTGTGTTTACATTTGTGACAGTTCAGTATTTCCTCCAGGCCCAGTGTTTACATTTGTGACAGTTCAGTATTTCATCCAGGCCCAGTGTTTACAGTTGTGACAGTTCAGAATTTCCTCCAGTCCCTGTGTTTACAGTTGTGACAGTTCAGAATTTCCTCCAGGCCTTGTGTTTACATTTGTGACAGTTCAGTATTTCCTCCAGTCCCTGTGTTTACATTTGTGACAGTTCAGTATTTCCCCCAGGCCCAGTGTTTACATTTGTGAATGTTCAGTATTTCATCCAGGACCTGTGTTTACATTTGTGACAGTTCAGTATTTCCTCCAGTCCCTGTGTTTCCAGTTGTGACAGTTCAGTATTTCATCCAGGCCCAGTGTTTACATTTGTGACAGTTCAGTATTTCCTCCAGGCCCAGTGTTTACATTTGTGACAGTTCAGTATTTCATCCAGGCCCAGTGTTTACAGTTGTGACAGTTCAGTATTTCATCCAGGACCTGTGTTTACATTTGTGACAGTTCAGTATTTCCTCCAGTCCCTGTGTTTACAGTTGTGACAGTTCAGTATTTCATCCAGGCCCAGTGTTTACAGTTGTGACAGTTCAGTATTTCCTCCAGGCCCAGTGTTTACAGTTGTGACAGTTCAGTATTTCATCCAGTCCCTGTGTTTACATTTGTGACAGTTCAGTATTTCCCCCAGGCCCAGTGTTTACATTTGTGACAGTTCAGTATTTCCTCCAGTCCCTGTGTTTACATTTGTGACAGTTCAGTATTTCCTCCAGTCCCTGTGTTTACAGTTGTGACAGTTCAGTATTTCATCCAGGCCCAGTGTTTACATTTGTGACAGTTCAGTATTTCCTCCAGGCCCAGTGTTTACATTTGTGACAGTTCAGTATTTCATCCAGGCCCAGTGTTTACAGTTGTGACAGTTCAGTATTTCATCCAGGACCTGTGTTTACATTTGTGACAGTTCAGTATTTCCTCCAGTCCCTGTGTTTACAGTTGTGACAGTTCAGTATTTCATCCAGGCCCAGTGTTTACATTTGTGACAGTTCAGTATTTCCTCCAGGCCCAGTGTTTACATTTGTGACAGTTCAGTATTTCATCCAGGCCCAGTGTTTACAGTTGTGACAGTTCAGTATTTCCTCCAGGCCCAGTGTTTACAGTTGTGACAGTTCAGTATTTCATCCAGTCCCTGTGTTTACATTTGTGACAGTTCAGTATTTCCCCCAGGCCCAGTGTTTACAGTTGTGACAGTTCAGTATTTCCTCCAGTCCCTGTGTTTACATTTGTGACAGTTCAGTATTTCCTCCAGTCCCTGTGTTTACAGTTGTGACAGTTCAGTATTTCATCCAGGCCCAGTGTTTACATTTGTGACAGTTCAGTATTTCATCCAGGCCCAGTGTTTACAGCTGTGACAGTTCAGTATTTCATCCAGGCCCAGTGTTTACATTTGTGACAGTTCAGTATTTCCTCCAGTCCCTGTGTTTACAGTTGTGACAGTTCAGTATTTCATCCAGGCCCAGTGTTTACATTTGTGACAGTTCAGTATTTCATCCAGGCCCAGTGTTTACATTTGTGACAGTTCAGTATTTCCTCCAGTCCCTGTGTTTACAGTTGTGACAGTTCAGTATTTCCTCCAGTCCCTGTGTTTACATTTGTGACAGTTCAGTATTTCCTCCAGTCCCCGTGTTTACATTTGTGACAGTTCAGTATTTCCTCCAGTCCCTGTGTTTACATTTGTGACAGTTCAGTATTTCATCCAGTCCCTGTGTTTACATTTGTGACAGTTCAGTATTTCCTCCAGTCCCTGTGTTTACATTTGTGACAGTTCAGTATTTCCTCCAGTCCCTGTGTTTACATTTGTGACAGTTCAGTATTTCATCCAGTCCCTGTGTTTACATTTGTGACAGTTCAGTATTTCCCCCAGGCCCAGTGTTTACAGTTGTGACAGTTCAGTATTTCCTCCAGTCCCTGTGTTTACATTTGTGACAGTTCAGTATTTCCTCCAGTCCCTGTGTTTACATTTGTGACAGTTCAGTATTTCCTCCAGTCCCTGTGTTTACATTTGTGACAGTTCAGTATTTCCTCCAGTCCCCGTGTTTACATTTGTGACAGTTCAGTATTTCCTCCAGGACCTGTGTTTAAATTTGTGACAGTTCAGTATTTCCCCCAGGACCTGTGTTTACATTTGTGACAGTTCAGTATTTCATCCAGGCCCAGTGTTTACATTTATGACAGTTCAGTATTTCCTCCAGTCCCTGTGTTTACATTTGTGACAGTTCAGTATTTCATCCAGGCCCAGTGTTTACATTTGTGACAGTTCAGTATTTCCTCCAGTCCCTGTGTTTGCATTTGTGACAGTTCAGTATTTCATCCAGGCCCTGTGTTTACATTTGTGACAGTTCAGTATTTCATCCAGGCCCAGTGTTTACACTTGTGACAGTTCAGTATTTACCCAGGTCCTGTGTTTACATTTGTGACAGTTCAGTATTTACCCAGGACCTGTGTTTAAATTTGTGACAGTTCAGTATTTCATCCAGGCCCAGTGTTTACATTTGTGACAGTTCAGTATTTACCCAGGACCTGTGTTTAAATTTGTGACAGTTCAGTATTTCATCCAGGCCCAGTGTTTACATTTGTGACAGTTCAGTATTTACCCAGGACCTGTGTTTAAATTTGTGACAGTTCAGTATTTCCCCCAGTCCCTGTGTTTACAGTTGTGACAGTTCAGTATTTCATCCAGGCCCTGTGTTTACATTTGTGACAGTTCAGTATTTCATCCAGGCCCAGTGTTTACATTTGTGACAGTTCAGTATTTACCCAGGACCTGTGTTTAAATTTGTGACAGTTCAGTATTTCATCCAGGCCCAGTGTTTACATTTGTGACAGTTCAGTATTTACCCAGGACCTGTGTTTAAATTTGTGACAGTTCAGTATTTCCCCCAGTCCCTGTGTTTACAGTTGTGACAGTTCAGTATTTCATCCAGTCCCTGTGTTTACATTTGTGACAGTTCAGTATTTCATCCAGGACCTGTGTTTACATTTGTGACAGTTCAGTATTTCATCCAGGCCCAGTGTTTACAGTTGTGACAGTTCAGTATTTCATCCAGTCCCTGTGTTTACATTTGTGACAGTTCAGTATTTCATCCAGGCCCAGTGTTTACATTTGTGACAGTTCAGTATTTCATCCAGTCCCAGTGTTTACATTTGTGACAGTTCAGTATTTCCTCCAGGACCTGTGTTTACATTTGTGACAGTTCAGTATTTCATCCAGGCCCAGTGTTTACATTTGTGACAGTTCAGTATTTCCTCCAGGACCTGTGTTTAAATTTGTGACAGTTCAGTATTTCCCCCAGGACCTGTGTTTACATTTGTGACAGTTCAGTATTTCATCCAGTCCCTGTGTTTACATTTGTGACAGTTCAGTATTTCCTCCAGGCCCAGTGTTTACATTTGTGACAGTTCAGTATTTCCTCCAGGCCCAGTGTTTACATTTGTGACAGTTCAGTATTTCATCCAGGCCCAGTGTTTACAGTTGTGACAGTTCAGAATTTCCTCCAGTCCCTGTGTTTACAGTTGTGACAGTTCAGAATTTCCTCCAGGCCTTGTGTTTACATTTGTGACAGTTCAGTATTTCCTCCAGTCCCTGTGTTTACATTTGAGACAGTTCAGTATTTCCACCAGGCCCAGTGTTTACATTTGTGACAGTTCAGTATTTCATCCAGGACCTGTGTTTACATTTGTGACAGTTCAGTATTTCCTCCAGTCCCTGTGTTTCCAGTTGTGACAGTTCAGTATTTCATCCAGGCCCAGTGTTTACATTTGTGACAGTTCAGTATTTCCTCCAGGCCCAGTGTTTACATTTGTGACAGTTCAGTATTTCATCCAGGCCCAGTGTTTACAGTTGTGACAGTTCAGTATTTCATCCAGGACCTGTGTTTACATTTGTGACAGTTCAGTATTTCCTCCAGTCCCTGTGTTTACAGTTGTGACAGTTCAGTATTTCATCCAGGCCCAGTGTTTACATTTGTGACAGTTCAGTATTTCCTCCAGGCCCAGTGTTTACATTTGTGACAGTTCAGTATTTCATCCAGGCCCAGTGTTTACAGTTGTGACAGTTCAGTATTTCCTCCAGGCCCAGTGTTTACAGTTGTGACAGTTCAGTATTTCATCCAGTCCCTGTGTTTACATTTGTGACAGTTCAGTATTTCCCCCAGGCCCAGTGTTTACAGTTGTGACAGTTCAGTATTTCCTCCAGTCCCTGTGTTTACATTTGTGACAGTTCAGTATTTCCTCCAGTCCCTGTGTTTACAGTTGTGACAGTTCAGTATTTCATCCAGGCCCAGTGTTTACATTTGTGACAGTTCAGTATTTCCTCCAGGCCCAGTGTTTACATTTGTGACAGTTCAGTATTTCATCCAGGCCCAGTGTTTACAGTTGTGACAGTTCAGTATTTCATCCAGGACCTGTGTTTACATTTGTGACAGTTCAGTATTTCCTCCAGTCCCTGTGTTTACAGTTGTGACAGTTCAGTATTTCATCCAGGCCCAGTGTTTACATTTGTGACAGTTCAGTATTTCCTCCAGGCCCAGTGTTTACATTTGTGACAGTTCAGTATTTCATCCAGGCCCAGTGTTTACAGTTGTGACAGTTCAGTATTTCCTCCAGGCCCAGTGTTTACAGTTGTGACAGTTCAGTATTTCATCCAGTCCCTGTGTTTACATTTGTGACAGTTCAGTATTTCCCCCAGGCCCAGTGTTTACAGTTGTGACAGTTCAGTATTTCCTCCAGTCCCTGTGTTTACATTTGTGACAGTTCAGTATTTCCTCCAGTCCCTGTGTTTACAGTTGTGACAGTTCAGTATTTCATCCAGGCCCAGTGTTTACATTTGTGACAGTTCAGTATTTCATCCAGGCCCAGTGTTTACAGCTGTGACAGTTCAGTATTTCATCCAGGCCCAGTGTTTACATTTGTGACAGTTCAGTATTTCCTCCAGTCCCTGTGTTTACAGTTGTGACAGTTCAGTATTTCATCCAGGCCCAGTGTTTACATTTGTGACAGTTCAGTATTTCATCCAGGCCCAGTGTTTACATTTGTGACAGTTCAGTATTTCATCCAGGCCCAGTGTTTACATTTGTGACAGTTCAGTATTTCCTCCAGTCCCTGTGTTTACAGTTGTGACAGTTCAGTATTTCCTCCAGTCCCTGTGTTTACATTTGTGACAGTTCAGTATTTCCTCCAGTCCCTGTGTTTACATTTGTGACAGTTCAGTATTTCCTCCAGGCCCAGTGTTTACATTTGTGACAGTTCAGTATTTCATCCAGTCCCTGTGTTTACATTTGTGACAGTTCAGTATTTCATCCAGGCCCAGTGTTTACATTTGTGACAGTTCAGTATTTCATCCAGGCCCAGTGTTTACAGTTGTGACAGTTCAGTATTTCCTCCAGTCCCTGTGTTTACATTTGTGACAGTTCAGTATTTCCTCCAGGCCCTGTGTTTACATTTGTGACAGTTCAGTATTTCATCCAGGCCCTGTGTTTACATTTGTGACAGTTCAGTATTTCATCCAGGCCCAGTGTTTACAGTTGTGACAGTTCAGTATTTCATCCAGGCCCAGTGTTTACATTTGTGACAGTTCAGTATTTCCTCCAGGCCCAGTGTTTACATTTGTGACAGTTCAGTATTTCATCCAGGCCCAGTGTTTACATTTGTGACAGTTCAGTATTTCCTCCAGTCCCTGTGTTTACATTTGTGACAGTTCAGTATTTCATCCAGTCCCTGTGTTTACATTTGTGACTGTTCAGTATTTCATCCAGTCCCTGTGTTTACATTTGTGACAGTTCAGTATTTCATCCAGGCCCAGTGTTTAAATTTGTGACAGTTCAGTATTTCCTCCAGTCCCTGTGTTTACATTTGTGACAGTTCAGTATTTCATCCAGTCCCTGTGTTTACATTTGTGACTGTTCAGTATTTCATCCAGTCCCTGTGTTTACATTTGTGACAGTTCAGTATTTCATCCAGGCCCAGTGTTTAAATTTGTGACAGTTCAGTATTTCCTCCAGTCCCTGTGTTTACATTTGTGACAGTTCAGTATTTCATCCAGTCCCTGTGTTTACATTTGTGACAGTTCAGTATTTCCCCCAGGCCCAGTGTTTACAGTTGTGACAGTTCAGTATTTCCTCCAGTCCCTGTGTTTACATTTGTGACAGTTCAGTATTTCCTCCAGTCCCTGTGTTTACATTTGTGACAGTTCAGTATTTCATCCAGGCCCATTGTTTACAGTTGTGACAGTTCAGTATTTCCTCCAGTCCCTGTGTTTACATTTGTGACAGTTCAGTATTTCATCCAGTCCCTGTGTTTACATTTGTGACAGTTCAGTATTTCATCCAGGCCCAGTGTTTAAATTTGTGACAGTTCAGTATTTCCTCCAGTCCCTGTGTTTACATTTGTGACAGTTCAGTATTTCATCCAGGCCCAGTGTTTACATTTGTGACAGTTCAGTATTTCCTCCAGTCCCCGTGTTTACATTTGTGACAGTTCAGTATTTCCTCCAGTCCCTGTGTTTACATTTGTGACAGTTCAGTATTTCATCCAGGCCCTGTGTTTAAATTTGTGACAGTTCAGGATTTCATCCAGTCCCTGTGTTTACATTTGTGACAGTTCAGTATTTCCTCCAGTCCCTGTGTTTACAGTTGTGACAGTTCAGTATTTCTTCCAGGCCCAGTGTTTACATTTGTGACAGTTCAGTATTTCATCCAGGCCCAGTGTTTACATTTGTGACAGTTCAGTATTTCCTCCAGGCCCAGTGTTTACATTTGTGACAGTTCAGTATTTCATCCAGGCCCAGTGTTTACAGCTGTGACAGTTCAGTATTTCCTCCAGTCCCTGTGTTTACATTTGTGACAGTTCAGTATTTCATCCAGTCCCTGTGTTTACATTTGTGACAGTTCAGTATTTCCCCCAGGCCCAGTGTTTACAGTTGTGACAGTTCAGTATTTCCTCCAGTCCCTGTGTTTACATTTGTGACAGTTCAGTATTTCCTCCAGTCCCTGTGTTTACATTTGTGACAGTTCAGTATTTCATCCAGGCCCAGTGTTTACAGTTGTGACAGTTCAGTATTTCCTCCAGTCCCTGTGTTTACATTTGTGACAGTTCAGTATTTCCTCCAGTCCCCGTGTTTACATTTGTGACAGTTCAGTATTTCCTCCAGTCCCTGTGTTTACATTTGTGACAGTTCAGTATTTCATCCAGGCCATGTGTTTAAATTTGTGACAGTTCAGTATTTCATCCAGGCCCAGTGTTTACAGTTGTGACAGTTCAGTATTTCCCCCAGTCCCTGTGTTTACATTTGTGACAGTTCAGTATTTCATCCAGGCCCAGTGTTTACATTTGTGACAGTTCAGTATTTCCTCCAGTCCCTGTGTTTACATTTGTGACAGTTCAGTATTTCATCCAGGCCCAGTGTTTACAGTTGTGACAGTTCAGTATTTCCTCCAGTCCCTGTGTTTACATTTGTGACAGTTCAGTATTTCATCCAGGCCCTGTGTTTACATTTGTGACAGTTCAGTATTTCATCCAGGCCCAGTGTTTACACTTGTGACAGTTCAGTATTTACCCAGGTCCTGTGTTTAAATTTGTGTCAGTTCAGTATTTCATCCAGGCCCAGTGTTTACATTTGTGACAGTTCAGTATTTCCTCCAGTCCCTGTGTTTACATTTGTGACAGTTCAGTATTTCATCCAGGCCCAGTGTTTACAGTTGTGACAGTTCAGTATTTCATCCAGGCCCTGTGTTTACATTTGTGACAGTTCAGTATTTCATCCAGGCCCTGTGTTTACATTTGTGACAGTTCAGTATTTCATCCAGGCCCAGTGTTTACATTTGTGACATTTCAGTATTTACCCAGGACCTGTGTTTAAATTTGTGACAGTTCAGTATTTCATCCAGGCCCAGTGTTTACATTTGTGACAGTTCAGTATTTACCCAGGACCTGTGTTTAAATTTGTGACAATTCAGTATTTCCCCCAGTCCCTGTGTTTACAGTTGTGACAGTTCAGTATTTCATCCAGTCCCTGTGTTTACATTTGTGACAGTTCAGTATTTCATCCAGTCCCAGTGTTTACATTTGTGACAGTTCAGTATTTCATCCAGTCCCAGTGTTTACATTTGTGACAGTTCAGTATTTCCTCCAGGACCTGTGTTTACATTTGTGACAGTTCAGTATTTCTTCCAGGCCCAGTGTTTACATTTGTGACAGTTCAGTATTTCATCCAGGCCCTGTGTTTACATTTGTGACAGTTCAGTATTTCATCCAGGCCCAGTGTTTACAGTTGTGACAGTTCAGTATTTCATCCAGGCCCAGTGTTTACATTTGTGACAGTTCAGTATTTCCTCCAGGCCCAGTGTTTACATTTGTGACAGTTCAGTATTTCATCCAGGCCCAGTGTTTACAGTTGTGACAGTTCAGTATTTCCTCCAGTCCCTGTGTTTACATTTGTGACAGTTCAGTATTTCATCCAGTCCCTGTGTTTACATTTGTGACAGTTCAGTATTTCCCCCAGGCCCAGTGTTTACAGTTGTGACAGTTCAGTATTTCCTCCAGTCCCTGTGTTTACATTTGTGACAGTTCAGTATTTCCTCCAGTCCCTGTGTTTACATTTGTGACAGTTCAGTATTTCATCCAGGCCCATTGTTTACAGTTGTGACAGTTCAGTATTTCCTCCAGTCCATGTGTTTACATTTGTGACAGTTCAGTATTTCCTCCAGTCCCCGTGTTTACATTTGTGACAGTTCAGTATTTCCTCCAGTCCCTGTGTTTACATTTGTGACAGTTCAGTATTTCATCCAGGCCCTGTGTTTAAATTTGTGACAGTTCAGTATTTCATCCAGGCCCAGTGTTTACAGTTGTGACAGTTCTGTATTTCCCCCAGTCCCTGTGTTTACATTTGTGACAGTTCAGTATTTCATCCAGTCCCTGTGTTTACATTTGTGACAGTTCAGTATTTCCTCCAGTCCCTGTGTTTACAGTTGTGACAGTTCAGTATTTCTTCCAGGCCCAGTGTTTACATTTGTGACAGTTCAGTATTTCATCCAGGCCCAGTGTTTACATTTGTGACAGTTCAGTATTTCCTCCAGGCCCAGTGTTTACATTTGTGACAGTTCAGTATTTCATCCAGGCCCAGTGTTTACAGCTGTGACAGTTCAGTATTTCCTCCAGTCCCTGTGTTTACATTTGTGACAGTTCAGTATTTCATCCAGTCCCTGTGTTTACATTTGTGACAGTTCAGTATTTCCCCCAGGCCCAGTGTTTACAGTTGTGACAGTTCAGTATTTCCTCCAGTCCCTGTGTTTACATTTGTGACAGTTCAGTATTTCCTCCAGTCCCTGTGTTTACATTTGTGACAGTTCAGTATTTCATCCAGGCCCAGTGTTTACAGTTGTGACAGTTCAGTATTTCCTCCAGTCCCTGTGTTTACATTTGTGACAGTTCAGTATTTCCTCCAGTCCCCGTGTTTACATTTGTGACAGTTCAGTATTTCCTCCAGTCCCTGTGTTTACATTTGTGACAGTTCAGTATTTCATCCAGGCCATGTGTTTAAATTTGTGACAGTTCAGTATTTCATCCAGGCCCAGTGTTTACAGTTGTGACAGTTCAGTATTTCCCCCAGTCCCTGTGTTTACATTTGTGACAGTTCAGTATTTCATCCAGGCCCAGTGTTTACATTTGTGACAGTTCAGTATTTCCTCCAGTCCCTGTGTTTACATTTGTGACAGTTCAGTATTTCATCCAGGCCCAGTGTTTACAGTTGTGACAGTTCAGTATTTCCTCCAGTCCCTGTGTTTACATTTGTGACAGTTCAGTATTTCATCCAGGCCCTGTGTTTACATTTGTGACAGTTCAGTATTTCATCCAGGCCCAGTGTTTACACTTGTGACAGTTCAGTATTTACCCAGGTCCTGTGTTTAAATTTGTGACAGTTCAGTATTTCATCCAGGCCCAGTGTTTACATTTGTGACAGTTCAGTATTTCCTCCAGTCCCTGTGTTTACATTTGTGACAGTTCAGTATTTACTCCAGGCCCAGTGTTTACATTTGTGACATTTCAGTATTTACCCAGGACCTGTGTTTAAATTTGTGACAGTTCAGTATTTCATCCAGGCCCTGTGTTTACATTTGTGACAGTTCAGTATTTCATCCAGGCCCAGTGTTTACATTTGTGACAGTTCAGTATTTACCCAGGACCTGTGTTTAAATTTGTGACAGTTCAGTATTTCATCCAGGCCCAGTGTTTACATTTGTGACAGTTCAGTATTTACCCAGGACCTGTGTTTAAATTTGTGACAATTCATTATTTCCCCCAGTCCCTGTGTTTACAGTTGTGACAGTTCAGTATTTCATCCAGTCCCTGTGTTTACATTTGTGACAGTTCAGTATTTCATCCAGGACCTGTGTTTACATTTGTGACAGTTCAGTATTTCATCCAGGCCCAGTGTTTACATTTGTGACAGTTCAGTATTTCATCCAGGCCCTGTGTTTACATTTGTGACAGTTCAGTATTTACCCAGGACCTGTGTTTAAATTTGTGACAATTCAGTATTTCCCCCAGTCCCTGTGTTTACAGTTGTGACAGTTCAGTATTTCATCCAGTCCCTGTGTTTACATTTGTGACAGTTCAGTATTTCATCCAGGACCTGTGTTTACATTTGTGACAGTTCAGTATTTCATCCAGGCCCAGTGTTTACAGTTGTGACAGTTCAGTATTTCATCCAGGACCTGTGTTTACATTTGTGACAGTTCAGTATTTCATCCAGGCCCAGTGTTTACAGTTGTGACAGTTCAGTATTTCATCCAGTCCCTGTGTTTACATTTGTGACAGTTCAGTATTTCATCCAGGCCCAGTGTTTACATTTGTGACAGTTCAGTATTTCATCCAGTCCCAGTGTTTACATTTGTGACAGTTCAGTATTTCCTCCAGGACCTGTGTTTACATTTGTGACAGTTCAGTATTTCATCCAGGCCCTGTGTTTACATTTGTGACAGTTCAGTATTTCATCCAGGCCCAGTGTTTACATTTGTGACAGTTCAGTATTTACCCAGGACCTGTGTTTAAATTTGTGACAGTTCAGTATTTCATCCAGGCCCAGTGTTTACATTTGTGACAGTTCAGTATTTCCTCCAGTCCCTGTGTTTACATTTGTGACAGTTCAGTATTTCCTCCAGTCCCTGTGTTTACATTTGTGACAGTTCAGTATTTCCTCCAGTCCCCGTGTTTACATTTGTGACGGTTCAGTATTTCCTCCAGGACCTGTGTTTAAATTTGTGACAGTTCAGTATTTCCCCCAGGACCTGTGTTTACATTTGTGACAGTTCAGTATTTCATCCAGGCCCAGTGTTTACATTTGTGACAGTTCAGTATTTCCTCCAGTCCCTGTGTTTACATTTGTGACAGTTCAGTATTTCATCCAGGCCCAGTGTTTACAGTTGTGACAGTTCAGTATTTCCTCCAGTCCCTGTGTTTGCATTTGTGACAGTTCAGTATTTCATCCAGGCCCTGTGTTTACATTTGTGACAGTTCAGTATTTCATCCAGGCCCAGTGTTTACACTTGTGACAGTTCAGTATTTACCCAGGTCCTGTGTTTACATTTGTGACAGTTCAGTATTTACCCAGGACCTGTGTTTAAATTTGTGACAGTTCAGTATTTCATCCAGGCCCAGTGTTTACATTTGTGACAGTTCAGTATTTACCCAGGACCTGTGTTTAAATTTGTGACAGTTCAGTATTTCATCCAGGCCCAGTGTTTACATTTGTGACAGTTCAGTATTTACCCAGGACCTGTGTTTAAATTTGTGACAGTTCAGTATTTCCCCCAGTCCCTGTGTTTACAGTTGTGACAGTTCAGTATTTCATCCAGGCCCTGTGTTTACATTTGTGACAGTTCAGTATTTCATCCAGGCCCAGTGTTTACATTTGTGACAGTTCAGTATTTACCCAGGACCTGTGTTTAAATTTGTGACAGTTCAGTATTTCATCCAGGCCCAGTGTTTACATTTGTGACAGTTCAGTATTTACCCAGGACCTGTGTTTAAATTTGTGACAGTTCAGTATTTCCCCCAGTCCCTGTGTTTACAGTTGTGACAGTTCAGTATTTCATCCAGTCCCTGTGTTTACATTTGTGACAGTTCAGTATTTCATCCAGGACCTGTGTTTACATTTGTGACAGTTCAGTATTTCATCCAGGCCCAGTGTTTACAGTTGTGACAGTTCAGTATTTCATCCAGTCCCTGTGTTTACATTTGTGACAGTTCAGTATTTCATCCAGGCCCAGTGTTTACATTTGTGACAGTTCAGTATTTCATCCAGTCCCAGTGTTTACATTTGTGACAGTTCAGTATTTCCTCCAGGACCTGTGTTTACATTTGTGACAGTTCAGTATTTCATCCAGGCCCAGTGTTTACATTTGTGACAGTTCAGTATTTCCTCCAGGACCTGTGTTTAAATTTGTGACAGTTCAGTATTTCCCCCAGGACCTGTGTTTACATTTGTGACAGTTCAGTATTTCATCCAGTCCCTGTGTTTACATTTGTGACAGTTCAGTATTTCCTCCAGGCCCAGTGTTTACATTTGTGACAGTTCAGTATTTCATCCAGGCCCAGTGTTTACAGTTGTGACAGTTCAGAATTTCCTCCAGTCCCTGTGTTTACAGTTGTGACAGTTCAGAATTTCCTCCAGGCCTTGTGTTTACATTTGTGACAGTTCAGTATTTCCTCCAGTCCCTGTGTTTACATTTGAGACAGTTCAGTATTTCCACCAGGCCCAGTGTTTACATTTGTGACAGTTCAGTATTTCATCCAGGACCTGTGTTTACATTTGTGACAGTTCAGTATTTCCTCCAGTCCCTGTGTTTCCAGTTGTGACAGTTCAGTATTTCATCCAGGCCCAGTGTTTACATTTGTGACAGTTCAGTATTTCCTCCAGGCCCAGTGTTTACATTTGTGACAGTTCAGTATTTCATCCAGGCCCAGTGTTTACAGTTGTGACAGTTCAGTATTTCATCCAGGACCTGTGTTTACATTTGTGACAGTTCAGTATTTCCTCCAGTCCCTGTGTTTACAGTTGTGACAGTTCAGTATTTCATCCAGGCCCAGTGTTTACATTTGTGACAGTTCAGTATTTCCTCCAGGCCCAGTGTTTACATTTGTGACAGTTCAGTATTTCATCCAGGCCCAGTGTTTACAGTTGTGACAGTTCAGTATTTCCTCCAGGCCCAGTGTTTACAGTTGTGACAGTTCAGTATTTCATCCAGTCCCTGTGTTTACATTTGTGACAGTTCAGTATTTCCCCCAGGCCCAGTGTTTACAGTTGTGACAGTTCAGTATTTCCTCCAGTCCCTGTGTTTACATTTGTGACAGTTCAGTATTTCCTCCAGTCCCTGTGTTTACAGTTGTGACAGTTCAGTATTTCATCCAGGCCCAGTGTTTACATTTGTGACAGTTCAGTATTTCCTCCAGGCCCAGTGTTTACATTTGTGACAGTTCAGTATTTCATCCAGGCCCAGTGTTTACAGTTGTGACAGTTCAGTATTTCATCCAGGACCTGTGTTTACATTTGTGACAGTTCAGTATTTCCTCCAGTCCCTGTGTTTACAGTTGTGACAGTTCAGTATTTCATCCAGGCCCAGTGTTTACATTTGTGACAGTTCAGTATTTCCTCCAGGCCCAGTGTTTACATTTGTGACAGTTCAGTATTTCATCCAGGCCCAGTGTTTACAGTTGTGACAGTTCAGTATTTCCTCCAGGCCCAGTGTTTACAGTTGTGACAGTTCAGTATTTCATCCAGTCCCTGTGTTTACATTTGTGACAGTTCAGTATTTCCCCCAGGCCCAGTGTTTACAGTTGTGACAGTTCAGTATTTCCTCCAGTCCCTGTGTTTACATTTGTGACAGTTCAGTATTTCCTCCAGTCCCTGTGTTTACAGTTGTGACAGTTCAGTATTTCATCCAGGCCCAGTGTTTACATTTGTGACAGTTCAGTATTTCATCCAGGCCCAGTGTTTACAGCTGTGACAGTTCAGTATTTCATCCAGGCCCAGTGTTTACATTTGTGACAGTTCAGTATTTCCTCCAGTCCCTGTGTTTACAGTTGTGACAGTTCAGTATTTCATCCAGGCCCAGTGTTTACATTTGTGACAGTTCAGTATTTCATCCAGGCCCAGTGTTTACATTTGCGACAGTTCAGTATTTCATCCAGGTCCAGTGTTTACATTTGTGACAGTTCAGTATTTCATCCAGGCCCAGTGTTTACATTTGTGACAGTTCAGTATTTCCTCCAGTCCCTGTGTTTACAGTTGTGACAGTTCAGTATTTCCTCCAGTCCCTGTGTTTACATTTGTGACAGTTCAGTATTTCCTCCAGTCCCTGTGTTTACATTTGTGACAGTTCAGTATTTCCTCCAGGCCCAGTGTTTACATTTGTGACAGTTCAGTATTTCATCCAGTCCCTGTGTTTACATTTGTGACAGTTCAGTATTTCATCCAGGCCCAGTGTTTACATTTGTGACAGTTCAGTATTTCATCCAGGCCCAGTGTTTACAGTTGTGACAGTTCAGTATTTCCTCCAGTCCCTGTGTTTACATTTGTGACAGTTCAGTATTTCATCCAGGCCCAGTGTTTACAGTTGTGACAGTTCAGTATTTCCTCCAGGCCCTGTGTTTACATTTGTGACAGTTCAGTATTTCATCCAGGCCCTGTGTTTACATTTGTGACAGTTCAGTATTTCATCCAGGCCCAGTGTTTACAGTTGTGACAGTTCAGTATTTCATCCAGGCCCAGTGTTTACATTTGTGACAGTTCAGTATTTCCTCCAGGCCCAGTGTTTACATTTGTGACAGTTCAGTATTTCATCCAGGCCCAGTGTTTACATTTGTGACAGTTCAGTATTTCCTCCAGTCCCTGTGTTTACATTTGTGACAGTTCAGTATTTCATCCAGTCCCTGTGTTTACATTTGTGACTGTTCAGTATTTCATCCAGTCCCTGTGTTTACATTTGTGACAGTTCAGTATTTCATCCAGGCCCAGTGTTTAAATTTGTGACAGTTCAGTATTTCCTCCAGTCCCTGTGTTTACATTTGTGACAGTTCAGTATTTCATCCAGTCCCTGTGTTTACATTTGTGACTGTTCAGTATTTCATCCAGTCCCTGTGTTTACATTTGTGACAGTTCAGTATTTCATCCAGGCCCAGTGTTTAAATTTGTGACAGTTCAGTATTTCCTCCAGTCCCTGTGTTTACATTTGTGACAGTTCAGTATTTCATCCAGTCCCTGTGTTTACATTTGTGACAGTTCAGTATTTCCCCCAGGCCCAGTGTTTACAGTTGTGACAGTTCAGTATTTCCTCCAGTCCCTGTGTTTACATTTGTGACAGTTCAGTATTTCCTCCAGTCCCTGTGTTTACATTTGTGACAGTTCAGTATTTCATCCAGGCCCATTGTTTACAGTTGTGACAGTTCAGTATTTCCTCCAGTCCCTGTGTTTACATTTGTGACAGTTCAGTATTTCATCCAGTCCCTGTGTTTACATTTGTGACAGTTCAGTATTTCATCCAGGCCCAGTGTTTAAATTTGTGACAGTTCAGTATTTCCTCCAGTCCCTGTGTTTACATTTGTGACAGTTCAGTATTTCATCCAGGCCCAGTGTTTACATTTGTGACAGTTCAGTATTTCCTCCAGTCCCCGTGTTTACATTTGTGACAGTTCAGTATTTCCTCCAGTCCCTGTGTTTACATTTGTGACAGTTCAGTATTTCATCCAGGCCCTGTGTTTAAATTTGTGACAGTTCAGGATTTCATCCAGTCCCTGTGTTTACATTTGTGACAGTTCAGTATTTCCTCCAGTCCCTGTGTTTACAGTTGTGACAGTTCAGTATTTCTTCCAGGCCCAGTGTTTACATTTGTGACAGTTCAGTATTTCATCCAGGCCCAGTGTTTACATTTGTGACAGTTCAGTATTTCCTCCAGGCCCAGTGTTTACATTTGTGACAGTTCAGTATTTCATCCAGGCCCAGTGTTTACAGCTGTGACAGTTCAGTATTTCCTCCAGTCCCTGTGTTTACATTTGTGACAGTTCAGTATTTCATCCAGTCCCTGTGTTTACATTTGTGACAGTTCAGTATTTCCCCCAGGCCCAGTGTTTACAGTTGTGACAGTTCAGTATTTCCTCCAGTCCCTGTGTTTACATTTGTGACAGTTCAGTATTTCCTCCAGTCCCTGTGTTTACATTTGTGACAGTTCAGTATTTCATCCAGGCCCAGTGTTTACAGTTGTGACAGTTCAGTATTTCCTCCAGTCCCTGTGTTTACATTTGTGACAGTTCAGTATTTCCTCCAGTCCCCGTGTTTACATTTGTGACAGTTCAGTATTTCCTCCAGTCCCTGTGTTTACATTTGTGACAGTTCAGTATTTCATCCAGGCCATGTGTTTAAATTTGTGACAGTTCAGTATTTCATCCAGGCCCAGTGTTTACAGTTGTGACAGTTCAGTATTTCCCCCAGTCCCTGTGTTTACATTTGTGACAGTTCAGTATTTCATCCAGGCCCAGTGTTTACATTTGTGACAGTTCAGTATTTCCTCCAGTCCCTGTGTTTACATTTGTGACAGTTCAGTATTTCATCCAGGCCCAGTGTTTACAGTTGTGACAGTTCAGTATTTCCTCCAGTCCCTGTGTTTACATTTGTGACAGTTCAGTATTTCATCCAGGCCCTGTGTTTACATTTGTGACAGTTCAGTATTTCATCCAGGCCCAGTGTTTACACTTGTGACAGTTCAGTATTTACCCAGGTCCTGTGTTTAAATTTGTGACAGTTCAGTATTTCATCCAGGCCCAGTGTTTACATTTGTGACAGTTCAGTATTTCCTCCAGTCCCTGTGTTTACATTTGTGACAGTTCAGTATTTCATCCAGGCCCAGTGTTTACAGTTGTGACAGTTCAGTATTTCATCCAGGCCCTGTGTTTACATTTGTGACAGTTCAGTATTTCATCCAGGCCCTGTGTTTACATTTGTGACAGTTCAGTATTTCATCCAGGCCCAGTGTTTACATTTGTGACATTTCAGTATTTACCCAGGACCTGTGTTTAAATTTGTGACAGTTCAGTATTTCATCCAGGCCCAGTGTTTACATTTGTGACAGTTCAGTATTTACCCAGGACCTGTGTTTAAATTTGTGACAATTCAGTATTTCCCCCAGTCCCTGTGTTTACAGTTGTGACAGTTCAGTATTTCATCCAGTCCCTGTGTTTACATTTGTGACAGTTCAGTGTTTCATCCAGGACCTGTGTTTACATTTGTGACAGTTCAGTATTTCATCCAGGCCCAGTGTTTACAGTTGTGACAGTTCAGTATTTCATCCAGGCCCAGTGTTTACATTTGTGACAGTTCAGTATTTCATCCAGTCCCAGTGTTTACATTTGTGACAGTTCAGTATTTCATCCAGTCCCTGTGTTTACATTTGTGACAGTTCAGTATTTCCTCCAGGACCTGTGTTTACATTTGTGACAGTTCAGTATTTCTTCCAGGCCCAGTGTTTACATTTGTGACAGTTCAGTATTTCATCCAGGCCCTGTGTTTACATTTGTGACAGTTCAGTATTTCATCCAGGCCCAGTGTTTACAGTTGTGACAGTTCAGTATTTCATCCAGGCCCAGTGTTTACATTTGTGACAGTTCAGTATTTCCTCCAGGCCCAGTGTTTACATTTGTGACAGTTCAGTATTTCATCCAGGCCCAGTGTTTACAGTTGTGACAGTTCAGTATTTCCTCCAGTCCCTGTGTTTACATTTGTGACAGTTCAGTATTTCATCCAGTCCCTGTGTTTACATTTGTGACAGTTCAGTATTTCCCCCAGGCCCAGTGTTTACAGTTGTGACAGTTCAGTATTTCCTCCAGTCCCTGTGTTTACATTTGTGACAGTTCAGTATTTCCTCCAGTCCCTGTGTTTACATTTGTGACAGTTCAGTATTTCATCCAGGCCCATTGTTTACAGTTGTGACAGTTCAGTATTTCCTCCAGTCCATGTGTTTACATTTGTGACAGTTCAGTATTTCCTCCAGTCCCCGTGTTTACATTTGTGACAGTTCAGTATTTCCTCCAGTCCCTGTGTTTACATTTGTGACAGTTCAGTATTTCATCCAGGCCCTGTGTTTAAATTTGTGACAGTTCAGTATTTCATCCAGGCCCAGTGTTTACAGTTGTGACAGTTCTGTATTTCCCCCAGTCCCTGTGTTTACATTTGTGACAGTTCAGTATTTCATCCAGTCCCTGTGTTTACATTTGTGACAGTTCAGTATTTCCTCCAGTCCCTGTGTTTACAGTTGTGACAGTTCAGTATTTCTTCCAGGCCCAGTGTTTATATTTGTGACAGTTCAGTATTTCATCCAGGCCCAGTGTTTACATTTGTGACAGTTCAGTATTTCCTCCAGGCCCAGTGTTTACATTTGTGACAGTTCAGTATTTCATCCAGGCCCAGTGTTTACAGCTGTGACAGTTCAGTATTTCCTCCAGTCCCTGTGTTTACATTTGTGACAGTTCAGTATTTCATCCAGTCCCTGTGTTTACATTTGTGACAGTTCAGTATTTCCCCCAGGCCCAGTGTTTACAGTTGTGACAGTTCAGTATTTCCTCCAGTCCCTGTGTTTACATTTGTGACAGTTCAGTATTTCCTCCAGTCCCTGTGTTTACATTTGTGACAGTTCAGTATTTCATCCAGGCCCAGTGTTTACAGTTGTGACAGTTCAGTATTTCCTCCAGTCCCTGTGTTTACATTTGTGACAGTTCAGTATTTCCTCCAGTCCCCGTGTTTACATTTGTGACAGTTCAGTATTTCCTCCAGTCCCTGTGTTTACATTTGTGACAGTTCAGTATTTCATCCAGGCCATGTGTTTAAATTTGTGACAGTTCAGTATTTCATCCAGGCCCAGTGTTTACAGTTGTGACAGTTCAGTATTTCCCCCAGTCCCTGTGTTTACATTTGTGACAGTTCAGTATTTCATCCAGGCCCAGTGTTTACATTTGTGACAGTTCAGTATTTCCTCCAGTCCCTGTGTTTACATTTGTGACAGTTCAGTATTTCATCCAGGCCCAGTGTTTACATTTGTGACAGTTCAGTATTTCATCCAGGCCCAGTGTTTACATTTGTGACAGTTCAGTATTTCCTCCAGTCCCTGTGTTTACATTTGTGACAGTTCAGTATTTCTTCCAGGCCCAGTGTTTACATTTGTGACAGTTCAGTATTTCATCCAGGCCCAGTGTTTACATTTGTGACAGTTCAGTATTTCCTCCAGGCCCAGTGTTTACATTTGTGACAGTTCAGTATTTCATCCAGGCCCAGTGTTTACAGCTGTGACAGTTCAGTATTTCCTCCAGTCCCTGTGTTTACATTTGTGACAGTTCAGTATTTCATCCAGTCCCTGTGTTTACATTTGTGACAGTTCAGTATTTCCCCCAGGCCCAGTGTTTACAGTTGTGACAGTTCAGTATTTCCTCCAGTCCCTGTGTTTACATTTGTGACAGTTCAGTATTTCCTCCAGTCCCTGTGTTTACATTTGTGACAGTTCAGTATTTCATCCAGGCCCAGTGTTTACAGTTGTGACAGTTCAGTATTTCCTCCAGTCCCTGTGTTTACATTTGTGACAGTTCAGTATTTCCTCCAGTCCCCGTGTTTACATTTGTGACAGTTCAGTATTTCCTCCAGTCCCTGTGTTTACATTTGTGACAGTTCAGTATTTCATCCAGGCCATGTGTTTAAATTTGTGACAGTTCAGTATTTCATCCAGGCCCAGTGTTTACAGTTGTGACAGTTCAGTATTTCCCCCAGTCCCTGTGTTTACATTTGTGACAGTTCAGTATTTCATCCAGGCCCAGTGTTTACATTTGTGACAGTTCAGTATTTCCTCCAGTCCCTGTGTTTACATTTGTGACAGTTCAGTATTTCATCCAGGCCCAGTGTTTACAGTTGTGACAGTTCAGTATTTCCTCCAGTCCCTGTGTTTACATTTGTGACAGTTCAGTATTTCATCCAGGCCCTGTGTTTACATTTGTGACAGTTCAGTATTTCATCCAGGCCCAGTGTTTACACTTGTGACAGTTCAGTATTTACCCAGGTCCTGTGTTTAAATTTGTGACAGTTCAGTATTTCATCCAGGCCCAGTGTTTACATTTGTGACAGTTCAGTATTTCCTCCAGTCCCTGTGTTTACATTTGTGACAGTTCAGTATTTACTCCAGGCCCAGTGTTTACATTTGTGACATTTCAGTATTTACCCAGGACCTGTGTTTAAATTTGTGACAGTTCAGTATTTCATCCAGGCCCTGTGTTTACATTTGTGACAGTTCAGTATTTCATCCAGGCCCAGTGTTTACATTTGTGACATTTCAGTATTTACCCAGGACCTGTGTTTAAATTTGTGACAGTTCAGTATTTCATCCAGGCCCAGTGTTTACATTTGTGACAGTTCAGTATTTACCCAGGACCTGTGTTTAAATTTGTGACAATTCAGTATTTCCCCCAGTCCCTGTGTTTACAGTTGTGACAGTTCAGTATTTCATCCAGTCCCTGTGTTTACATTTGTGACAGTTCAGTATTTCATCCAGGACCTGTGTTTACATTTGTGACAGTTCAGTATTTCATCCAGGCCCAGTGTTTACATTTGTGACAGTTCAGTATTTCATCCAGGCCCTGTGTTTACATTTGTGACAGTTCAGTATTTACCCAGGACCTGTGTTTAAATTTGTGACAATTCAGTATTTCCCCCAGTCCCTGTGTTTACAGTTGTGACAGTTCAGTATTTCATCCAGTCCCTGTGTTTACATTTGTGACAGTTCAGTATTTCATCCAGGACCTGTGTTTACATTTGTGACAGTTCAGTATTTCATCCAGGCCCAGTGTTTACAGTTGTGACAGTTCAGTATTTCATCCAGGACCTGTGTTTACATTTGTGACAGTTCAGTATTTCATCCAGGCCCAGTGTTTACAGTTGTGACAGTTCAGTATTTCATCCAGTCCCTGTGTTTACATTTGTGACAGTTCAGTATTTCATCCAGGCCCAGTGTTTACATTTGTGACAGTTCAGTATTTCATCCAGTCCCAGTGTTTACATTTGTGACAGTTCAGTATTTCCTCCAGGACCTGTGTTTACATTTGTGACAGTTCAGTATTTCATCCAGGCCCTGTGTTTACATTTGTGACAGTTCAGTATTTCATCCAGGCCCAGTGTTTACATTTGTGACAGTTCAGTATTTACCCAGGACCTGTGTTTAAATTTGTGACAGTTCAGTATTTCATCCAGGCCCAGTGTTTACATTTGTGACAGTTCAGTATTTCCTCCAGTCCCTGTGTTTACATTTGTGACAGTTCAGTATTTCATCCAGGCCCATTGTTTACAGTTGTGATAGTTCAGTATTTCCTCCAGTCCCCTGTGTTTACATTTGTGACAGTTCAGTATTTCCTCCAGTCCCCGTGTTTACATTTGTGACAGTTCAGTATTTCCTCCAGTCCCTGTGTTTACATTTGTGACAGTTCAGTATTTCATCCAGGCCCTGTGTTTAAATTTGTGACAGTTCAGTATTTCATCCAGGCCCAGTGTTTACAGTTGTGACAGTTCTGTATTTCCCCCAGTCCCTGTGTTTACATTTGTGACAGTTCAGTATTTCATCCAGTCCCTGTGTTTACATTTGTGACAGTTCAGTATTTCCTCCAGTCCCTGTGTTTACAGTTGTGACAGTTCAGTATTTCTTCCAGGCCCAGTGTTTACATTTGTGACAGTTCAGTATTTCATCCAGGCCCTGTGTTTAAATTTGTGACAGTTCAGTATTTCATCCAGGCCCAGTGTTTACAGTTGTGACAGTTCTGTATTTCCCCCAGTCCCTGTGTTTACATTTGTGACAGTTCAGTATTTCCTCCAGTCCCTGTGTTTACATTTGTGACAGTTCAGTATTTCATCCAGTCCCTGTGTTTACATTTGTGACAGTTCAGTATTTCCCCCAGGCCCAGTGTTTACAGTTGTGACAGTTCAGTATTTCCTCCAGTCCCTGTGTTTACATTTGTGACAGTTCAGTATTTCATCCAGGCCCAGTGTTTACAGTTGTGACTGTTCAGTATTTCCTCCAGTCCCTGTGTTTACATTTGTGACAGTTCAGTATTTCCTCCAGTCCCCGTGTTTACATTTGTGACAGTTCAGTATTTCCTCCAGTCCCTGTGTTTACATTTGTGACAGTTCAGTATTTCATCCAGGCCATGTGTTTAAATTTGTGACAGTTCAGTATTTCATCCAGGCCCAGTGTTTACAGTTGTGACAGTTCAGTATTTCCCCCAGTCCCTGTGTTTACATTTGTGACAGTTCAGTATTTCATCCAGGCCCAGTGTTTACATTTGTGACAGTTCAGTATTTCCTCCAGTCCCTGTGTTTACATTTGTGACAGTTCAGTATTTCATCCAGGCCCAGTGTTTACAGTTGTGACAGTTCAGTATTTCCTCCAGTCCCTGTGTTTACATTTGTGACAGTTCAGTATTTCATCCAGGCCCTGTGTTTAGTTTTAGAGATACAGCACTGAAACAGGCCCTTCGGCCCACCGAGTCTGTGCCGACCATCAACCACCCATTTATACTAATCCTACACTAATCCGATATTCCTATCACATCCCCACCTGTCCCTATATATTTCCCTACCACCTACCTATACTAGGGGCAATTTATAATGGCCAATTAACCTATCAACCTGCAAGTCTTTGGCATGTGGGAGGAAACCGGAGCACCCGGAGGAAACCCACGCAGACACAGGGAGAACTTGCAAACTCCGCACAGGCAGTACCCAGAATCGAACCCGGGTCCCTGGAGCTGTGAGGCTGCGGTGCTAACCACTGCGCCACTGTGCCGCCCTGGACCTGTGTTTAAATTTGTGACAATTCAGTATTTCCCCCAGTCCCTGTGTTTACAGTTGTGACAGTTCAGTATTTCAGTATTTACCCAGGACCTGTGTTTAAATTTGTGACAATTCAGTATTTCCCCCAGTCCCTATGTTTACAGTTGTGACAGTTCAGTATTTCATCCAGTCCCTGTGTTTACATTTGTGACAGTTCAGTATTTCATCCAGGACCTGTGTTTACATTTGTGACAGTTCAGTATTTCATCCAGGCCCAGTGTTTACAGTTGTGACAGTTCAGTATTTCATCCAGGCCCAGTGTTTACATTTGTGACAGTTCAGTATTTCATCCAGTCCCAGTGTTTACATTTGTGACAGTTCAGTATTTCATCCAGTCCCAGTGTATACATTTGTGACAGTTCAGTATTTCCTCCAGGACCTGTGTTTACATTTGTGACAGTTCAGTATTTCTTCCAGGCCCAGTGTTTAAATTTGTGACAGTTCAGTATTTCATCCAGGCCCAGTGTTTACATTTGTGACAGTTCAGTATTTCCTCCAGGCCCAGTGTTTACATTTGTGACAGTTCAGTATTTCATCCAGGCCCAGTGTTTACAGCTGTGACAGTTCAGTATTTCCTCCAGTCCCTGTGTTGACATTTGTGTCAGTTCAGTATTTCATCCAGTCCCTGTGTTTACATTTGTGACAGTTCAGTATTTCCCCCAGGCCCAGTGTTTACAGTTGTGACAGTTCAGTATTTCCTCCAGTCCCTGTGTTTACATTTGTGACAGTTCAGTATTTCCTCCAGTCCCTGTGTTTACATTTGTGACAGTTCAGTATTTCATCCAGGCCCAGTGTTTACAGTTGTGACAGTTCAGTATTTCCTCCAGTCCCTGTGTTTACATTTGTGACAGTTCAGTATTTCCTCCAGTCCCCGTGTTTACATTTGTGACAGTTCAGTATTTCCTCCAGTCCCTGTGTTTACATTTGTGACAGTTCAGTATTTCATCCAGGCCATGTGTTTAAATTTGTGACAGTTCAGTATTTCATCCAGGCCCAGTGTTTACAGTTGTGACAGTTCAGTATTTCCCCCAGTCCCTGTGTTTACATTTGTGACAGTTCAGTATCTCATCCAGGCCCAGTGTTTACATTTGTGACAGTTCAGTATTTCCTCCAGTCCCTGTGTTTACATTTGTGACAGTTCAGTATTTCATCCAGGCCCAGTGTTTACAGTTGTGACAGTTCAGTATTTCCTCCAGTCCCTGTGTTTACATTTGTGACAGTTCAGTATTTCATCCAGGCCCAGTGTTTACAGTTGTGACAGTTCAGTATTTCCTCCAGTCCCTGTGTTTACATTTGTGACAGTTCAGTATTTCATCCAGGCCCAGTGTTTACACTTGTGACAGTTCAGTATTTACCCAGGTCCTGTGTTTAAATTTGTGACAGTTCAGTATTTCATCCAGGCCCAGTGTTTACATTTGTGACAGTTCAGTATTTCCTCCAGTCCCTGTGTTTACATTTGTGACAGTTCAGTATTTACTCCAGGCCCAGTGTTTACATTTGTGACAGTTCAGTATTTCATCCAGGCCCTGTGTTTACATTTGTGACAGTTCAGTATTTCATCCAGGCCCTGTGTTTACATTTGTGACAGTTCAGTATTTCATCCAGTCCCTGTGTTTAAATTTGTGACAGTTCAGTATTTCATCCAGGCCCAGTGTTTACATTTGTGACATTTCAGTATTTACCCAGGACCTGTGTTTAAATTTGTGACAGTTCAGTATTTCATCCAGGCCCAGTGTTTACATTTGTGACAGTTCAGTAATTACCCAGGACCTGTGTTTAAATTTGTGACAATTCAGTATTTCCCCCAGTCCCTGTGTTTACAGTTGTGACAGTTCAGTATTTCATCCAGTCCCTGTGTTTACATTTGTGACAGTTCAGTATTTCATCCAGGACCTGTGTTTACATTTGTGACAGTTCTGTATTTCATCCAGGCCCAGTGTTTACAGTTGTGACAGTTCAGTATTTCATCCAGTCCCTGTGTTTACATTTGTGACAGTTCAGTATTTCCTCCAGGACCTGTGTTTACATTTGTGACAGTTCAGTATTTCATCCAGGCCCAGTGTTTACATTTGTGACAGTTCAGTATTTCATCCAGTCCCAGTGTTTACATTTGTGACAGTTCAGTATTTCCTCCAGGACCTGTGTTTACATTTGTGACAGTTCAGTATTTCATCCAGGCCCAGTGTTTACATTTGTGACAGTTCAGTATTTCATCCAGTCCCAGTGTTTACATTTGTGACAGTTCAGTATTTCCTCCAGTCCCTGTGTTTACATTTGTGACAGTTCAGTATTTCATCCAGGCCCTGTGTTTACATTTGTGACAGTTCAGTATTTCATCCAGGCCCAGTGTTTACATTTGTGACAGTTCAGTATTTACCCAGGACCTGTGTTTAAATTTGTGACAGTTCAGTATTTCCCCCAGTCCCTGTGTTTACAGTTGTGACAGTTCAGTATTTCATCCAGTCCCTGTGTTTACATTTGTGACAGTTCAGTATTTCATCCAGGACCTGTGTTTACATTTGTGACAGTTCAGTATTTCATCCAGGCCCAGTGTTTACAGTTGTGACAGTTCAGTATTTCATCCAGTCCCTGTGTTTACATTTGTGACAGTTCAGTATTTCATCCAGGCCCTGTGTTTAAATTTGTGACAGTTCAGTATTTCATCCAGGCCCAGTGTTTACAGTTGTGACAGTTCTGTATTTCCCCCAGTCCCTGTGTTTACATTTGTGACAGTTCAGTATTTCCTCCAGTCCCTGTGTTTACAGTTGTGACAGTTCAGTATTTCTTCCAGGCCCAGTGTTTACATTTGTGACAGTTCAGTATTTCATCCAGGCCCAGTGTTTACATTTGTGACAGTTCAGTATTTCCTCCAGGCCCAGTGTTTACATTTGTGACAGTTCAGTATTTCATCCAGGCCCAGTGTTTACAGCTGTGACAGTTCAGTATTTCCTCCAGTCCCTGTGTTTACATTTGTGACAGTTCAGTATTTCATCCAGTCCCTGTGTTTACATTTGTGACAGTTCAGTATTTCCCCCAGGCCCAGTGTTTACAGTTGTGACAGTTCAGTATTTCCTCCAGTCCCTGTGTTTACATTTGTGACAGTTCAGTATTTCCTCCAGTCCCTGTGTTTACATTTGTGACAGTTCAGTATTTCATCCAGGCCCAGTGTTTACAGTTGTGACAGTTCAGTATTTCCTCCAGTCCCTGTGTTTACATTTGTGACAGTTCAGTATTTCCTCCAGGACCTGTGTTTACATTTGTGACAGTTCAGTATTTCATCCAGGCCCAGTGTTTACAGTTGTGACAGTTCAGTATTTCATCCAGTCCCTGTGTTTACATTTGTGACAGTTCAGTATTTCATCCAGGCCCAGTGTTTACAGTTGTGACAGTTCAGTATTTCATCCAGGCCCAGTGTTTACAGTTGTGACAGTTCAGTATTTCCTCCAGTCCCTGTGTTTACATTTGTGACAGTTCAGTATTTCCTCCAGTCCCTGTGTTTACATTTGTGACAGTTCAGTATTTCATCCAGGCCCAGTGTTTACAGTTGTGACAGTTCAGTATTTCCTCCAGTCCCTGTGTTTACATTTGTGACAGTTCAGTATTTCCTCCAGGACCTGTGTTTACATTTGTGACAGTTCAGTATTTCATCCAGGCCCAGTGTTTACATTTGTGACAGTTCAGTATTTCATCCAGGCCCAGTGTTTACATTTGTGACAGTTCAGTATTTCATACAGTCCCAGTGTTTACATTTGTGACAGTTCAGTATTTCATCCAGTCCCTGTGTTTACATTTGTGACAGTTCAGTATTTTATCCAGTCCCTGTGTTTACAGTTGTGACAGTTCAGTATTTCCTCCAGGACCTGTGTTTACATTTGTGACAGTTCAGTATTTCATCCAGGCCCTGTGTTTACATTTGTGACAGTTCAGTATTTCATCCAGGCCCAGTGTTTACATTTGTGACAGTTCAGTATTTCATCCCGGCCCAGTGTTTACACTTGTGACAGTTCAGTATTTACCCAGGTCCTGTGTTTAAATTTGTGACAGTTCAGTATTTCATCCAGGCCCAGTGTTTACATTTGTGACAGTTCAGTATTTCCTCCAGTCCCTGTGTTTACATTTGTGACAGTTCAGTATTTACTCCAGGCCCAGTGTTTACATTTGTGACAGTTCAGTATTTCATCCAGGCCCTGTGTTTACATTTGTGACAGTTCAGTATTTCATCCAGGCCCTGTGTTTACATTTGTGACAGTTCAGTATTTCATCCAGGCCCAGTGTTTACATTTGTGACAGTTCAGTATTTACCCAGGACCTGTGTTTAAATTTGTGACAGTTCAGTATTTCATCCAGGCCCAGTGTTTACATTTGTGACAGTTCAGTATTTACCCAGGACCTGTGTTTAAATTTGTGACAATTCAGTATTTCCCCCAGTCCCTGTGTTTACAGTTGTGACAGTTCAGTATTTCATCCAGTCCCTGTGTTTACATTTGTGACAGTTCAGTATTTCATCCAGGCCCAGTGTTTACAGTTGTGACAGTTCAGTATTTCATCCAGTCCCTGTGTTTACATTTGTGACAGTTCAGTATTTCATCCAGGCCCAGTGTTTACAGTTGTGACAGTTCAGTATTTCATCCAGTCCCTGTGTTTACATTTGTGACAGTTCAGTATTTCATCCAGGCCCAGTGTTTACATTTGTGACAGTTCAGTATTTCATCCAGGCCCAGTGTTTACATTTGTGACAGTTCAGTATTTCCTCCAGGACCTGTGTTTACATTTGTGACAGTTCAGTATTTCATCCAGGCCCTGTGTTTACATTTGTGACAGTTCAGTATTTCATCCAGGCCCAGTGTTTACATTTGTGACAGTTCAGTATTTACCCAGGACCTGTGTTTAAATTTGTGACAGTTCAGTATTTCATCCAGGCCCAGTGTTTACATTTGTGACAGTTCAGTATTTACCCAGGACCTGTGTTTAAATTTGTGACAGTTCAGTATTTCCCCCAGTCCCTGTGTTTACAGTTGTGACAGTTCAGTATTTCATCCAGTCCCTGTGTTTACATTTGTGACAGTTCATTATTTCATCCAGGACTTGTGTTTACATTTGTGACAGTTCAGTATTTCATCCAGGCCCAGTGTTTACAGTTGTGACAGTTCAGTATTTCATCCAGTCCCTGTGTTTACATTTGTGACAGTTCAGTATTTCTTCCAGGCCCAGTGTTTACATTTGTGACAGTTCAGTATTTCATCCAGTCCCTGTGTTTACATTTGTGACAGTTCAGTATTTCCTCCAGGCCCAGTGTTTACATTTGTGACAGTTCATTATTTCCTCCAGGCCCAGTGTTTACATTTGTGACAGTTCAGTATTTCATCCAGTCCCAGTGTTTACATTTGTGACAGTTCAGTATTTCCCCCAGGACCTGTGTTTACATTTGTGACAGTTCAGTATTTCATCCAGTCCCTGTGTTTACATTTGTGACAGTTCAGTATTTCCTCCAGGCCCAGTGTTTACATTTGTGACAGTTCAGTATTTCATCCAGGACCTGTGTTTACATTTGTGACAGTTCAGTATTTCCTCCAGTCCCTGTGTTTACAGTTGTGACAGTTCAGTATTTCATCCAGGACCTGTGTTTAAATTTGTGACAGTTCAGTATTTCATCCAGGCCCAGTGTTTACATTTGTGACAGTTCAGTATTTCCTCCAGGCCCAGTGTTTACATTTGTGACAGTTCAGTATTTCATCCAGGCCCAGTGTTTACAGTTGTGACAGTTCAGTATTTCCTCCAGGACCTGTGTTTACATTTGTGACAGTTCAGTATTTCCTCCAGTCCCTGTGTTTACAGTTGTGACAGTTCAGTATTTCATCCAGGCCCAGTGTTTACATTTGTGACAGTTCAGTATTTCCTCCAGGCCCAGTGTTTACATTTGTGACAGTTCAGTATTTCATCCAGGCCCAGTGTTTACAGTTGTGACAGTTCAGTATTTCCTCCAGGCCCAGTGTTTACAGTTGTGACAGTTCAGTATTTCCTCCAGTCCCTGTGTTTACATTTGTGACAGTTCAGTATTTCATCCAGGCCCTGTGTTTACATTTGTGACAGTTCAGTATTTCATCCAGGCCCAGTGTTTACATTTGTGACAGTTCAGTATTTACCCAGGACCTGTGTTTAAATTTGTGACAGTTCAGTATTTCCCCCAGTCCCTGTGTTTACAGTTGTGACAGTTCAGTATTTCATCCAGTCCCTGTGTTTACATTTGTGACAGTTCAGTATTTCATCCAGGACCTGTGTTTACATTTGTGACAGTTCAGTATTTCATCCAGGCCCAGTGTTTACAGTTGTGACAGTTCAGTATTTCATCCAGTCCCTGTGTTTACATTTGTGACAGTTCAGTATTTCATCCAGGCCCTGTGTTTAAATTTGTGACAGTTCAGTATTTCATCCAGGCCCAGTGTTTACAGTTGTGACAGTTCTGTATTTCCCCCAGTCCCTGTGTTTACATTTGTGACAGTTCAGTATTTCCTCCAGTCCCTGTGTTTACAGTTGTGACAGTTCAGTATTTCTTCCAGGCCCAGTGTTTACATTTGTGACAGTTCAGTATTTCATCCAGGCCCAGTGTTTACATTTGTGACAGTTCAGTATTTCCTCCAGGCCCAGTGTTTACATTTGTGACAGTTCAGTATTTCATCCAGGCCCAGTGTTTACAGCTGTGACAGTTCAGTATTTCCTCCAGTCCCTGTGTTTACATTTGTGACAGTTCAGTATTTCATCCAGTCCCTGTGTTTACATTTGTGACAGTTCAGTATTTCCCCCAGGCCCAGTGTTTACAGTTGTGACAGTTCAGTATTTCCTCCAGTCCCTGTGTTTACATTTGTGACAGTTCAGTATTTCCTCCAGTCCCTGTGTTTACATTTGTGACAGTTCAGTATTTCATCCAGGCCCAGTGTTTACAGTTGTGACAGTTCAGTATTTCCTCCAGTCCCTGTGTTTACATTTGTGACAGTTCAGTATTTCCTCCAGGACCTGTGTTTACATTTGTGACAGTTCAGTATTTCATCCAGGCCCAGTGTTTACAGTTGTGACAGTTCAGTATTTCATCCAGTCCCTGTGTTTACATTTGTGACAGTTCAGTATTTCATCCAGGCCCAGTGTTTACAGTTGTGACAGTTCAGTATTTCATCCAGGCCCAGTGTTTACAGTTGTGACAGTTCAGTATTTCCTCCAGTCCCTGTGTTTACATTTGTGACAGTTCAGTATTTCCTCCAGTCCCTGTGTTTACATTTGTGACAGTTCAGTATTTCATCCAGGCCCAGTGTTTACAGTTGTGACAGTTCAGTATTTCCTCCAGTCCCTGTGTTTACATTTGTGACAGTTCAGTATTTCCTCCAGGACCTGTGTTTACATTTGTGACAGTTCAGTATTTCATCCAGGCCCAGTGTTTACATTTGTGACAGTTCAGTATTTCATCCAGGCCCAGTGTTTACATTTGTGACAGTTCAGTATTTCATCCAGTCCCAGTGTTTACATTTGTGACAGTTCAGTATTTCCTCCAGGACCTGTGTTTACATTTGTGACAGTTCAGTATTTCATCCAGGCCCTGTGTTTACATTTGTGACAGTTCAGTATTTCATCCAGGCCCAGTGTTTACATTTGTGACAGTTCAGTATTTCATCCAGACCCAGTGTTTACACTTGTGACAGTTCAGTATTTACCCAGGTCCTGTGTTTAAATTTGTGACAGTTCAGTATTTCATCCAGGCCCAGTGTTTACATTTGTGACAGTTCAGTATTTCCTCCAGTCCCTGTGTTTACATTTGTGACAGTTCAGTATTTACTCCAGGCCCAGTGTTTACATTTGTGACAGTTCAGTATTTCATCCAGGCCCTGTGTTTACATTTGTGACAGTTCAGTATTTCATCCAGGCCCTGTGTTTACATTTGTGACAGTTCAGTATTTCATCCAGGCCCAGTGTTTACATTTGTGACAGTTCAGTATTTACCCAGGACCTGTGTTTAAATTTGTGACAGTTCAGTATTTCATCCAGGCCCAGTGTTTACATTTGTGACAGTTCAGTATTTACCCAGGACCTGTGTTTAAATTTGTGACAATTCAGTATTTCCCCCAGTCCCTGTGTTTACAGTTGTGACAGTTCAGTATTTCATCCAGTCCCTGTGTTTACATTTGTGACAGTTCAGTATTTCATCCAGGCCCAGTGTTTACAGTTGTGACAGTTCAGTATTTCATCCAGTCCCTGTGTTTACATTTGTGACAGTTCAGTATTTCATCCAGGCCCAGTGTTTACAGTTGTGACAGTTCAGTATTTCATCCAGTCCCTGTGTTTACATTTGTGACAGTTCAGTATTTCATCCAGGCCCAGTGTTTACATTTGTGACAGTTCAGTATTTCATCCAGGCCCAGTGTTTACATTTGTGACAGTTCAGTATTTCCTCCAGGACCTGTGTTTACATTTGTGACAGTTCAGTATTTCATCCAGGCCCTGTGTTTACATTTGTGACAGTTCAGTATTTCATCCAGGCCCAGTGTTTACATTTGTGACAGTTCAGTATTTACCCAGGACCTGTGTTTAAATTTGTGACAGTTCAGTATTTCATCCAGGCCCAGTGTTTACATTTGTGACAGTTCAGTATTTACCCAGGACCTGTGTTTAAATTTGTGACAGTTCAGTATTTCCCCCAGTCCCTGTGTTTACAGTTGTGACAGTTCAGTATTTCATCCAGTCCCTGTGTTTACATTTGTGACAGTTCATTATTTCATCCAGGACTTGTGTTTACATTTGTGACAGTTCAGTATTTCATCCAGGCCCAGTGTTTACAGTTGTGACAGTTCAGTATTTCATCCAGTCCCTGTGTTTACATTTGTGACAGTTCAGTATTTCTTCCAGGCCCAGTGTTTACATTTGTGACAGTTCAGTATTTCATCCAGTCCCTGTGTTTACATTTGTGACAGTTCAGTATTTCCTCCAGGCCCAGTGTTTACATTTGTGACAGTTCAGTATTTCCTCCAGGCCCAGTGTTTACATTTGTGACAGTTCAGTATTTCATCCAGTCCCAGTGTTTACATTTGTGACAGTTCAGTATTTCCCCCAGGACCTGTGTTTACATTTGTGACAGTTCAGTATTTCATCCAGTCCCTGTGTTTACATTTGTGACAGTTCAGTATTTCCTCCAGGCCCAGTGTTTACATTTGTGACAGTTCAGTATTTCATCCAGGACCTGTGTTTACATTTGTGACAGTTCAGTATTTCCTCCAGTCCCTGTGTTTACAGTTGTGACAGTTCAGTATTTCATCCAGGACCTGTGTTTAAATTTGTGACAGTTCAGTATTTCATCCAGGCCCAGTGTTTACATTTGTGACAGTTCAGTATTTCCTCCAGGCCCAGTGTTTACATTTGTGACAGTTCAGTATTTCATCCAGGCCCAGTGTTTACAGTTGTGACAGTTCAGTATTTCCTCCAGGACCTGTGTTTACATTTGTGACAGTTCAGTATTTCCTCCAGTCCCTGTGTTTACAGTTGTGACAGTTCAGTATTTCATCCAGGCCCAGTGTTTACATTTGTGACAGTTCAGTATTTCCTCCAGGCCCAGTGTTTACATTTGTGACAGTTCAGTATTTCATCCAGGCCCAGTGTTTACAGTTGTGACAGTTCAGTATTTCCTCCAGGCCCAGTGTTTACAGTTGTGACAGTTCAGTATTTCCTCCAGTCCCTGTGTTTACATTAGTGACAGTTCAGTATTTCCCCCAGGCCCAGTGTTTACAGTTGTGACAGTTCAGTATTTCCTCCAGTCCCTGTGTTTACATTTGTGACAGTTCAGTATTTCCTCCAGTCCATGTGTTTACATTTGTGACAGTTCAGTATTTCATCCAGGACCTGTGTTTACATTTGTGACAGTTCAGTATTTCCTCCAGTCCCTGTGTTTACAGTTGTGACAGTTCAGTATTTCATCCAGGCCCAGTGTTTACATTTGTGACAGTTCAGTATTTCCTCCAGGCCCAGTGTTTACATTTGTGACAGTTCAGTATTTCATCCAGGCCCAGTGTTTACAGTTGTGACAGTTCAGTATTTCCTCCAGGCCCAGTGTTTACAGTTGTGACAGTTCAGTATTTCATCCAGTCCCTGTGTTTACATTTGTGACAGTTCAGTATTTCCCCCAGGCCCAGTGTTTACAGTTGTGACGGTTCAGTATTTCCTCCAGTCCCTGTGTTTACATTTGTGACAGTTCAGTATTTCCTCCAGTCCCTGTGTTTACATTTGTGACAGTTCAGTATTTCATCCAGGCCCAGTGTTTACATTTGTGACAGTTCAGTATTTCCTCCAGGCCCAGTGTTTACATTTGTGACAGTTCAGTATTTCATCCAGGCCCAGTGTTTACATTTGTGACAGTTCAGTATTTCCTCCAGTCCCTGTGTTTACATTTGTGACAGTTCAGTATTTCATCCAGTCCCTGTGTTTACATTTGTGACAGTTCAGTATTTCCCCCAGGCCCAGTGTTTACAGTTGTGACAGTTCAGTATTTCCTCCAGTCCCTGTGTTTACATTTGTGACAGTTCAGTATTTCCTCCAGTCCCTGTGTTTACATTTGTGACAGTTCAGTATTTCATCCAGGCCCAGTGTTTACAGTTGTGACAGTTCAGTATTTCCTCCAGGCCCTGTGTTTACATTTGTGACAGTTCAGTATTTCATCCAGGCCCTGTGTTTACATTTGTGACAGTTCAGTATTTCATCCAGGCCCTGTGTTTACAGTTGTGACAGTTCAGTATTTCCTCCAGGCCCAGTGTTTACATTTGTGACAGTTCAGTATTTCATCCAGTCCCTGTGTTTACATTTGTGACAGTTCAGTATTTCCCCCAGGCCCAGTGTTTACAGTTGTGACAGTTCAGTATTTCCTCCAGTCCCTGTGTTTACATTTGTGACAGTTCAGTATTTCCTCCAGTCCCTGTGTTTACATTTGTGACAGTTCAGTATTTCATCCAGGCCCATTGTTTACAGTTGTGACAGTTCAGTATTTCCTCCAGTCCCAGTGTTTACATTTGTGACAGTTCAGTATTTCCTCCAGTCCCCTTGTTTACATTTGTGACAGTTCAGTATTTCCTCCAGGCCCAGTGTTTACATTTGTGACAGTTCAGTATTTCATCCAGGCCCAGTGTTTACATTTGTGACAGTTCAGTATTTCCTCCAGTCCCTGTGTTTACATTTGTGACAGTTCAGTATTTCATCCAGTCCCTGTGTTTACATTTGTGACAGTTCAGTATTTCCCCCAGGCCCAGTGTTTACAGTTGTGACAGTTCAGTATTTCCTCCAGTCCCTGTGTTTACATTTGTGACAGTTCAGTATTTCATCCAGTCCCTGTGTTTACATTTGTGACAGTTCAGTATTTCCCCCAGGCCCAGTGTTTACAGTTGTGACAGTTCAGTATTTCATCCAGGCCCAGTGTTTACAGTTGTGACAGTTCAGTATTTCCTCCAGGCCCTGTGTTTACATTTGTGACAGTTCAGTATTTCATCCAGGCCCTGTGTTTACATTTGTGACAGTTCAGTATTTCATCCAGGCCCTGTGTTTACAGTTGTGACAGTTCAGTATTTCCTCCAGGCCCAGTGTTTACATTTGTGACAGTTCAGTATTTCATCCAGTCCCTGTGTTTACATTTGTGACAGTTCAGTATTTCCCCTAGGCCCAGTGTTTACAGTTGTGACAGTTCAGTATTTCCTCCAGTCCCTGTGTTTACATTTGTGACAGTTCAGTATTTCATCCAGTCCCTGTGTTTACATTTGTGACAGTTCAGTATTTCATCCAGTCCCTGTGTTTACATTTGTGACAGTTCAGTATTTCCCCCAGGCCCAGTGTTTACAGTTGTGACAGTTCAGTATTTCATCCAGGCCCAGTGTTTACAGTTGTGACAGTTCAGTATTTCCTCCAGGCCCTGTGTTTACATTTGTGACAGTTCAGTATTTCATCCAGGCCCTGTGTTTACATTTGTGACAGTTCAGTATTTCATCCAGGCCCTGTGTTTACAGTTGTGACAGTTCAGTATTTCCTCCAGGCCCAGTGTTTACATTTGTGACAGTTCAGTATTTCATCCAGTCCCTGTGTTTACATTTGTGACAGTTCAGTATTTCCCCTAGGCCCAGTGTTTACAGTTGTGACAGTTCAGTATTTCCTCCAGTCCCTGTGTTTACATTTGTGACAGTTCAGTATTTCCTCCAGTCCCTGTGTTTACATTTGTGACAGTTCAGTATTTCATCCAGGCCCATTGTTTACAGTTGTGACAGTTCAGTATTTCCTCCAGTCCCAGTGTTTACATTTGTGACAGTTCAGTATTTCCTCCAGTCCCCTTGTTTACATTTGTGACAGTTCAGTATTTCCTCCAGTCCCTGTGTTTACATTTGTGACAGTTCAGTATTTCATCCAGGCCCTGTGTTTACAGTTGTGACAGTTCTGTATTTCCCCCAGTCCCTGTGTTTACATTTGTGACAGTTCAGTATTTCATCCAGGCCCAGTGTTTACATTTGTGACAGTTCAGTATTTCCTCCAGTCCCTGTGTTTACATTTGTGACAGTTCAGTATTTCCCAAAGTCCCTGTGTTTACATTTGTGACAGTTCAGTATTTCATCCAGGCCCAGTGTTTACATTTGTGACAGTTCAGTATTTCATCCAGTCCCTGTGTTTACATTTGTGACAGTTCAGTATTTCCTCCAGTCCCTGTGTTTACATTTGTGACAGTTCAGTATTTCATCCAGGCCCAGTGTTTACATTTGTGACAGTTCAGTATTTCCTCCAGTCCCTGTGTTTACAGTTGTGACAGTTCAGTATTTCCTCCAGGCCCTGTGTTTACAGTTGTGACAGTTCAGTATTTCCTCCAGTCCCTGTGTTTACAGTTGTGACAGCTCAGTATTTCATCCAGTCCCTGTGTTTACAGTTGTGACAGCTCAGTATTTCATCCAGTCCCTGTGTCTCCATTTGTGACAGTTCAGTATTTCCTCCAGTCCCTGTGTTTACAGTTGTGACAGTTCAGTATTTCCTCCAGTCCCTGTGTTTACATTTGTGACAGCTCAGTATTTCATCCAGTCCCTGTGTTGACAGTTGTGACAGCTCAGTATTTCATTCAGTCCCTGTGTTTACATTTGTGACAGTTCAGTATTTCCTCCAGTCCCTGTGTTTACAGTTGTGACAGTTCAGTATTTCATCCAGTCCCTGTGTTTACATTTGTGACAGTTCAGTATTTCCTCCAGTCCCTGTGTTTACAGTTGTGACAGTTCAGTATTTCCTCCAGTCCCTGTGTTTACAGTTGTGACAGTTCAGTATTTCCCCCAGTCCCTGTGTTTACAGTTGTGACAGCTCAGTATTTCATCCAGTCCCTGTGTTTACAGTTGTGACAGCTCAGTATTTCATCCAGTCCCTGTGTTTACATTTGTGACAGTTCAGTATTTCCTCCAGTCCCTGTGTTTACACTTGTGACAGTTCAGTATTTCATCCAGTCCCTGTGTTTACAGTTGTGACAGCTCAGTATTTCATCCAGTCCCTGTGTTTACAGTTGTGACAGCTCAGTATTTCATCCAGTCCCTGTGTTTACATTTGTGACAGTTCAGTATTTCCTCCAGTCCCTGTGTTTACAGTTGTGACAGTTCAGTATTTCCTCCAGTCCCTGTGTTTACATTTGTGACAGTTCAGTATTTCCTCCAGGCCCAGTGTTTACAGTTGTGACAGTTCAGTATTTCCTCCAGGACCTGTGTTTACATTTGTGACAGTTCAGTATTTCATCCAGTCCCTGTGTTTACAGTTGTGACAGTTCAGTATTTCCTCCAGGCCCAGTGTTTACATTTGTGACAGTTCAGTATTTCCTCCAGGCCCAGTGTTTACATTTGTGACAGTTCAGTATTTCCTCCAGGCCCAGTGTTTACATTTGTGACAGTTCAGTATTTCCTCCAGTCCCTGTGTTTACATTTGTGACAGTTCAGTATTTCCTCCAGTCCCTGTGTTTACATTTGTAACAGTTCAGTATTTCCTCCAGGCCCAGTGTTTACATTTGTGACAGTTCAGTATTTCCTCCAGGCCCAGTGTTTACATTTGTGACAGTTCAGTATTTCCTCCAGGCCCAGTGTTTACATTTGTGACAGTTCAGTATTTCCTCCAGGCCCAGTGTTTACATTTGTGACAGTTCAGTATTTCCTCCAGGCCCAGTGTTTACATTTGTGACAGTTCAGTATTTCCTCCAGTCCCTGTGTTTACATTTGTGACAGTTCAGTATTTCCTCCAGTCCCTGTGTTTACATTTGTAACAGTTCAGTATTTCCTCCAGGCCCAGTGTTTACATTTGTGACAGTTCAGTATTTCCTCCAGGCCCAGTGTTTACATTTGTGACAGTTCAGTATTTCCTCCAGGCCCAGTGTTTACATTTGTGACAGTTCAGTATTTCCTCCAGTCCCTGTGTTTACATTTGTGACAGTTCAGTATTTCTTCCAGGCCCAGTGTTTACATTTGTGACAGTTCAGTATTTCATCCAGGCCCAGTGTTTACATTTGTGACAGTTCAGTATTTCCTCCAGTCCCTGTGTTTACATTTGTAACAGTTCAGTATTACCTCCAGTCCCTGTGTTTACATTTGTGACAGTTCAGTATTTCCTCCAGTCCCTGTGTTTACATTTGTAACAGTTCAGTATTTCATCCAGTCCCTGTGTTTACATTTGTAACAGTTCAGTATTACCTCCAGTCCCTGTGTTTACATTTGTGACAGTTCAGTATTTCCTCCAGTCCCTGTGTTTACATTTGTAACAGTTCAGTATTACCTCCAGTCCCTGTGTTTACATTTGTGACAGTTCAGTATTTCATCCAGGCCCAGTGTTTACATTTGTAACAGTTCAGTATTACCTCCAGTCCCTGTGTTTACATTTGTGACAGTTCAGTATTTCCTCCAGTCCCTGTGTTTACATTTGTAACAGTTCAGTATTACTTCCAGTCCCTGTGTTTACATTTGTGACAGTTCAGTATTTCCTCCAGTCCCTGTGTTTACATTTGTAACAGTTCAGTATTACCTCCAGTCCCTGTGTATACATTTGTGACAGTTCAGTATTTCCTCCAGTCCCTGTGTTTACATTTGTGACAGTTCAGTATTTCATCCAGGCCCAGTGTTTACATTTGTGACAGTTCAGTATTTCCTCCAGTCCCTGTGTTTACATTTGTGACAGTTCAGTATTTCATCCAGTCCCTGTGTTTACATTTGTGACAGTTCAGTATTTCCCCCAGGCCCAGTGTTTACAGTTGTGACAGTTCAGTATTTCCTCCAGTCCCTGTGTTTACATTTGTGACAGTTCAGTATTTCCTCCAGTCCCTGTGTTTACATTTGTGACAGTTCAGTATTTCATCCAGGCCCAGTGTTTACAGTTGTGACAGTTCAGTATTTCCTCCAGGCCCTGTGTTTACATTTGTGACAGTTCAGTATTTCATCCAGGCCCTGTGTTTACATTTGTGACAGTTCAGTATTTCATCCAGGCCCTGTGTTTACATTTGTGACAGTTCAGTATTTCCTCCAGTCCCTGTGTTTACATTTGTGACAGTTCAGTATTTCCTCCAGTCCCTGTGTTTAAATTTGTGACAGTTCAGTATTTCATCCAGGCCCATTGTTTACATTTGTGACAGTTCAGTATTTCCTCCAGTCCCTGTGTTTACATTTGTGACAGTTCAGTATTTCATCCAGTCCCTGTGTTTACATTTGTGACAGTTCAGTATTTCATCCAGGCCCAGTGTTTACATTTGTGACAGTTCAGTATTTCCTCCAGTCCCTGTGTTTACATTTGTGACAGTTCAGTATTTCCCAAAGTCCCTGTGTTTACATTTCTGACAGTTCAGTATTTCATCCAGGCCCAGTGTTTACATTTGTGACAGTTCAGTATTTCCTCCAGTCCCTGTGTTTACATTTGTGACAGTTCAGTATTTCCTCCAGTCCCTGTGTTTACATTTGTGACAGTTCAGTATTTCATCCAGGCCCAGTGTTTACATTTGTGACAGTTCAGTATTTCCTCCAGTCCCTGTGTTTACAGTTGTGACAGTTCAGTATTTCCTCCAGGCCCTGTGTTTACAGTTGTGACAGTTCAGTATTTCCTCCAGTCCCTGTGTTTACAGTTGTGACAGCTCAGTATTTCATCCAGTCCCTGTGTTTACAGTTGTGACAGCTCAGTATTTCATCCAGTCCCTGTGTTTCCATTTGTGACAGTTCAGTATTTCCTCCAGTCCCTGTGTTTACAGTTGTGACAGTTCAGTATTTCCTCCAGTCCCTGTGTTTACATTTGTGACAGCTCAGTATTTCATCCAGTCCCTGTGTTGACAGTTGTGACAGCTCAGTATTTCATCCAGTCCCTGTGTTTACATTTGTGACAGTTCAGTATTTCCTCCAGTCCCTGTGTTTACAGTTGTGACAGTTCAGTATTTCATCCAGTCCCTGTGTTTACATTTGTGACAGTTCAGTATTTCCTCCAGTCCCTGTGTTTACAGTTGTGACAGTTCAGTATTTCCTCCAGTCCCTGTGTTTACAGTTGTGACAGTTCAGTATTTCCCCCAGTCCCTGTGTTTACAGTTGTGACAGCTCAGTATTTCATCCAGTCCCTGTGTTTACATTTGTGACAGTTCAGTATTTCATCCAGGCCCAGTGTTTACAGTTGTGACAGTTCAGTATTTCCTCCAGTCCCTGTGTTTACACTTGTGACAGTTCAGTATTTCATCCAGGCCCAGTGTTTACATTTGTGACAGTTCAGTATTTCCTCCAGTCCCTGTGTTTACATTTGTGACAGTTCAGTATTTCATCCAGTCCCTGTGTTTACATTTGTGACAGTTCAGTATTTCCCCCAGGCCCAGTGTTTACAGTTGTGACAGTTCAGTATTTCCTCCAGTCCCTGTGTTTACATTTGTGACAGTTCAGTATTTCCTCCAGTCCCTGTGTTTACATTTGTGACAGTTCAGTATTTCATCCAGGCCCAGTGTTTACAGTTGTGACAGTTCAGTATTTCCTCCAGGCCCTGTGTTTACATTTGTGACAGTTCAGTATTTCATCCAGGCCCTGTGTTTACATTTGTGACAGTTCAGTATTTCATCCAGGCCCTGTGTTTACAGTTGTGACAGTTCAGTATTTCCTCCAGGCCCAGTGTTTACATTTGTGACAGTTCAGTATTTCATCCAGTCCCTGTGTTTACATTTGTGACAGTTCAGTATTTCCCCCAGGCCCAGTGTTTACAGTTGTGACAGTTCAGTATTTCCTCCAGTCCCTGTGTTTACATTTGTGACAGTTCAGTATTTCCTCCAGTCCCTGTGTTTACATTTGTGACAGTTCAGTATTTCATCCAGGCCCATTGTTTACAGTTGTGACAGTTCAGTATTTCCTCCAGTCCCAGTGTTTACATTTGTGACAGTTCAGTATTTCCTCCAGTCCCCTTGTTTACATTTGTGACAGTTCAGTATTTCCTCCAGTCCCTGTGTTTACATTTGTGACAGTTCAGTATTTCATCCAGGCCCTGTGTTTACAGTTGTGACAGTTCTGTATTTCCCCCAGTCCCTGTGTTTACATTTGTGACAGTTCAGTATTTCATCCAGGCCCAGTGTTTACATTTGTGACAGTTCAGTATTTCCTCCAGTCCCTGTGTTTACATTTGTGACAGTTCAGTATTTCCCAAAGTCCCTGTGTTTACATTTGTGACAGTTCAGTATTTCATCCAGGCCCAGTGTTTACATTTGTGACAGTTCAGTATTTCCTCCAGTCCCTGTGTTTACATTTGTGACAGTTCAGTATTTCCTCCAGTCCCTGTGTTTACATTTGTGACAGTTCAGTATTTCATCCAGGCCCAGTGTTTACATTTGTGACAGTTCAGTATTTCCTCCAGTCCCTGTGTTTACAGTTGTGACAGTTCAGTATTTCCTCCAGGCCCTGTGTTTACAGTTGTGACAGTTCAGTATTTCCTCCAGTCCCTGTGTTTACAGTTGTGACAGCTCAGTATTTCATCCAGTCCCTGTGTTTACAGTTGTGACAGCTCAGTATTTCATCCAGTCCCTGTGTTTCCATTTGTGACAGTTCAGTATTTCCTCCAGTCCCTGTGTTTACAGTTGTGACAGTTCAGTATTTCCTCCAGTCCCTGTGTTTACATTTGTGACAGCTCAGTATTTCATCCAGTCCCTGTGTTGACAGTTGTGACAGCTCAGTATTTCATCCAGTCCCTGTGTTTACATTTGTGACAGTTCAGTATTTCCTCCAGTCCCTGTGTTTACAGTTGTGACAGTTCAGTATTTCATCCAGTCCCTGTGTTTACATTTGTGACAGTTCAGTATTTCCTCCAGTCCCTGTGTTTACAGTTGTGACAGTTCAGTATTTCCTCCAGTCCCTGTGTTTACAGTTGTGACAGTTCAGTATTTCCCCCAGTCCCTGTGTTTCCAGTTGTGACAGCTCAGTATTTCATCCAGTCCCTGTGTTTACAGTTGTGACAGCTCAGTATTTCATCCAGTCCCTGTGTTTACATTTGTGACAGTTCAGTATTTCCTCCAGTCCCTGTGTTTACACTTGTGACAGTTCAGTATTTCATCCAGTCCCTGTGTTTACAGTTGTGACAGCTCAGTATTTCATCCAGTCTCTGTGTTTACAGTTGTGACAGCTCAGTATTTCATCCAGGCCCAGTGTTTAAATTTGTGACAGTTCAGTATTTCATCCAGTCCCTGTGTTTACAGTTGTGACAGCTCAGTATTTCATCCAGTCCCTGTGTTTACAGTTGTGACAGCTCAGTATTTCATCCAGTCTCTGTGTTTACAGTTGTGACAGTTCAGTATTTCATCCAGGCCCAGTGTTTAAATTTGTGACAGTTCAGTATTTCATCCAGTCCCTGTGTTTACATTTGTGACAGTTCAGTATTTCCTCCAGTCCCTGTGTTTACAGTTGTGACAGTTCAGTATTTCCTCCAGTCCCTGTGTTTACATTTGTGACAGTTCAGTATTTCCTCCAGGCCCAGTGTTTACAGTTGTGACAGTTCAGTATTTCCTCCAGGACCTGTGTTTACATATGTGACAGTTCAGTATTTCATCCAGTCCCTGTGTTTACAGTTGTGACAGTTCAGTATTTCCTCCAGGCCCAGTGTTTACATTTGTGACAGTTCAGTATTTCATCCAGTCCCTGTGTTTACATTTGTGACAGTTCAGTATTTCCTCCAGGACCTGTGTTTACATTTGTGACTGTTCAGTATTTCATCCAGTCCCTGTGTTTACATTTGTGACAGTTCAGTATTTCCCCCAGGCCCTGTGTTTACAGTTGTGACAGTTCAGTATTTCATCCAGGCCCAGTGTTTACATTTGTGACAGTTCAGTATTTCATCCAGGCCCAGTGTTTACATTTGTGACAGTTCAGTATTTCCTCCAGTCCCAGTGTTTACATTTGTGACAGTTCAGTATTTCCTCCAGGCCCAGTGTTTACATTTGTGACAGTTCAGTATTTCCTCCAGGCCCAGTGTTTACATTTGTGACAGTTCAGTATTTCATCCAGGCCCTGTGTTTACATTTGTGACAGTTCAGTATTTCCTCCAGGCCCAGTGTTTACATTTGTGACAGTTGAGTATTTCCTCCAGGCCCAGTGTTTACATTTGTGACAGTTCAGTATTTCCTCCAGGCCCAGTGTTTACATTTGTGACAGTTCAGTATTTCCTCCAGTCCCAGTGTTTACATTTGTGACAGTTCAGTATTTCTTCCAGGCCCAGTGTTTACATTTGTGACAGTTCAGTATTTCCTCCAGTCCCTGTGTTTAAATTTGTGACAGTTCAGTATTTCCTCCAGTCCCAGTGTTTACATTTATGACAGTTCAGTATTTCCCCCAGTCCCTGTGTTTAAATTTGTGACAGTTCAGTATTTCCTCCAGTCCCAGTGTTTACATTTGTGACAGTTCAGTATTTACTCTAGGCCCTGGGTTTAAATTTGTGACAGTTCAGCATTTCCTCCAGGCCCAGTGTTTACATTTGTGACAGTTCAGTATTTCTTCCAGGCCCAGTGTTTACGTTTGTGACAGTTCAGTATTTCTTCCAGGCCCAGTGTTTACATTTGTGACAGTTCAGTATTTCCTCCAGTCCCTGTGTTTAAATTTGTGACAGTTCAGTATTTCCTCCAGTCCCAGTGTTTACATTTGTGACAGTTCAGTATTTACTCTAGGCCCTGTGTTTAAATTTGTGACAGTTCAGCATTTCCTCCAGGCCCAGTGTTTACAGTTGTGACAGTTCAGTATTTCCCCCAGTCCCTGTGTTTACATTTGTGACAGTTCAGTATTTCCTCCAGTCCCTGTGTTTACAGTTGTGACAGTTCAGTTTTTCCTCCAGGCCCAGTGTTTACATTTGTGACAGTTCAGTATTTCCTCCAGTCCCTGTGTTTACAGTTGTGACAGTTCAGTATTTCCCCCAGTCCCTGTGTTTACAGTTGTGACAGCTCAGTATTTCATCCAGTCCCTGTGTTTACATTTGTGACAGTTCAGTATTTCATCCAGGCCCAGTGTTTACAGTTGTGACAGTTCAGTATTTCCTCCAGTCCCTGTGTTTACACTTGTGACAGTTCAGTATTTCATCCAGGCCCAGTGTTTACATTTGTGACAGTTCAGTATTTCCTCCAGTCCCTGTGTTTACATTTGTGACAGTTCAGTATTTCATCCAGTCCCTGTGTTTACATTTGTGACAGTTCAGTATTTCCCCCAGGCCCAGTGTTTACAGTTGTGACAGTTCAGTATTTCCTCCAGTCCCTGTGTTTACATTTGTGACAGTTCAGTATTTCCTCCAGTCCCTGTGTTTACATTTGTGACAGTTCAGTATTTCATCCAGGCCCAGTGTTTACAGTTGTGACAGTTCAGTATTTCCTCCAGGCCCTGTGTTTACATTTGTGACAGTTCAGTATTTCATCCAGGCCCTGTGTTTACATTTGTGACAGTTCAGTATTTCATCCAGGCCCTGTGTTTACAGTTGTGACAGTTCAGTATTTCCTCCAGGCCCAGTGTTTACATTTGTGACAGTTCAGTATTTCATCCAGTCCCTGTGTTTACAGTTGTGACAGTTCAGTATTTCCTCCAGTCCCTGTGTTTACATTTGTGACAGTTCAGTATTTCCTCCAGTCCCTGTGTTTACATTTGTGACAGTTCAGTATTTCATCCAGGCCCATTGTTTACAGTTGTGACAGTTCAGTATTTCCTCCAGTCCCAGTGTTTACATTTGTGACAGTTCAGTATTTCCTCCAGTCCCCTTGTTTACATTTGTGACAGTTCAGTATTTCCTCCAGTCCCTGTGTTTACATTTGTGACAGTTCAGTATTTCATCCAGGCCCTGTGTTTACAGTTGTGACAGTTCTGTATTTCCCCCAGTCCCTGTGTTTACATTTGTGACAGTTCAGTATTTCATCCAGGCCCAGTGTTTACATTTGTGACAGTTCAGTATTTCCTCCAGTCCCTGTGTTTACATTTGTGACAGTTCAGTATTTCCCAAAGTCCCTGTGTTTACATTTGTGACAGTTCAGTATTTCATCCAGGCCCAGTGTTTACATTTGTGACAGTTCAGTATTTCCTCCAGTCCCTGTGTTTACATTTGTGACAGTTCAGTATTTCCTCCAGTCCCTGTGTTTACATTTGTGACAGTTCAGTATTTCATCCAGGCCCAGTGTTTACATTTGTGACAGTTCAGTATTTCCTCCAGTCCCTGTGTTTACAGTTGTGACAGTTCAGTATTTCCTCCAGGCCCTGTGTTTACAGTTGTGACAGTTCAGTATTTCCTCCAGTCCCTGTGTTTACAGTTGTGACAGCTCAGTATTTCATCCAGTCCCTGTGTTTACAGTTGTGACAGCTCAGTATTTCATCCAGTCCCTGTGTTTCCATTTGTGACAGTTCAGTATTTCCTCCAGTCCCTGTGTTTACAGTTGTGACAGTTCAGTATTTCCTCCAGTCCCTGTGTTTACATTTGTGACAGCTCAGTATTTCATCCAGTCCCTGTGTTGACAGTTGTGACAGCTCAGTATTTCATCCAGTCCCTGTGTTTACATTTGTGACAGTTCAGTATTTCCTCCAGTCCCTGTGTTTACAGTTGTGACAGTTCAGTATTTCATCCAGTCCCTGTGTTTACATTTGTGACAGTTCAGTATTTCCTCCAGTCCCTGTGTTTACAGTTGTGACAGTTCAGTATTTCCTCCAGTCCCTGTGTTTACAGTTGTGACAGTTCAGTATTTCCCCCAGTCCCTGTGTTTCCAGTTGTGACAGCTCAGTATTTCATCCAGTCCCTGTGTTTACAGTTGTGACAGCTCAGTATTTCATCCAGTCCCTGTGTTTACATTTGTGACAGTTCAGTATTTCCTCCAGTCCCTGTGTTTACACTTGTGACAGTTCAGTATTTCATCCAGTCCCTGTGTTTACAGTTGTGACAGCTCAGTATTTCATCCAGTCTCTGTGTTTACAGTTGTGACAGCTCAGTATTTCATCCAGGCCCAGTGTTTAAATTTGTGACAGTTCAGTATTTCATCCAGTCCCTGTGTTTACAGTTGTGACAGCTCAGTATTTCATCCAGTCCCTGTGTTTACAGTTGTGACAGCTCAGTATTTCATCCAGTCTCTGTGTTTACAGTTGTGACAGTTCAGTATTTCATCCAGGCCCAGTGTTTAAATTTGTGACAGTTCAGTATTTCATCCAGTCCCTGTGTTTACATTTGTGACAGTTCAGTATTTCCTCCAGTCCCTGTGTTTACAGTTGTGACAGTTCAGTATTTCCTCCAGTCCCTGTGTTTACATTTGTGACAGTTCAGTATTTCCTCCAGGCCCAGTGTTTACAGTTGTGACAGTTCAGTATTTCCTCCAGGACCTGTGTTTACATATGTGACAGTTCAGTATTTCATCCAGTCCCTGTGTTTACAGTTGTGACAGTTCAGTATTTCCTCCAGGCCCAGTGTTTACATTTGTGACAGTTCAGTATTTCATCCAGTCCCTGTGTTTACATTTGTGACAGTTCAGTATTTCCTCCAGGACCTGTGTTTACATTTGTGACAGTTCAGTATTTCATCCAGTCCCTGTGTTTACATTTGTGACAGTTCAGTATTTCCCCCAGGCCCTGTGTTTACAGTTGTGACAGTTCAGTATTTCATCCAGGCCCAGTGTTTACATTTGTGACAGTTCAGTATTTCATCCAGGCCCAGTGTTTACATTTGTGACAGTTCAGTATTTCCTCCAGTCCCAGTGTTTACATTTGTGACAGTTCAGTATTTCCTCCAGGCCCAGTGTTTACATTTGTGACAGTTCAGTATTTCCTCCAGGCCCAGTGTTTACATTTGTGACAGTTCAGTATTTCATCCAGGCCCTGTGTTTACATTTGTGACAGTTCAGTATTTCCTCCAGGCCCAGTGTTTACATTTGTGACAGTTCAGTATTTCCTCCAGGCCCAGTGTTTACATTTGTGACAGTTCAGTATTTCCTCCAGGCCCAGTGTTTACATTTGTGACAGTTCAGTATTTCCTCCAGTCCCAGTGTTTACATTTGTGACAGTTCAGTATTTCTTCCAGGCCCAGTGTTTACATTTGTGACAGTTCAGTATTTCCTCCAGTCCCAGTGTTTACATTTATGACAGTTCAGTATTTCCCCCAGTCCCTGTGTTTAAATTTGTGACAGTTCAGTATTTCCTCCAGTCCCAGTGTTTACATTTGTGACAGTTCAGTATTTACTCTAGGCCCTGGGTTTAAATTTGTGACAGTTCAGCATTTCCTCCAGGCCCAGTGTTTACATTTGTGACAGTTCAGTATTTCTTCCAGGCCCAGTGTTTACGTTTGTGACAGTTCAGTATTTCTTCCAGGCCCAGTGTTTACATTTGTGACAGTTCAGTATTTCCTCCAGTCCCTGTGTTTAAATTTGTGACAGTTCAGTATTTCCTCCAGTCCCAGTGTTTACATTTGTGACAGTTCAGTATTTACTCTAGGCCCTGTGTTTAAATTTGTGACAGTTCAGCATTTCCTCCAGGCCCAGTGTTTACAGTTGTGACAGTTCAGTATTTCCCCCAGTCCCTGTGTTTACATTTGTGACAGTTCAGTATTTCCTCCAGTCCCTGTGTTTACAGTTGTGACAGTTCAGTTTTTCCTCCAGGCCCAGTGTTTACATTTGTGACAGTTCAGTATTTCCTCCAGTCCCTGTGTTTACAGTTGTGACAGTTCAGTATTTCCCCCAGTCCCTGTGTTTACATTTGTGACAGTTCAGTATTTCCCCCAGTCCCTGTGTTTACATTTGTGACAGTTCAGTATTTCCTCCAGGCCCAGTGTTTACATTTGTAACAGTTCAGTATTTCATCCAGGCCCTGTGTTTACAGTTGTGACAGTTCAGTATTTCCTCCAGGCCCAGTGTTTACATTTGTGACAGTTCAGTATTTCCTCCAGGCCCAGTGTTTACATTTGTAACAGTTCAGTATTTCATCCAGGCCCTGTGTTTACATTTGTGACAGTTCAGTATTTCATCCAGGCCCAGTGTTTACATTTGTGACAGTTCAGTATTTCATCCAGGCCCAGTGTTTACAGTTGTGACAGTTCAGTATTTCCTCCAGTCCCTGTGTTTACATTTGTGACAGTTCAGTATTTCATCCAGGCCCAGTGTTTACATTTGTAACAGTTCAGTATTTCATCCAGGACATGTGTTTACATTTGTGACAGTTCAGTATTTCCTCCAGGCCCAGTGTTTACATTTGTGACAGTTCAGTATTTCATCCAGGCCCTGTGTTTACAGTTGTGACAGTTCAGTATTTCCTCCAGTCCCTGTGTTTACATTTGTGACAGTTCAGTATTTCATCCAGGCCCAGTGTTTAAATTTGTGACAGTTCAGTATTTCATCCAGTCCCTGTGTTTACATTTGTGACAGTTCAGTATTTCCTCCAGTCCCTGTGTTTACAGTTGTGACAGTTCAGTATTTCCTCCAGTCCCTGTGTTTACATTTGTGACAGTTCAGTATTTCCTCCAGGCCCAGTGTTTACAGTTGTGACAGTTCAGTATTTCCTCCAGGACCTGTGTTTACATATGTGACAGTTCAGTATTTCATCCAGTCCCTGTGTTTACAGTTGTGACAGTTCAGTATTTCCTCCAGGCCCAGTGTTTACATTTGTGACAGTTCAGTATTTCATCCAGTCCCTGTGTTTACATTTGTGACAGTTCAGTATTTCCTCCAGGACCTGTGTTTACATTTGTGACAGTTCAGTATTTCATCCAGTCCCTGTGTTTACATTTGTGACAGTTCAGTATTTCCCCCAGGCCCTGTGTTTACAGTTGTGACAGTTCAGTATTTCATCCAGGCCCAGTGTTTACATTTGTGACAGTTCAGTATTTCATCCAGGCCCAGTGTTTACATTTGTGACAGTTCAGTATTTCCTCCAGTCCCAGTGTTTACATTTGTGACAGTTCAGTATTTCCTCCAGGCCCAGTGTTTACATTTGTGACAGTTCAGTATTTCCTCCAGGCCCAGTGTTTACATTTGTGACAGTTCAGTATTTCATCCAGGCCCTGTGTTTACATTTGTGACAGTTCAGTATTTCCTCCAGGCCCAGTGTTTACATTTGTGACAGTTCAGTATTTCCTCCAGGCCCAGTGTTTACATTTGTGACAGTTCAGTATTTCCTCCAGGCCCAGTGTTTACATTTGTGACAGTTCAGTATTTCCTCCAGTCCCAGTGTTTACATTTGTGACAGTTCAGTATTTCTTCCAGGCCCAGTGTTTACATTTGTGACAGTTCAGTATTTCCTCCAGTCCCAGTGTTTACATTTATGACAGTTCAGTATTTCCCCCAGTCCCTGTGTTTAAATTTGTGACAGTTCAGTATTTCCTCCAGTCCCAGTGTTTACATTTGTGACAGTTCAGTATTTACTCTAGGCCCTGGGTTTAAATTTGTGACAGTTCAGCATTTCCTCCAGGCCCAGTGTTTACATTTGTGACAGTTCAGTATTTCTTCCAGGCCCAGTGTTTACGTTTGTGACAGTTCAGTATTTCTTCCAGGCCCAGTGTTTACATTTGTGACAGTTCAGTATTTCCTCCAGTCCCTGTGTTTAAATTTGTGACAGTTCAGTATTTCCTCCAGTCCCAGTGTTTACATTTGTGACAGTTCAGTATTTACTCTAGGCCCTGTGTTTAAATTTGTGACAGTTCAGCATTTCCTCCAGGCCCAGTGTTTACAGTTGTGACAGTTCAGTATTTCCCCCAGTCCCTGTGTTTACATTTGTGACAGTTCAGTATTTCCTCCAGTCCCTGTGTTTACAGTTGTGACAGTTCAGTTTTTCCTCCAGGCCCAGTGTTTACATTTGTGACAGTTCAGTATTTCCTCCAGTCCCTGTGTTTACAGTTGTGACAGTTCAGTATTTCCCCCAGTCCCTGTGTTTACATTTGTGACAGTTCAGTATTTCCCCCAGTCCCTGTGTTTACATTTGTGACAGTTCAGTATTTCCTCCAGGCCCAGTGTTTACATTTGTAACAGTTCAGTATTTCATCCAGGCCCTGTGTTTACAGTTGTGACAGTTCAGTATTTCCTCCAGGCCCAGTGTTTACATTTGTGACAGTTCAGTATTTCCTCCAGGCCCAGTGTTTACATTTGTAACAGTTCAGTATTTCATCCAGGCCCTGTGTTTACATTTGTGACAGTTCAGTATTTCATCCAGGCCCAGTGTTTACATTTGTGACAGTTCAGTATTTCATCCAGGCCCAGTGTTTACAGTTGTGACAGTTCAGTATTTCCTCCAGTCCCTGTGTTTACATTTGTGACAGTTCAGTATTTCATCCAGGCCCAGTGTTTACATTTGTAACAGTTCAGTATTTCATCCAGGACATGTGTTTACATTTGTGACAGTTCAGTATTTCCTCCAGGCCCAGTGTTTACATTTGTGACAGTTCAGTATTTCATCCAGGCCCTGTGTTTACAGTTGTGACAGTTCAGTATTTCCTCCAGTCCCTGTGTTTACATTTGTGACAGTTCAGTATTTCATCCATGCCCAGTGTTTACATTTGTAACAGTTCAGTATTTCATCCAGGACATGTGTTTACATTTGTGACAGTTCAGTATTTCCTCCAGGCCCAGTGTTTACATTTGTGACAGTTCAGTATTTCATCCAGGCCCTGTGTTTACAGTTGTGACAGTTCAGTATTTCCTCCAGTCCCTGTGTTTACATTTGTGACAGTTCAGTATTTCATCCAGGCCCTGTGTTTACATTTGTGACAGTTCAGTATTTCCTCCAGTCCCTGTGTTTACATTTGTGACAGTTCAGTATTTCATCCAGGCCCAGTGTTTACAGTTGTGACAGATCAGTATTTCCTCCAGTCCCTGTCTTTACAGTTGTGACAGTTCAGTATTTCCTCCAGTCCCTGTGTATACAGTTGTGACAGTTCAGTATTTCCTCCAGTCCCTGTGTTTACATTTGTGACAGTTCAGTATTTCATCCAGTCCCTGTGTTTACAGTTGTGACAGATCAGTATTTCCTCCAGTCCCTGTCTTTACAGTTGTGACAGTTCAGTATTTCCTCCAGTCCCTGTGTTTACATTTGTGACAGTTCAGTATTTCATCCAGGCCCAGTGTTTACATTTGTGACAGTTCAGTATTTCATCCAGGCCCAGTGTTTACAGTTGTGACAGTTCAGTATATCCCCCAGTCCCTGTGTTTACAGTTGTGACAGTTCAGTATTTCCTCCAGTCCCTGTGTTTACATTTGTGACAGTTCAGTATTTCCTCCAGGCCCAGTGTTTACATTTGTGACAGTTCAGTATTTCCTCCAGTCCCTGTGTTTAAATTTCTGACAGTTCAGTATTTCATCCAGGCCCAGTGTTTACATTTGTGACAGTTCAGTATTTCCTCCAGTCCCTGTGTTTACATTTGTGACAGTTCAGTATTTCCTCCAGGCCCAGTGTTTAAATTTCTGACAGTTCAGTATTTCATCCAGGCCCAGTGTTTACATTTGTGACTGTTCAGTATTTCCTCCAGTCCCTGTGTTTAAATTTCTGACAGTTCAGTATTTCATCCAGGCCCAGTGTTTACATTTGTGACAGTTCAGTATTTCATCCAGGCCCAGTGTTTACAGTTGTGACAGTTCAGTATTTCCTCCAGTCCCAGTGTTTACATTTGTGACTGTTCAGTATTTCCTCCAGTCCCTGTGTTTAAATTTCTGACAGTTCAGTATTTCATCCAGGCCCAGTGTTTACATTTGTGACAGTTCAGTATTTCATCCAGTCCCTGTGTTTACATTTGTGACAGTTCAGTATTTCCTCCAGTCCCTGTGTTTACATTTGTGACAGCTCAGTATTTCATCCAGGCCCTGTGTTTAAATTTCTGACAGTTCAGTATTTCATCCAGGCCCTGTGTTTACATTTGTGACAGTTCAGTATTTCCTCCAGTCCATGTGTTTACAGTTGTGACCGTTCAGTATTTCCTCCAGGCCCTGTGTTTACAGTTGTGACAGTTCAGTATTTCCCCCAGTCCCTGTGTTTACATTTGTGACAGTTCAGTATTTCCTCCAGTCCCTGTGTTTACAGTTGTGACAGTTCAGTTTTTCCTCCAGGCCCAGTGTTTACAGTTGTGACAGTTCAGTATTTCCCCCAGTCCCTGTGTTTACATTTGTGACAGTTCAGTATTTCCCCCAGTCCCTGTGTTTACATTTGTGACAGTTCAGTATTTCCTCCAGGCCCAGTGTTTACATTTGTAACAGTTCAGTATTTCATCCAGGCCCTGTGTTTACAGTTGTGACAGTTCAGTATTTCCTCCAGGCCCAGTGTTTACATTTGTGACAGTTCAGTATTTCATCCAGGCCCTGTGTTTACAGTTGTGACAGTTCAGTATTTCCTCCAGTCCCTGTGTTTACATTTGTGACAGTTCAGTATTTTATCCAGGCCCAGTGTTTACATTTGTGACAGTTCAGTTTTTCCTCCAGTCCCTGTGTTTACATTTGTGACAGTTCAGTATTTCATCCAGGCCCAGTGTTTACAGTTGTGACAGTTCAGTATTTCCTCCAGTCCCTGTGTTTACAGTTGTGACAGTTCAGTATTTCCTCCAGTCCCTGTGTTTACATTTGTGACAGTTCAGTATTTCATCCAGGCCCAGTGTTTACATTTGTGGCAGTTCAGTATTTCCTCCAGTCCCTGTGTTTACAGTTGTGACAGTTCAGTATTTCATCCAGGCCCAGTGTTTACAGTGGTGACAGTTCAGTATTTCCTCCAGTCCCTGTGTTTACAGTTGTGACAGTTCAGTATTTCCCCCAGTCCCTGTGTTTACAGTTGTGACAGTTCAGTATTTCATCCAGTCCCTGTGTTTGCAGTTGTGACAGTTCAGTATTTCATCCAGTCCCACTGTTTACATTTGTGACAGTTCAGTATTTCATCCAGTCCCAGTGTTTACATTTGTGACAGTTCAGTATTTCATCCAGTCCCAGTGTTTACATTTGTTACAGTTCAGTATTTCATCCAGTCCCAGTGTTTACAGTTGTGACAGTTCAGTATTTCATCCAGTCCCAGTGTTTACATTTGTGACAGTTCAGTATTTCATCCAGGCCCAGTGTTTAAATTTGTGACAGTTCAGTATTTCCTCCAGGCCCTGTGTTTACATTTGTGACAGTTCAGTATTTCATCCAGTCCCTGTGTTTACATTTGTGACAGTTCAGTATTTCATCCAGTCCCAGTGTTTACATTTGTGACAGTTCAGTATTTCATCCAGTCCCTTTGTTTACAGTTGTGACAGTTCAGTATTTCATCCAGTCCCAGTGTTTACATTTGTGACAGTTCAGTATTTCATCCAGTCCCAGTGTTTACATTTGTGACAGTTCAGTATTTCATCCAGTCCCAGTGTTTACAGTTGTGACAGTTCAGTATTTCATCCAGTCCCAGTGTTTACATTTGTGACAGTTCAGTATTTCATCCAGGCCCAGTGTTTAAATTTGTGACAGTTCAGTATTTCCTCCAGTCCCTGTGTTTACATTTGTGACAGTTCAGTATTTCATCCAGTCCCAGTGTTTACATTTGTGACAGTTCAGTATTTCATCCAGTCCCAGTGTTTACATTTGTGACAGTTCAGTATTTCATCCAGTCCCAGTGTTTACAGTTGTGACAGTTCAGTATTTCATCCAGTCCCAGTGTTTACATTTGTGACAGTTCAGTATTTCATCCAGGCCCAGTGTTTAAATTTGTGACAGTTCAGTATTTCCTCCAGGCCCTGTGTTTACATTTGTGACAGTTCAGTATTTCCTCCAGGCCCTGTGTTTACATTTGTGACAGTTCAGTATTTCATCCAGGCCCTGTGTTTACATTTGTGACAGTTCAGTATTTCCCCCAGGCCCAGTGTTTACATTTGTGACAGTTCAGTATTTCCTCCAGTCCCTGTGTTTACATTTGTGACAGTTCAGTATTTCCTCCAGTCCCTGTGTTTACAGTTGTGACAGTTCAGTATTTCCTCCAGTCCCTGTGTTTACATTTGTGACAGTTCAGTATTTCATCCAGGACCTGTGTTTACAGTTGTGACAGTTCAGTATTTCCTCCAGTCCCTGTGTTTACATTTGTGACAGTTCAGTATTTCCTCCAGTCCCTGTGTTTACATTTGTGACAGTTCAGTATTTCATCCAGTCCCTGTGTTTACAGTTGTGACAGTTCAGTATTTCATCCAGGCCCAGTGTTTACATGTGTGACAGTTCAGTATTTCCTCCAGTCCCAGTGTTTACAGTTGTGACAGTTCAGTATTTCCTCCAGTCCCTGTGTTTACATTTGTGACAGTTCAGTATTTCCTCCACTCCCTGTGTTTACATTTGTGACAGTTCAGTATTTCATCCAGGCCCAGTGTTTACATTTGTGACAGTTCAGTATTTCCTCCAGTCCCTGTGTTTACATTTGTGACAGTTCAGTATTTCATCCAGGCCCAGTGTTTACATTTGTGACAGTTCAGTATTTCACCCAGGCCCTGTGTTTACATTTGTGACAGTTCAGTATTTCCTCCAGGCCCTGTGTTTACATTTGTGACAGTTCAGTATTTCCTCCAGTCCCAGTGTTTACATTTGTGACAGTTCAGTATTTCCTCCAGTCCCTGTGTTTACATTTGTGACAGTTCAGTATTTCCTCCAGTCCCTGTGTTTACATTTGTGACAGTTTAGTATTTCCTCCAGTCCCAGTGTTTACATTTGTGACAGTTCAGTATTTCCTCCAGTCCCTGTGTTTACATTTGTGACAGTTCAGTATTTCATCCAGGCCCAGTGTTTACATTTGTGACAGTTCAGTATTTCCTCCAGTCCCTGTGTTTACATTTGTGACAGTTCAGTATTTCCCCCAGGCCCTGTGTTTAAATTTGTGACAGTTCAGTATTTCCTCCAGTCCCTGTGTTTACATTTGTGACAGTTCAGTATTTCCTCCAGTCCCTGTGTTTACATTTGTGACAGTTCAGTATTTCCTCCAGTCCCTGTGTTTAAATTTGTGACAGTTCAGTATTTCCTCCAGTCCCTGTGTTTACATTTGTGACAGTTCAGTATTTCCTCCAGTCCCTGTGTTTACATTTGTGACAGTTCAGTATTTCCTTCAGTCCCTGTGTTTACATTTGTGACAGTTCAGTATTTCCTCCAGTCCCTGTGTTTACATTTGTGACAGTTCAGTATTTCCTCCAGTCCCTGTGTTTACATTTGTGACAGTTCAGTATTTCCTCCAGTCCCTGTGTTTAAATTTGTGACAGTTCAGTATTTCCTCCAGTCCCTGTGTTTACATTTGTGACAGTTCAGTATTTCCTCCTGTCCCTGTGTTTACATTTGTGACAGTTCAGTATTTCCTCCAGGCCCAGTGTTTACATTTGTGACAGTTCAGTATTTCATCCAGGCCCAGTGTTTACAGTTGTGACAGTTCAGTATTTCCTCCAGTCCCTGTGTTTACATTTGTGACAGTTCAGTATTTCTTCCAGTCCCTGTGTTTACAGTTGTGACAGTTCAGTATTTACCCAGGACCTGTGTTTACATTTGTGACAGTTCAGTATTTCCTCCAGTCCCAGTGTTTAAATTTGTGACAGTTCAGTATTTCATCCAGGCCCTGTGTTTACATTTGTGACAGTTCAGTATTTCCTCCAGTCCCTGTGTTTACATTTGTGACAGTTCAGTATTTCCTCCTGTCCCTGTGTTTACATTTGTGACAGTTCAGTATTTCATCCAGGCCCTGTGTTTACATTTGTGACAGTTCAGTATTTCCTCCAGTCCCTGTGTTTACATTTGTGACAGTTCAGTATTTCCTCCTGTCCCTGTGTTTACATTTGTGACAGTTCAGTATTTCATCCAGGCCCTGTGTTTACATTTGTGACAGTTCAGTATTTCCTCCAGTCCCTGTGTTTACATTTGTGACAGTTCAGTATTTCCTCCAGTCCCTGTGTTTACATTTGTGACAGTTCAGTATTTCCTCCAGTCCCTGTGTTTACATTTGTGACAGTTCAGTATTGCCTCCAGTCCCTGTGTTTACATTTGTGACAGTTCAGTATTTCATCCAGGCCCAGTGTTTACATTTGTGACAGTTCAGTATTTCATCCAGGCCCAGTGTTTACATTTGTGACAGTTCAGTATTTCCTCCAGGCCCAGTGTTTACAGTTGTGAAAGTTCAGTATTTCCCCCAGTCCCTGTGTTTACATTTGTGACAGTTCAATATTTCCCCCAGGCCCTGTGTTTACAGTTGTGACAGTTCAGTATTTCCTCCAGTCCCTGTGTTCACATTTGTGACAGTTCAGTATTTCCCCCAGTCCCTGTGTTTACATTTGTGACAGTTCAGTATTTCCCCCAGTCCCTGTGTTTACATTTGTGACAGTTCAGTATTTCATCCAGGCCCAGTGTTTACAGTTGTGACAGTTCAGTATTTCCTCCAGTCCCTGTGTTTACATTTGTGACAGTTCAGTATTTCCCCCAGTCCCTGTGTTTACATTTGTGACAGTTCAGTATTTCCCCCAGGCCCTGTGTTTACAGTTGTGACAGTTCAGCATTTCCTCCAGTCCCTGTGTTCACATTTGTGACAGTTCAGTATTTCCCCCAGTCCCTGTGTTTACATTTGTGACAGTTCAGTATTTCCCCCAGGCCCTGTGTTTACAGTTGTGACAGTTCAGTATTTCCTCCAGTCCCTGTGTTCACATTTGTGACAGTTCAGTATTTCCTCCAGTCCCTGTGTTTACATTTGTGACAGTTCAGTATTTCATCCAGGCCCAGTGTTTACATTTGTGACAGTTCAGTATTTCCTCCAGTCACTGTGTTTACATTTGTGACAGTTCAGTATTTCATCCAGGCCCAGTGTTTACAGTTGTGACAGTTCAGTATTTCCTCCAGTCCCTGTGTTTACATTTGTGACAGTTCAGTATTTACTCCAGGCCCAGTGTTTACATTTGTGACATTTCAGTATTTCTTCCAGTCCCTGTGTTTTCATTTGTGACAGTTCAGTACTTCCTCCAGTCCCTGTGTTTACATTTGTGACAGTTCAGTATTTCCTCCAGTCCCTGTGTTTACATTTGTGACAGTTCAGTATTTCATCCAGGCCCAGTGTTTACATTTGTGACAGTTCAGTATTTCATCCAGGCCCAGTGTTTACATTTGTGACAGTTCAGTATTTCATCCAGGCCCAGTGTTTACAGTTGGGACAGTTCAGTATTTCCTCCAGGCCCAGTGTTTACATTTGTGACAGTTCAGTATTTCCTCCAGTCCCTGTGTTTACATTTGTGACAGTTCAGTATTTCATCCAGGCCCAGTGTTTACAGTTGTGACAGTTCAATATTTCCTCCAGGCCCAGTGTTTACATTTGTGACAGTTCAGTATTTCCTCCAGTCCCTGTGTTTACATTTGTGACAGTTCAGTATTTCATCCAGGCCCTGTGTTTACATTTGTGACAGTTCAGTATTTCATCCAGGCCCAGTGTTTACATTTGTGACAGTTCAGTATTTCATCCAGGCCCAGTGTTTACAGTTGTGACAGTTCAGTATTTCCTCCAGTCCCTGTGTTCACATTTGTGACAGTTCAGTATTTCCCCCAGTCCCTGTGTTTACATTTGTGACAGTTCAGTATTTCCCCCAGGCCCTGTGTTTACAGTTGTGACAGTTCAGTATTTCCTCCAGTCCCTGTGTTCACATTTGTGACAGTTCAGTATTTCCTCCAGTCCCTGTGTTTACATTTGTGACAGTTCAGTATTTCATCCAGGCCCAGTGTTTACATTTGTGACAGTTCAGTATTTCCTCCAGTCACTGTGTTTACATTTGTGACAGTTCAGTATTTCATCCAGGCCCAGTGTTTACAGTTGTGACAGTTCAGTATTTCCTCCAGTCCCTGTGTTTACATTTGTGACAGTTCAGTATTTACTCCAGGCCCAGTGTTTACATTTGTGACAGTTCAGTATTTCCTCCAGTCCCTGTGTTTTCATTTGTGACAGTTCAGTACTTCCTCCAGTCCCTGTGTTTACATTTGTGACAGTTCAGTATTTCCTCCAGTCCCTGTGTTTACATTTGTGACAGTTCAGTATTTCATCCAGGCCCAGTGTTTACATTTGTGACAGTTCAGTATTTCATCCAGGCCCAGTGTTTACAGTTGTGACAGTTCAGTATTTCCTCCAGTCCCTGTGTTTACATTTGTGACAGTTCAGTATTTCATCCAGGCCCAGTGTTTACAGTTGTGACAGTTCAATATTTCCTCCAGGCCCAGTGTTTACATTTGTGACAGTTCAGTATTTCCTCCAGTCCCTGTGTTTACATTTGTGACAGTTCAGTATTTCATCCAGGCCCTGTGTTTACATTTGTGACAGTTCAGTATTTCATCCAGGCCCAGTGTTTACATTTGTGACAGTTCAGTATTTCATCCAGGCCCAGTGTTTACAGTTGTGACAGTTCAGTATTTCCTCCAGTCCCTGTGTTTACATTTGTGACAGTTCAGTATTTCATCCAGGCCCTGTGTTTACATTTGTGACAGTTCAGTATTTCCTCCAGTCCCTGTGTTTACATTTGTGACAGTTCAGTATTTCATCCAGACCCTGTGTTTACATTTGTGACAGTTCAGTATTTCATCCAGGCCCAGTGTTTACATTTGTGACAGTTCAGTATTTACCCAGGACCTGTGTTTAAATTTGTGACAGTTCAGTATTTCATCCAGGCCCAGTGTTTACATTTGTGACAGTTCAGTATTTCATCCAGGCCCAGTGTTTACATTTGTGACAGTTCAGTATTTCCTCCAGACCCTGTGTTTACATTTGTGACAGTTCAGTATTTACCCAGGACCTGTGTTTATATTTGTGACAGTTCAGTATTTCATCCAGACCCTGTGATACATTTGTGACAGTTCAGTATTTCATCCAGGCCCAGTGTTTACATTTGTGACAGTTCAGTATTTACCCAGGACCTGTGTTTAAATTTGTGACAGTTCAGTATTTCATCCAGGCCCAGTGTTTACATTTGTGACAGTTCAGTATTTCATCCAGGCCCAGTGTTTACATTTGTGACAGTTCAGTATTTACCCAGGACCTGTGTTTATATTTGTGACAGTTCAGTATTTCATCCAGACCCTGTGATACATTTGTGACAGTTCAGTATTTCATCCAGGCCCAGTGTTTACATTTGTGACAGTTCAGTATTTACCCAGGACCTGTGTTTAAATTTGTGACAGTTCAGTATTTCATCCAGGCCCAGTGTTTACATTTGTGACAGTTCAGTATTTCATCCAGGCCCAGTGTTTACATTTGTGACAGTTCAGTATTTACCCAGGACCTGTGTTTATATTTGTGACAGTTCAGTATTTCATCCAGACCCTGTGATACATTTGTGACAGTTCAGTATTTCATCCAGGCCCAGTGTTTACATTTGTGAAAGTTCAGTATTTACCCAGGACCTGTGTTTAAATTTGTGACAGTTCAGTATTTCATCCAGGCCCAGTGTTTACATTTGTGACAGTTCAGTATTTACCCAGGACCTGTGTTTAAATTTGTGACAGTTCAGTATTTCATCCAGGCCCAGTGTTTACATTTGTGACAGTTCAGTATTTACCCAGGACCTGTGTTTAAATTTGTGACAGTTCAGTATTTCCTCCAGTCCCTGTGTTTACATTTGTGACAGTTCAGTATTTCCCCCAGTCCCTGTGTTTACATTTGTGACAGTTCAGTATTTCCTCCAGTCCCTGTGTTTACATTTGTGACAGTTCAGTATTTCATCCAGGCCCAGTGTTTACATTTGTGACAGTTCAGTATTTCATCCAGGCCCAGTGTTTACATTTGTGACAGTTCAGTATTTCATCCAGGCCCAGTGTTTACATTTGTGACAGTTCAGTATTTCCTCCAGTCCCTGTGTTTACATTTGTGACAGTTCAGTATTTCATCCAGTCCCTGTGTTTACATTTGTGACAGTTCAGTATTTCATCCAGGCCCAGTGTTTACATTTGTGACAGTTCAGTATTTCATCCAGGCCCAGTGTTTACATTTGTGACAGTTCAGTATTTCATCCAGTCCCAGTGTTTACATTTGTGACAGTTCAGTATTTTCCCAGGACCTGTGTTTACATTTGTGACAGTTCAGTATTTCATCCAGGCCCAGTGTTTACAGTTGTGACAGTTCAGTATTTCATCCAGGCCCAGTGTTTACATTTGTGACAGTTCAGTATTTCATCCAGGCCCAGTGTTTACATTTGTGACAGTTCAGTATTTCCTCCAGTCCCTGTGTTTACATTTGTGACAGTTCAGTATTTCATCCAGGCCCAGTGTTTACATTTGTGACAGTTCAGTATTTCATCCAGGCCCAGTGTTTACATTTGTGACAGTTCAGTATTTCATCCAGGCCCAGTGTTTACATTTGTGACAGTTCAGTATTTCATCCAGTCCCTGTGTTTACATTTGTGACAGTTCAGTATTTCATCCAGGCCCAGTGTTTACATTTGTGACAGTTCAGTATTTCATCCAGGCCCAGTGTTTACATTTGTGACAGTTCAGTATTTCATCCAGTCCCAGTGTTTACATTTGTGACAGTTCAGTATTTTCCCAGGACCTGTGTTTACATTTGTGACAGTTCAGTATTTCATCCAGGCCCAGTGTTTACAGTTGTGACAGTTCAGTATTTCATCCAGGCCCAGTGTTTACATTTGTGACAGTTCAGTATTTCATCCAGGCCCAGTGTTTACATTTGTGACAGTTCAGTATTTCATCCAGGCCCAGTGTTTACAGTTGTGACAGTTCAGTATTTCATCCAGGCCCTGTGTTTACATTTGTGACAATTCAGTATTTCATCCAGTCCCTGTGTTTACATTTGTGACAGTTCAGTATTTCCTCCAGGCCCAGTGTTTACATTTGTGACAGTTCAGTATTTCATCCAGTCCCTGTGTTTACATTTGTGACAGTTCAGTATTTCATCCAGGCCCAGTGTTTACATTTGTGACAGTTCAGTATTTCCTCCAGTCCCTGTGTTTACAGTTGTGACAGTTCAATATTTCCACCAGGAACTGTGTTTACATTTGTGACAGTTCAGTATTTCATCCAGGCCCAGTGTTTACATTTGTGACAGTTCAGTATTTTCCCAGGACCTGTGTTTACATTTGTGACAGTTCAGTATTTCATCCAGGCCCAGTGTTTACAGTTGTGACAGTTCAGTATTTCATCCAGGCCCAGTGTTTACATTTGTGACAGTTCAGTATTTCATCCAGGCCCAGTGTTTACATTTGTGACAGTTCAGTATTTCATCCAGGCCCAGTGTTTACATTTGTGACAGTTCAGTATTTCATCCAGGCCCTGTGTTTACATTTGTGACAGTTCAGTATTTCCTCCAGGCCCAGTGTTTACATTTGTGACTGTTCAGTATTTCATCCAGGCCGAGTGTTTACAGTTGTGACAGTTCAGTATTTCATCCAGTCCCTGTGTTTACATTTGTGACAGTTCAGAATTTCCTCCAGGCCTTGTGTTTAAATTTGTGACAGTTCAGTATTTCCTCCAGTCCCTGTGTTTAAATTTGTGACAGTTCAGTATTTCCTCCAGTCCCTGTGTTTACATTTGTGACAGTTCAGTATTTCATCCAGGCCCAGTGTTTACATTTGTGACAGTTCAGTATTTCCTCCAGTCCCTGTGTTTACATTTGTGACAGTTCAGTATTTCCCCCAGGCCCAGTGTTTACATTTGTGACAGTTCAGTATTTCATCCAGGCCCTGTGTTTACATTTGTGACAGTTCAGTATTTCATCCAGTCCCTGTGTTTACAGTTGTGACAGATCAGTATTTCATCCAGGCCCAGTGTTTACATTTGTGACAGTTCAGTATTTCATCCAGGCCCAGTGTTTACAGTTGTGACAGTTCAGTATTTCCTCCAGTCCCTGTGTTTACATTTGTGACAGTTCAGTATTTCATCCAGGCCCAGTGTTTACATTTGTGACAGTTCAGTATTTCCTCCAGTCCCTGTGTTTACAGTTGTGACAGTTCAGTATTTCATCCAGGCCCAGTGTTTACATTTGTGACAGTTCAGTATTTCATCCAGGCCCAGTGTTTACATTTGTGACAGTTCAGTATTTCCTCCAGTCCCTGTGTTTACAGTTGTGACAGTTCAGTATTTCATCCAGTCCCTGTGTTTACAGTTGTGACAGTTCAGTATTTCATCCAGGCCCAGTGTTTACATTTGTGACAGTTCAGTATTTCCTCCAGTCCCAGTGTTTACATTTGTGACAGTTCAGTATTTCATCCAGGCCCAGTGTTTACAGTTGTGACAGTTCAGTATTTCATCCAGTCCCTGTGTTTACATTTGTGACAGTTCAGTATTTCATCCAGTCCCTGTGTTTACATTTGTGACAGTTCAGTATTTCATCCAGGCCCAGTGTTTACATTTGTGACAGTTCAGTATTTCATCCAGTCACTGTGTTTACATTTGTGACAGTTCAGTATTTCATCCAGGCCCAGTGTTTACATTTGTGACAGTTCAGTATTTCATCCAGTCCCTGTGTTTACATTTGTGACAGTTCAGTATTTCATCCAGGCCCAGTGTTTACATTTGTGACAGTTCAGTATTTCCTCCAGTCCCTGTGTTTACATTTGTGACAGTTCTGTATTTCATCCAGGCCCAGTGTTTACATTTGTGACAGTTCAGTATTTCATCCAGTCCCTGTGTTTACATTTGTGACAGTTCAGTATTTCATCCAGGCCCAGTGTTTACATTTGTGACAGTTCAGTATTTCCTCCAGTCCCTGTGTTTACAGTTGTGACAGTTCAGTATTTCATCCAGGCCCAGTGTTTACATTTGTGACAGTTCAGTATTTCATCCAGTCCCTGTGTTTACATTTGTGACAGTTCAGTATTTCATCCAGGCCCAGTGTTTACAGTTGTGACAGTTCAGTATTTCATCCAGTCCCAGTGTTTACATTTGTGACAGTTCAGTATTTCATCCAGGCCCAGTGTTTACAGTTGTGACAGTTCAGTATTTCCTCCAGTCCCTGTGTTTACATTTGTGACAGTTCAGTATTTCATCCAGGCCCAGTGTTTACAGTTGTGACAGTTCAGTATTTCATCCAGGCCCAGTGTTTACATTTGTGACAGTTCAGTATTTCCTCCAGTCCCTGTGTTTACATTTGTGACAGTTCAGTATTTCCCCCAGGCCCAGTGTTTACAGTTGTGACAGTTCAGTATTTCATCCAGTCCCTGTGTTTACAGTTGTGACAGTTCAGTATTTCCTCCAGGCCCAGTGTTTACATTTGTGACAGTTCAGTATTTCATCCAGGCCCAGTGTTTACAGTTGTGACAGTTCAGTATTTTCTCCAGTCCCTGTGTTTACATTTGTGACAGTTCAGTATTTCATCCAGGCCCAGTGTTTACAGTTGTGACAGTTCAGTATTTCATCCAGGCCCAGTGTTTACATTTGTGACAGTTCAGTATTTCATCCAGGCCCAGTGTTTACAGTTGTGACAGTTCAGTATTTTCTCCAGTCCCTGTGTTTACATTTGTGACAGTTCAGTATTTCATCCAGGCCCAGTGTTTACATTTGTGACAGTTCAGTATTTCATCCAGGCCCAGTGTTTACAGTTGTGACAGTTCAGTATTTCATCCAGTCCCTGTGTTTACATTTGTGACAGTTCAGTATTTCCTCCAGTCCCTGTGTTTACATTTGTGACAGTTCATTATTTCATCCAGGCCCAGTGTTTACATTTGTGACAGTTAAGTATTTCCCCCAGGCCCTGTGTTTACAGTTGTGACAGTTCAGTATTTCCTCCAGTCCCTGTGTTTACATTTGTGACAGTTCAGTATTTCATCCAGTCCCTGTGTTTACATTTGTGACAGTTCAGTATTTCATTCAGGCCCAGTGTTTACAGTTGTGACAGTTCAGTATTTCCTCCAGTCCCTGTGTTTACATTTGTGACAGTTCAGTATTTCATCCAGGCCCAGTGTTTACAGTTGTGACAGTTCAGTATTTCATCCAGGCCCAGTGTTTACATTTGTGACAGTTCAGTATTTCATCCAGGCCCAGTGTTTACAGTTGAGACAGTTCAGTATTTTCTCCAGTCCCTGTGTTTACATTTGTGACAGTTCAGTATTTCCTCCAGTCCCTGTGATTACAGTTGTGACAGTTCAGTATTTCATCCAGGCCCAGTGTTTACATTTGTGACAGTTCAGTATTTCCTCCAGTCCCTGTGTTTACAGTTGTGACAGTTCAGTATTTCATCCAGGCCCAGTGTTTACATTTGTGACAGTTCAGTATTTCATCCAGGCCCAGTGTTTACAGTTGTGACAGTTCAGTATTTCCTCCAGTCCCTGTGTTTACATTTGTGACAGTTCAGTATTTCATCCAGGCCCAGTGTTTACAGTTGTGACAGTTCAGTATTTCCTCCAGTCCCTGTGTTTACATTTGTGACAGTTCAGTATTTCCTCCAGTCCCTGTGTTTGCATTTGTGACAGTTCAGTATTTCATCCAGGCCCAGTGTTTACATTTGTGACAGTTCAGTATTTCCCCCAGGCCCTGTGTTTACAGTTGTGACAGTTCAGTATTTCCTCCAGTCCCTGTGTTTACATTTGTGACAGTTCAGTATTTCCTCCAGTCCCTGTGTTTACATTTGTGACAGTTTAGTATTTCCTCCAGTCCCAGTGTTTACATTTGTGACAGTTCAGTATTTCCTCCAGTCCCAGTGTTTACATTTGTGACAGTTCAGTATTTCCTCCAGTCCCTGTGTTTACATTTGTGACAGTTCAGTATTTCATCCAGGCCCTGTGTTTACATTTGTGACAGTTCAGTATTTCATCCAGGCCCAGTGTTTACATTTGTGACAGTTCAGTATTTCCTCCAGTCCCTGTGTTTACATTTGTGACAGTTTAGTATTTCCTCCAGTCCCAGTGTTTACATTTGTGACAGTTCAGTATTTCCTCCAGTCCCTGTGTTTACATTTGTGACAGTTCAGTATTTCATCCAGGCCCAGTGTTTACATTTGTGACAGTTCAGTATTTCCTCCAGTCCCTGTGTTTACATTTGTGACAGTTCAGTATTTCCCCCAGGCCCTGTGTTTAAATTTGTGACAGTTCAGTATTTCCTCCAGGCCTTGTGTTTAAATTTGTGACAGTTCAGTATTTCCTCCAGTCCCTGTGTTTACATTTGTGACAGTTCAGTATTTCATCCAGGCCCAGTGTTGACATTTGTGACAGTTCAGTATTTCCTCCAGTCCCTGTGTTTACAGTTGTGACAGTTCAGTATTTCATCCAGGCCCAGTGTTTACATTTGTGACAGTTCAGTATTTCATCCAGTCCCTGTGTTTACATTTGTGACAGTTCAGTATTTCATCCAGGCCCAGTGTTTACAGTTGTGACAGCTCAGTATTTCATCCAGGCCCAGTGTTTACATTTGTCACAGTTCAGTATTTCATCCAGGCCCAGTGTTTACAGTTGTGACAGTTCAGTATTTCATCCAGTCCCTGTGTTTACATTTGTGACAGTTCAGTATTTCATCCAGTCCCTGTGTTTACATTTGTGACAGTTCAGTATTTCATCCAGGCCCAGTGTTTACAGTTGTGACAGCTCAGTATTTCATCCAGGCCCAGTGTTTACATTTGTCACAGTTCAGTATTTCATCCAGGCCCAGTGTTTACAGTTGTGACAGTTCAGTATTTCATCCAGTCCCTGTGTTTACATTTGTGACAGTTCAGTATTTCATCCAGGCCCAGTGTTTACATTTGTGACAGTTCAGTATTTCATCCAGTCCCTGTGTTTACATTTGTGACAGTTCAGTATTTCATCCAGGCCCAGTGTTTACAGTTGTGACAGCTCAGTATTTCATCCAGGCCCAGTGTTTACATTTGTCACAGTTCAGTATTTCATCCAGGCCCAGTGTTTACAGTTGTGACAGTTCAGTATTTCATCCAGTCCCTGTGTTTACATTTGTGACAGTTCAGTATTTCATCCAGGCCCAGTGTTTACATTTGTGACAGTTCAGTATTTCATCCAGTCCCTGTGTTTACATTTGTGACAGTTCAGTATTTCATCCAGGCCCAGTGTTTACATTTGTGACAGTTCAGTATTTCCTCCAGTCCCTGTGTTTACATTTGTGACAGTTCAGTATTTCATCCAGGCCCAGTGTTTACATTTGTGACAGTTCAGTATTTCATCCAGTCCCTGTGTTTACATTTGTGACAGTTCAGTATTTCATCCAGGCCCAGTGTTTACATTTGTGACAGTTCAGTATTTCCTCCAGTCCCTGTGTTTACAGTTGTGACAGTTCAGTATTTCATCCAGGCCCAGTGTTTACATTTGTGACAGTTCAGTATTTCATCCAGTCCCTGTGTTTACATTTGTGACAGTTCAGTACTTCATCCAGGCCCAGTGTTTACAGTTGTGACAGTTCAGTATTTCATCCAGTCCCAGTGTTTACATTTGTGACAGTTCAGTATTTCATCCAGGCCCAGTGTTTACAGTTGTGACAGTTCAGTATTTCCTCCAGTCCCTGTGTTTACATTTGTGACAGTTCAGTATTTCATCCAGGCCCAGTGTTTACAGTTGTGACAGTTCAGTATTTCATCCAGGCCCAGTGTTTACATTTGTGACAGTTCAGTATTTCATCCAGGCCCAGTGTTTACAGTTGTGACAGTTCAGTATTTCCTCCAGTCCCTGTGTTTACAGTTGTGACAGTTCAGTATTTCATCCAGGCCCAGTGTTTACATTTGTGACAGTTCAGTATTTCATCCAGGCCCAGTGTTTACAGTTGTGACAGTTCAGTATTTCCTCCAGTCCCTGTGTTTACATTTGTGACAGTTCAGTATTTCATCCAGGCCCAGTGTTTACAGTTGTGACAGTTCAGTATTTCCTCCAGTCCCTGTGTTTACATTTGTGACAGTTCAGTATTTCCTCCAGTCCCTGTGTTTGCATTTGTGACAGTTCAGTATTTCATCCAGGCCCAGTGTTTACATTTGTGACAGTTCAGTATTTCATCCAGGCCCAGTGTTTACAGTTGTGACAGTTCAGTATTTCCTCCAGTCCCTGTGTTTACATTTGTGACAGTTCAGTATTTCCTCCAGTCCCTGTGTTTACATTTGTGACAGTTCAGTATTTCATCCAGGCCCAGTGTTTACAGTTGTGACAGTTCAGTATTTCCTCCAGTCCCTGTGTTTACATTTGTGACAGTTCAGTATTTCATCCAGGCCCAGTGTTTACATTTGTGACAGTTCAGTATTTCCCCCAGGCCCTGTGTTTACAGTTGTGACAGTTCAGTATTTCCTCCAGTCCCTGTGTTTACATTTGTGACAGTTCAGTATTTCCTCCAGTCCCTGTGTTTACATTTGTGACAGTTCAGTATTTCATTCAGGCCCAGTGTTTACAGTTGTGACAGTTCAGTATTTCATCCAGGCCCAGTGTTTACATTTGTGACAGTTCAGTATTTCATCCAGGCCCAGTGTTTACAGTTGTGACAGTTCAGTATTTCATCCAGGCCCAGTGTTTACATTTGTGACAGTTCAGTATTTCATCCAGGCCCAGTGTTTACAGTAGTGACAGTTCAGTATTTCCTCCAGTCCCTGTGTTTACATTAGTGACAGTTCAGTATTTCCTCCAGTCCCTGTGTTTACATTTGTGACAGTTCAGTATTTCATCCAGGCCCAGTGTTTACATTTGTGACAGTCAGTATTTCATCCAGGCCCAGTGTTTACATTTGTGACAGTTCAGTATTTCCTCCAGTCCCTGTGTTTACATTTGTGACAGTTCAGTATTTCATCCAGGCCCAGTGTTTGCAGTTGTGACATTTCAGTATTTCCTCCAGTCCCTGTGTTTACATTTGTGACAGTTCAGTATTTCCTCCAGTCCCTGTGTTTACATTTGTGACAGTTCAGTATTTCATCCAGGCCCAGTGTTTACATTTGTGACAGTTCAGCATTTCCCCCAGGCCCTGTGTTTACAGTTGTGACAGTTCAGTATTTCCTCCAGTCCCTGTGTTTACATTTGTGACAGTTCAGTATTTCCTCCAGTCCCTGTGTTTACATTTGTGACAGTTCAGTATTTCCTCCAGTCCCTGTGTTTACATTTGTGACAGTTTAGTATTTCCTCCAGTCCCAGTGTTTACATTTGTGACAGTTCAGTATTTCCTCCAGTCCCTGTGTTTACATTTGTGACAGTTCAGTATTTCATCCAGGCCCAGTGTTTACATTTGTGACAGTTCAGTATTTCCTCCAGTCCCTGTGTTTACATTTGTGACAGTTCAGTATTTCCCCCAGGCCCTGTGTTTAAATTTGTGACAGTTCAGTATTTCCTCCAGTCCCTGTGTTTACATTTGTGACAGTTCAGTATTTCCTCCAGTCCCTGTGTTTACAGTTGTGACAGTTCAGTATTTCATCCAGGCCCAGTGTTTACATTTGTGACAGTTCAGTATTTCATCCAGTCCCTGTGTTTACATTTGTGACAGTTCAGTATTTCATCCAGGCCCAGTGTTTACAGTTGTGACAGTTCAGTATTTCATCCAGGCCCAGTGTTTACATTTGTGACAGTTCAGTATTTCATCCAGGCCCAGTGTTTACAGTTGTGACAGTTCAGTATTTCATCCAGTCCCTGTGTTTACATTTGTGACAGTTCAGTATTTCATCCAGTCCCTGTGTTTACATTTGTGACAGTTCAGTATTTCATCCAGGCCCAGTGTTTACATTTGTGACAGTTCAGTATTTCATCCAGTCCCTGTGTTTACATTTGTGACAGTTCAGTATTTCATCCAGGCCCAGTGTTTACATTTGTGACAGTTCAGTATTTCATCCAGTCCCTGTGTTTACATTTGTGACAGTTCAGTATTTCATCCAGGCCCAGTGTTTACATTTGTGACAGTTCAGTATTTCCTCCAGTCCCTGTGTTTACATTTGTGACAGTTCTGTATTTCATCCAGGCCCAGTGTTTACATTTGTGACAGTTCAGTATTTCATCCAGTCCCTGTGTTTACATTTGTGACAGTTCAGTATTTCATCCAGGCCCAGTGTTTACATTTGTGACAGTTCAGTATTTCCTCCAGTCCCTGTGTTTACAGTTGTGACAGTTCAGTATTTCATCCAGGCCCAGTGTTTACATTTGTGACTGTTCAGTATTTCATCCAGTCCCTGTGTTTACATTTGTGACAGTTCAGTATTTCATCCAGGCCCAGTGTTTACAGTTGTGACAGTTCAGTATTTCCTCCAGTCCCTGTGTTTACATTTGTGACAGTTCAGTATTTCATCCAGGCCCAGTGTTTACAGTTGTGACAGTTCAGTATTTCATCCAGGCCCAGTGTTTACATTTGTGACAGTTCAGTATTTCATCCAGGCCCAGTGTTTACAGTTGTGACAGTTCAGTATTTTCTCCAGTCCCTGTGTTTACATTTGTGACAGTTCAGTATTTCATCCAGGCCCAGTGTTTACAGTTGTGACAGTTCAGTATTTCATCCAGGCCCAGTGTTTACATTTGTGACAGTTCAGTATTTCATCCAGGCCCAGTGTTTACAGTTGTGACAGTTCAGTATTTTCTCCAGTCCCTGTGTTTACATTTGTGACAGTTCAGTATTTCATCCAGGCCCAGTGTTTACATTTGTGACAGTTCAGTATTTCATCCAGGCCCAGTGTTTACAGTTGTGACAGTTCAGTATTTCATCCAGTCCCTGTGTTTACATTTGTGACAGTTCAGTATTTCCTCCAGTCCCTGTGTTTACATTTGTGACAGTTCATTATTTCATCCAGGCCCAGTGTTTACATTTGTGACAGTTCAGTATTTCCCCCAGGCCCTGTGTTTACAGTTGTGACAGTTCAGTATTTCATCCAGGCCCAGTGTTTACAGTTGTGACAGTTCAGTATTTCCTCCAGTCCCTGTGTTTACATTTGTGACAGTTCAGTATTTCATCCAGGCCCAGTGTTTACAGTTGTGACAGTTCAGTATTTCCTCCAGTCCCTGTGTTTACATTTGTGACAGTTCAGTATTTCCTCCAGTCCCTGTGTTTGCATTTGTGACAGTTCAGTATTTCATCCAGGCCCAGTGTTTACATTTGTGACAGTTCAGTATTTCCCCCAGGCCCTGTGTTTACAGTTGTGACAGTTCAGTATTTCCTCCAGTCCCTGTGTTTACATTTGTGACAGTTCAGTATTTCCTCCAGTCCCTGTGTTTACATTTGTGACAGTTTAGTATTTCCTCCAGTCCCAGTGTTTACATTTGTGACAGTTCAGTATTTCCTCCAGTCCCAGTGTTTACATTTGTGACAGTTCAGTATTTCCTCCAGTCCCTGTGTTTACATTTGTGACAGTTCAGTATTTCATCCAGGCCCTGTGTTTACATTTGTGACAGTTCAGTATTTCATCCAGGCCCAGTGTTTACATTTGTGACAGTTCAGTATTTCCTCCAGTCCCTGTGTTTACATTTGTGACAGTTTAGTCTTTCCTCCAGTCCCAGTGTTTACATTTGTGACAGTTCAGTATTTCCTCCAGTCCCTGTGTTTACATTTGTGACAGTTCAGTATTTCATCCAGGCCCAGTGTTTACATTTGTGACAGTTCAGTATTTCCTCCAGTCCCTGTGTTTACATTTGTGACAGTTCAGTATTTCCCCCAGGCCCTGTGTTTAAATTTGTGACAGTTCAGTATTTCCTCCAGGCCTTGTGTTTAAATTTGTGACAGTTCAGTATTTCCTCCAGTCCCTGTGTTTACATTTGTGACAGTTCAGTATTTCATCCAGGCCCAGTGTTGACATTTGTGACAGTTCAGTATTTCCTCCAGTCCCTGTGTTTACAGTTGTGACAGTTCAGTATTTCATCCAGGCCCAGTGTTTACATTTGTGACAGTTCAGTATTTCATCCAGTCCCTTTGTTTACATTTGTGACAGTTCAGTATTTCATCCAGGCCCAGTGTTTACAGTTGTGACAGCTCAGTATTTCATCCAGGCCCAGTGTTTACATTTGTCACAGTTCAGTATTTCATCCAGGCCCAGTGTTTACAGTTGTGACAGTTCAGTATTTCATCCAGTCCCTGTGTTTACATTTGTGACAGTTCAGTATTTCATCCAGGCCCACTGTTTACATTTGTGACAGTTCAGTATTTCATCCAGTCCCTGTGTTTACATTTGTGACAGTTCAGTATTTCATCCAGGCCCAGTGTTTACATTTGTGACAGTTCAGTATTTCATCCAGTCCCTGTGTTTACATTTGTGACAGTTCAGTATTTCATCCAGGCCCAGTGTTTACATTTGTGACAGTTCAGTATTTCCTCCAGTCCCTGTGTTTACATTTGTGACAGTTCAGTATTTCATCCAGGCCCAGTGTTTACATTTGTGACAGTTCAGTATTTCATCCAGTCCCTGTGTTTACATTTGTGACAGTTCAGTATTTCATCCAGGCCCAGTGTTTACATTTGTGACAGTTCAGTATTTCCTCCAGTCCCTGTGTTTACAGTTGTGACAGTTCAGTATTTCATCCAGGCCCAGTGTTTACATTTGTGACAGTTCAGTATTTCATCCAGTCCCTGTGTTTACATTTGTGACAGTTCAGTACTTCATCCAGGCCCAGTGTTTACAGTTGTGACAGTTCAGTATTTCATCCAATCCCAGTGTTTACATTTGTGACAGTTCAGTATTTCATCCAGGCCCAGTGTTTACAGTTGTGACAGTTCAGTATTTCCTCCAGTCCCTGTGTTTACATTTGTGACAGTTCAGTATTTCATCCAGGCCCAGTGTTTACAGTTGTGACAGTTCAGTATTTCATCCAGGCCCAGTGTTTACATTTGTGACAGTTCAGTATTTCATCCAGGCCCAGTGTTTACAGTTGTGACAGTTCAGTATTTTCTCCAGTCCCTGTGTTTACATTTGTGACAGTTCAGTATTTCCTCCAGTCCCTGTGTTTACAGTTGTGACAGTTCAGTATTTCATCCAGGCCCAGTGTTTACATTTGTGACAGTTCAGTATTTCCTCCAGTCCCTGTGTTTACATTTGTGACAGTTCAGTATTTCCTCCAGTCCCTGTGTTTACAGTTGTGACAGTTCAGTATTTCATCCAGGCCCAGTGTTTACATTTGTGACAGTTCAGTATTTCATCCAGGCCCAGTGTTTACAGTTGTGACAGTTCAGTATTTCCTCCAGTCCCTGTGTTTACATTTGTGACAGTTCAGTATTTCATCCAGGCCCAGTGTTTACAGTTGTGACAGTTCAGTATTTCCTCCAGTCCCTGTGTTTACATTTGTGACAGTTCAGTATTTCCTCCAGTCCCTGTGTTTACATTTGTGACAGTTCAGTATTTCATCCAGGCCCAGTGTTTACAGTTGTGACAGTTCAGTATTTCCTCCAGTCCCTGTGTTTACATTTGTGACAGTTCAGTATTTCATCCAGGCCCAGTGTTTACATTTGTGACAGTTCAGTATTTCCCCCAGGCCCTGTGTTTACAGTTGTGACAGTTCAGTATTTCTTCCAGTCCCTGTGTTTACATTTGTGACAGTTCAGTATTTCCTCCAGTCCCTGTGTTTACATTTGTGACAGTTCAGTATTTCATTCAGGCCCAGTGTTTACAGTTGTGACAGTTCAGTATTTCATCCAGGCCCAGTGTTTACATTTGTGACAGTTCAGTATTTCATCCAGGCCCAGTGTTTACAGTTGTGACAGTTCAGTATTTCATCCAGGCCCAGTGTTTACATTTGTGACAGTTCAGTATTTCATCCAGGCCCAGTGTTTACAGTAGTGACAGTTCAGTATTTCCTCCAGTCCCTGTGTTTACATTAGTGACAGTTCAGTATTTCCTCCAGTCCCTGTGTTTACATTTGTGACAGTTCAGTATTTCATCCAGGCCCAGTGTTTACATTTGTGACAGTCAGTATTTCATCCAGGCCCAGTGTTTACATTTGTGACAGTTCAGTATTTCATCCAGGCCCAGTGTTTGCAGTTGTGACATTTCAGTATTTCCTCCAGTCCCTGTGTTTACATTTGTGACAGTTCAGTATTTCCTCCAGTCCCTGTGTTTACATTTGTGACAGTTCAGTATTTCATCCAGGCCCAGTGTTTACATTTGTGACAGTTCAGCATTTCCCCCAGGCCCTGTGTTTACAGTTGTGACAGTTCAGTATTTCCTCCAGTCCCTGTGTTTACATTTGTGACAGTTCAGTATTTCCTCCAGTCCCTGTGTTTACATTTGTGACAGTTCAGTATTTCCTCCAGTCCCTGTGTTTACATTTGTGACAGTTTAGTATTTCCTCCAGTCCCAGTGTTTACATTTGTGACAGTTCAGTATTTCCTCCAGTCCCTGTGTTTACATTTGTGACAGTTCAGTATTTCCTCCAGTCCCAGTGTTTACATTTGTGACAGTTCAGTATTTCCTCCAGTCCCTGTGTTTACATTTGTGACAGTTCAGTATTTCATCCAGGCCCAGTGTTTGCAGTTGTGACATTTCAGTATTTCCTCCAGTCCCTGTGTTTACATTTGTGACAGTTCAGTATTTCCTCCAGACCCTGTGTTTACATTTGTGACAGTTCAGTATTTCATCCAGGCCCAGTGTTTACATTTGTGACAGTTCAGCATTTCCCCCAGGCCCTGTGTTTACAGTTGTGACAGTTCAGTATTTCCTCCAGTCCCTGTGTTTACATTTGTGACAGTTCAGTATTTCCTCCAGTCCCTGTGTTTACATTTGTGACAGTTCAGTATTTCCTCCAGTCCCTGTGTTTACATTTGTGACAGTTTAGTATTTCCTCCAGTCCCAGTGTTTACATTTGTGACAGTTCAGTATTTCCTCCAGTCCCTGTGTTTACATTTGTGACAGTTCAGTATTTCCTCCAGTCCCTGTGTTTACATTTGTGACAGTTCAGTATTTCCCCCAGGCCCTGTGTTTAAATTTGTGACAGTTCAGTATTTCCTCCAGTCCCTGTGTTTACATTTGTGACAGTTCAGTATTTCCTCCAGTCCCTGTGTTTACATTTGTGACAGTTCAGTATTTCCTCCAGGCCTTGTGTTTAAATTTGTGACAGTTCAGTATTTCCTCCAGTCCCTGTGTTTACATTTGTGACAGTTCAGTATTTCATCCAGGCCCAGTGTTTACATTTGTGACAGTTCAGTATTTCCTCCAGTCCCTGTGTTTACATTTGTGACAGTTCAGTATTTCCCCCAGGCCCAGTGTTTGCATTTGTGACAGTTCAGTATTTCTTCCAGTCCCTGTGTTTACAGTTGTGACAGTTCAGTATTTCATCCAGGCCCTGTGTTTACATTTGTGACAGTTCAGTATTTCCTCCAGGCCCAGTGTTTACATTTGTGACAGTACAGTATTTCATCCAGGCCCAGTGTTTACATTTGTGACAGTTCAGTATTTCCTCCAGGCCCAGTGTTTACATTTGTGACAGTTCAGTATTTCATCCAGGCCCAGTGTTTACAGTTGTGACAGTTCAGTATTTCCCCCAGTCCCTGTGTTTACATTTGTGACAGCTCAATATTTCCCCCAGGCCCTGTGTTTACAGTTGTGACAGTTCAGTATTTCCTCCAGTCCCTGTGTTCACATTTGTGACAGTTCAGTATTTCCCCCAGTCCCTGTGTTTACATTTGTGACAGTTCAGTATTTCCCCCAGTCCCTGTGTTTACATTTGTGACAGTTCAGTATTTCATCCAGGCCCAGTGTTTACAGTTGTGACAGTTCAGTATTTCCTCCAGTCCCTGTGTTTACATTTGTGACAGTTCAGTATTTCCCCCAGTCCCTGTGTTTACATTTGTGACAGTTCAGTATTTCCCCCAGGCCCTGTGTTTACAGTTGTGACAGTTCAGCATTTCCTCCAGTCCCTGTGTTCACATTTGTGACAGTTCAGTATTTCCCCCAGTCCCTGTGTTTACATTTGTGACAGTTCAGTATTTCCCCCAGGCACTGTGTTTACAGTTGTGACAGTTCAGTATTTCCTCCAGTCCCTGTGTTCACATTTGTGACAGTTCAGTATTTCCTCCAGTCCCTGTGTTTACATTTGTGACAGTTCAGTATTTCATCCAGGCCCAGTGTTTACATTTGTGACAGTTCAGTATTTCCTCCAGTCCCTGTGTTTACATTTGTGACAGTTCAGTATTTCCTCCAGGCCCAGTGTTTACATTTGTGACAGTTCAGTATTTCCTCCAGTCCCTGTGTTTTCATTTGTGACAGTTCAGTATTTCCTCCAGTCCCTGTGTTTACATTTGTGACAGTTCAGTATTTCCTCCAGTCCCTGTGTTTACATTTGTGACAGTTCAGTATTTCATCCAGGCCCAGTGTTTACATTTGTGACAGTTCAGTATTTCATCCAGGCCCAGTGTTTACATTTGTGACAGTTCAGTATTTCATCCAGGCCCAGTGTTTACATTTGTGACAGTTCAGTATTTCATCCAGGCCCAGTGTTTACAGTTGTGACAGTTCAGTATTTCATCCAGGCCCAGTGTTTACATTTGTGACAGTTCAGTATTTCCTCCAGTCCCAGTGTTTACATTTGTGACAGTTCAGTATTTCATCCAGGCCCAGTGTTTACAGTTGTGACAGTTCAGTATTTCCTCCAGGCCCAGTGTTTACATTTGTGACAGTTCAGTATTTCCTCCAGTCCCTGTGTTTTCATTTGTGACAGTTCAGTATTTCCTCCAGTCCCTGTGTTTACATTTGTGACAGTTCAGTATTTCCTCCAGTCCCTGTGTTTACATTTGTGACAGTTCAGTATTTCATCCAGGCCCAGTGTTTACATTTGTGACAGTTCAGTATTTCCTCCAGGCCCAGTGTTTACATTTGTGACAGTTCAGTATTTCATCCAGGCCCAGTGTTTACAGTTGGGACAGTTCAGTATTTCCTCCAGGCCCAGTGTTTACATTTGTGACAGTTCAGTATTTCCTCCAGTCCCTGTGTTTACATTTGTGACAGTTCAGTATTTCCTCCAGTCCCTGTGTTTACATTTGTGACAGTTCAGTATTTCATCCAGGCCCAGTGTTTACATTTGTGACAGTTCAGTATTTCCTCCAGTCCCTGTGTTTACATTTGTGACAGTTCAGTATTTCATCCAGGCCCAGTGTTTACATTTGTGACAGTTCAGTATTTCCTCCAGGCCCAGTGTTTACATTTGTGACAGTTCAGTATTTCTTCCAGTCCCTGTGTTTACAGTTGTGACAGTTCAGTATTTCATCCAGGCCCTGTGTTTACATTTGTGACAGTTCAGTATTTCCTCCAGGCCCAGTGTTTACATTTGTGACAGTACAGTATTTCATCCAGGCCCAGTGTTTACATTTGTGACAGTTCAGTATTTCCTCCAGGCCCAGTGTTTACATTTGTGACAGTTCAGTATTTCATCCAGGCCCAGTGTTTACAGTTGTGACAGTTCAGTATTTCCCCCAGTCCCTGTGTTTACATTTGTGACAGCTCAATATTTCCCCCAGGCCCTGTGTTTACAGTTGTGACAGTTCAGTATTTCCTCCAGTCCCTGTGTTCACATTTGTGACAGTTCAGTATTTCCCCCAGTCCCTGTGTTTACATTTGTGACAGTTCAGTATTTCCCCCAGTCCCTGTGTTTACATTTGTGACAGTTCAGTATTTCATCCAGGCCCAGTGTTTACAGTTGTGACAGTTCAGTATTTCCTCCAGTCCCTGTGTTTACATTTGTGACAGTTCAGTATTTCCCCCAGTCCCTGTGTTTACATTTGTGACAGTTCAGTATTTCCCCCAGGCCCTGTGTTTACAGTTGTGACAGTTCAGCATTTCCTCCAGTCCCTGTGTTCACATTTGTGACAGTTCAGTATTTCCCCCAGTCCCTGTGTTTACATTTGTGACAGTTCAGTATTTCCCCCAGGCACTGTGTTTACAGTTGTGACAGTTCAGTATTTCCTCCAGTCCCTGTGTTCACATTTCTGACAGTTCAGTATTTCCTCCAGTCCCTGTGTTTACATTTGTGACAGTTCAGTATTTCATCCAGGCCCAGTGTTTACATTTGTGACAGTTCAGTATTTCCTCCAGTCCCTGTGTTTACATTTGTGACAGTTCAGTATTTCCTCCAGGCCCAGTGTTTACATTTGTGACAGTTCAGTATTTCCTCCAGTCCCTGTGTTTTCATTTGTGACAGTTCAGTATTTCCTCCAGTCCCTGTGTTTACATTTGTGACAGTTCAGTATTTCCTCCAGTCCCTGTGTTTACATTTGTGACAGTTCAGTATTTCATCCAGGCCCAGTGTTTACATTTGTGACAGTTCAGTATTTCATCCAGGCCCAGTGTTTACATTTGTGACAGTTCAGTATTTCATCCAGGCCCAGTGTTTACATTTGTGACAGTTCAGTATTTCATCCAGGCCCAGTGTTTACAGTTGTGACAGTTCAGTATTTCATCCAGGCCCAGTGTTTACATTTGTGACAGTTCAGTATTTCCTCCAGTCCCAGTGTTTACATTTGTGACAGTTCAGTATTTCATCCAGGCCCAGTGTTTACAGTTGTGACAGTTCAGTATTTCCTCCAGGCCCAGTGTTTACATTTGTGACAGTTCAGTATTTCCTCCAGTCCCTGTGTTTTCATTTGTGACAGTTCAGTATTTCCTCCAGTCCCTGTGTTTACATTTGTGACAGTTCAGTATTTCCTCCAGTCCCTGTGTTTACATTTGTGACAGTTCAGTATTTCATCCAGGCCCAGTGTTTACATTTGTGACAGTTCAGTATTTCCTCCAGGCCCAGTGTTTACATTTGTGACAGTTCAGTATTTCATCCAGGCCCAGTTTTTACAGTTGGGACAGTTCAGTATTTCCTCCAGGCCCAGTGTTTACATTTGTGACAGTTCAGTATTTCCTCCAGTCCCTGTGTTTACATTTGTGACAGTTCAGTATTTCCTCCAGTCCCTGTGTTTACATTTGTGACAGTTCAGTATTTCATCCAGGCCCAGTGTTTACATTTGTGACAGTTCAGTATTTCCTCCAGTCCCTGTGTTTACATTTGTGACAGTTCAGTATTTCATCCAGGCCCAGTGTTTACATTTGTGACAGTTCAGTATTTCCTCCAGGCCCAGTGTTTACATTTGTGACAGTTCAGTATTTCATCCAGGCCCAGTGTTTACAGTTGGGACAGTTCAGTATTTCCTCCAGGCCCAGTGTTTACATTTGTGACAGTTCAGTATTTCCTCCAGGCCCAGTGTTTACAGTTGCGACAGTTCAGTATTTCATCCAGGCCCAGTGTTTACATTTGTGACAGTTCAGTATTTCCTCCAGGCCCAGTGTTTACATTTGTGACAGTTCAGTATTTCATCCAGTCCCTGTGTTTACATTTGTGACAGTTCAGTATTTCATCCAGGCCCTGTGTTTACATTTGTGACAGTTCAGTATTTCATCCAGGCCCAGTGTTTACATTTGTGACAGTTCAGTATTTCCTCCAGTCCCTGTGTTTACATTTGTGACAGTTCAGTATTTCATCCAGGCCCAGTGTTTACATTTGTGACAGTTCAGTATTTCCTCCAGGCCCAGTGTTTACATTTGTGACAGTTCAGTATTTCATCCAGGCCCAGTGTTTACAGTTGGGACAGTTCAGTATTTCCTCCAGGCCCAGTGTTTACATTTGTGACAGTTCAGTATTTCCTCCAGGCCCAGTGTTTACAGTTGCGACAGTTCAGTATTTCATCCAGGCCCAGTGTTTACATTTGTGACAGTTCAGTATTTCCTCCAGGCCCAGTGTTTACATTTGTGACAGTTCAGTATTTCATCCAGTCCCTGTGTTTACATTTGTGACAGTTCAGTATTTCATCCAGGCCCAGTGTTTACATTTGTGACAGTTCAGTATTTCCTCCAGTCCCTGTGTTTACATTTGTGACAGTTCAGTATTTCATCCAGGCCCAGTGTTTACATTTGTGACAGTTCAGTATTTCCTCCAGTCCCTGTGTTTACATTTGTGACAGTTCAGTATTTCATCCAGGCCCAGTGTTTACAGTTGTGACAGTTCAGTATTTCCTCCAGGCCCAGTGTTTACATTTGTGACAGTTCAGTATTTCCTCCAGGCCCAGTGTTTACAGTTGTGACAGTTCAGTATTTCCTCCAGGCCCAGTGTTTACATTTGTGACAGTTCAGTATTTCATCCAGTCCCTGTGTTTACATTTGTGACAGTTCAGTATTTCATCCAGGCCCTGTGTTTACATTTGTGACAGTTCAATATTTCATCCAGGCCCAGTGCTTACATTTGTGACAGTACAGTATTTCATCCAGGCCCAGTGTTTACAGTTGTGACAGTTCAGTATTTCCTCCAGTCCCTGTGTTTACATTTGTGACAGTTCAGTATTTCATCCAGGCCCTGTGTTTACATTTGTGACAGTTCAGTATTTCATCCAGGCCCAGTGTTTACATTTGTGACAGTTCAGTATTTACCCAGGACCTGTGTTTAAATTTGTGACAGTTCAGTATTTCATCCAGGCCCAGTGTTTACATTTGTGACAGTTCAGTATTTACCCAGGACCTGTGTTTAAATTTGTGACAGTTCAGTATTTCCTCCAGTCCCTGTGTTTACATTTGTGACAGTTCAGTATTTCATCCAGGCCCTGTGTTTACAGTTGTGACAGTTCAGTATTTCATCCAGTCCCTGTGTTTACATTTGTGACAGTTCAGTATTTCATCCAGGCCCTGTGTTTACATTTGTGACAGTTCAGTATTTCATCCAGGCCCAGTGTTTACATTTGTGACAGTTCAGTATTTCATCCAGGCCCAGTGTTTACATTTGTGACAGTTCAGTATTTCATCCAGGCCCAGTGTTTACATTTGTGACAGTTCAGTATTTCATCCAGGCCCAGTGTTTACATTTGTGACAGTTCAGTGTTTCCTCCAGTCCCTGTGTTTACAGTTGTGACAGTTCAGTATTTCCTCCAGGAACTGTGTTTACATTTGTGACAGTTCAGTATTTCATCCAGGCCCAGTGTTTACATTTGTGACAGTTCAGTATTTTCCCAGGACCTGTGTTTACATTTGTGACAGTTCAGTATTTCATCCAGGCCCAGTGTTTACAGTTGTGACAGTTCAGTATTTCATCCAGGCCCAGTGTTTACATTTGTGACAGTTCAGTATTTCATCCAGGCCCAGTGTTTACAGTTGTGACAGTTCAGTATTTCATCCAGGCCCAGTGTTTACATTTGTGACAGTTCAGTATTTCATCCAGGCCCAGTGTTTACATTTGTGACAGTTCAGTATTTCATCCAGGCCCAGTGTTTACAGTTGTGACAGTTCAGTATTTCATCCAGGCCCAGTGTTTACATTTGTGACAGTTCAGTATTTCATCCAGTCCCTGTGTTTACATTTGTGACAGTTCAGTATTTCATCCAGTCCCTGTGTTTACATTTGTGACAGTTCAGTATTTCCTCCAGGCCCAGTGTTTACATTTGTGACAGTTCAGTATTTCATCCAGGCCCAGTGTTTACAGTTGTGACAGTTCAGTATTTCCTCCAGTCCCTGTGTTTACATTTGTGACAGTTCAGTATTTCCCCCAGGCCCTGTGTTTACATTTGTGACAGTTCAGAATTTCCTCCAGGCCTTGTGTTTACATTTGTGACAGTTCAGTATTTCCCCCAGGCCCTGTGTTTACATTTGTGACAGTTCAGAATTTCCTCCAGGCCTTGTGTTTAAATTTGTGACAGTTCAGTATTTCCCCCAGGCCCAGTGTTTACATTTGTGACAGTTCAGTATTTCCTCCAGTCCCTGTGTTTACAGTTGTGACAGTTCAGTATTTCATCCAGGCCCAGTGTTTACAGTTGTGACAGTTCAGTATTTCCTCCAGTCCCTGTGTTTACATTTGTGACAGTTCAGTATTTCATCCAGGCCCAGTGTTTACAGTTGTGACAGTTCATTATTTCATCCAGGCCCAGTGTTTACATTTGTGACAGTTCAGTATTTCATCCAGTCCCTGTGTTTACATTTGTGACAGTTCAGTATTTCATCCAGTCCCTGTGTTTACAGTTGTGACAGTTCAGTATTTCATCCAGGCCCAGTGTTTACATTTGTGACAGTTCAGTATTTCCTCCAGTCCCTGTGTTTACAGTTGTGACAGTTCAGTATTTCATCCAGGCCCAGTGTTTACAGTTGTGACAGTTCAGTATTTCATCCAGTCCCTGTGTTTACAGTTGTGACAGTTCAGTATTTCATCCAGGCCCAGTGTTTACATTTGTGACAGTTCAGTATTTCCTCCAGTCCCTGTGTTTACAGTTGTGACAGTTCAGTATTTCATCCAGGCCCAGTGTTTACAGTTGTGACAGTTCAGTATTTCCTCCAGTCCCTGTGTTTACATTTGTGACAGTTCAGTATTTCATCCAGGCCCAGTGTTTACAGTTGTGACAGTTCATTATTTCATCCAGGCCCAGTGTTTACATTTGTGACAGTTCAGTATTTCATCCAGGCCCAGTGTTTACAGTTGTGACAGTTCAGTATTTCATCCAGGCCCAGTGTTTACAGTTGTGACAGTTCAGTATTTTCTCCAGTCCCTGTGTTTACATTTGTGACAGTTCAGTATTTCCTCCAGTCCCTGTGTTTACAGTTGTGACAGTTCAGTATTTCATCCAGGCCCAGTGTTTACATTTGTGACAGTTCAGTATTTCATCCAGGCCCAGTGTTTACATTTGTGACAGTTCAGTATTTCATCCAGGCCCAGTGTTTACAGTTGTGACAGTTCAGTATTTCCTCCAGGCCCTGTGTTTACATTTGTGATAGTTCAGTATTTCATCCAGGCCCAGTGTTTACAGTTGTGACAGTTCAGTATTTCCTCCAGTCCCTGTGTTTACATTTGTGACAGTTCAGTATTTCATCCTGGCCCAGTGTTTACAGTTGTGACAGTTCAGTATTTCCTCCAGTCCCTGTGTTTACATTTGTGACAGTTCAGTATTTCATCCAGGCCCAGTGTTTACAGTTGTGACAGTTCAGTATTTCCTCCAGTCCCTGTGTTTACATTTGTGACAGTTCAGTATTTCCTCCAGTCCCTGTGTTTACATTTGTGACAGTTCAGTATTTCATCCAGGCCCAGTGTTTACATTTGTGACAGTTCAGTATTTCATCCAGGCCCTGTTTTTACAGTTGTGACAGTTCAGTATTTCCTCCAGTCCCTGTGTTTACATTTGTGACAGTTCAGTATTTCCTCCAGTCCCTGTGTTTACATTTGTGACAGTTCAGTATTTCATTCAGGCCCAGTGTTTACAGTTGTGACAGTTCAGTATTTCCTCCAGTCCCTGTGTTTACATTTGTGACAGTTCAGTATTTCATCCAGGCCCAGTGTTTACAGTTGTGACAGTTCAGTATTTCCTCCAGTCCCTGTGTTTACATTTGTGACAGTTCAGTATTTCATCCAGGCCCAGTGTTTACATTTGTGACAGTTCAGTATTTCCTCCAGTCCCCGTGTTTACATTTGTGACAGTTCAGTATTTCATCCAGGCCCAGTGTTTACAGTTGTGACAGTTCAGTATTTCCCCCAGTCCCTGTGTTTACATTTGTGACAGTTCAGTATTTCATCCAGGCCCAGTGTTTACATTTGTGACAGTTCAGTATTTCCTCCAGTCCCTGTGTTTACATTTGTGACAGTTCAGTATTTCATCCAGGCCCAGTGTTTACATTTGTGACAGTTCAGTATTTCATCCAGTCCCTGTGTTTACATTTGTGACAGTTCATTATTTCCTCCAGTCCCTGTGTTTACATTTGTGACAGTTCAGTATTTCATCCAGGCCCAGTGTTTACATTTGTGACAGTTCAGTATTTCCTCCAGTCCCTGTGTTTACATTTGTGACAGTTCAGTATTTCATCCAGGCCCAGTGTTTACATTTGTGACAGTTCAGTATTTCATCCAGTCCCTGTGTTTACATTTGTGACAGTTCATTATTTCCTCCAGTCCCTGTGTTTACATTTGTGACAGTTCAGTATTTCATCCAGGCCCAGTGTTTACATTTGTGACAGTTCAGTATTTCATCCAGGCCCTGTGTTTACATTTGTGACAGTTCAGTATTTCATCCAGTCCCTGTGTTTACATTTGTGACAGTTCATTATTTCCTCCAGTCCCTGTGTTTACATTTGTGACAGTTCAGTATTTCATCCAGGCCCAGTGTTTACATTTGTGACAGTTCAGTATTTCATCCAGGCCCAGTGTTTACATTTGTGACAGTTCAGTATTTCATCCAGTCCCTGTGTTTACATTTGTGACAGTTCAGTATTTCCTCCAGTCCCTGTGTTTACATTTGTGACAGTTCAGTATTTCATCCAGGCCCTGTGTTTACATTTGTGACAGTTCAGTATTTCATCCAGGCCCAGTGTTTACATTTGTGACAGTTCAGTATTTACCCAGGACCTGTGTTTAAATTAGTGACAGTTCAGTATTTCATCCAGGCCCAGTGTTTACATTTGTGACAGTTCAGTATTTACCCAGGACCTGTGTTTAAATTTGTGACAGTTCAGTATTTCCCCCAAGACCTGTGTTTAAATTTGTGACAGTTCAGTATTTCCTCCAGTCCCAGTTTTTACATTTGTGACAGTTCAGTATTTCATCCAGGCCCAGTGTTTACATTTGTGACAGTTCAGTATTTCATCCAGTCCCAGTGTTTACATTTGTGACAGTTCAGTATTTCCTCCAGGACCTGTGTTTACATTTGTGACAGTTCAGTACTTCATCCAGGCCCAGTGTTTACATTTGTGACAGTTCAGTATTTCATCCAGGCCCAGTGTTTACATTTGTGACAGTTCAGTATTTCATCCAGTCCCTGTGTTTACATTTGTGACAGTTCAGTATTTCATCCAGTCCCTGTGTTTACATTTGTGACAGTTCAGTATTTCATCCAGGCCCAGTGTTTACATTTGTGACAGTTCAGTATTTCATCCAGGCCCAGTGTTTACATTTGTGACAGTTCAGTATTTCATCCAGGCCCAGTGTTTACATTTGTGACAGTTCAGTATTTCATCCAGTCCCTGTGTTTACATTTGTGACAGTTCAGTATTTCATCCAGGCCCTGTGTTTACATTTGTGACAGTTCAGTATTTCCTCCAGGACCTGTGTTTACATTTGTGACAGTTCAGTACTTCATCCAGGCCCAGTGTTTACATTTGTGACAGTTCAGTATTTCATCCAGGCCCAGTGTTTACATTTGTGACAGTTCAGTATTTCATCCAGTCCCTGTGTTTACATTTGTGACAGTTCAGTATTTCATCCAGTCCCTGTGTTTACATTTGTGACAGTTCAGTATTTCCTCCAGTCCCAGTGTTTACATTTGTGACAGTTCAGTATTTCATCCAGGCCCAGTGTTTACATTTGTGACAGTTCAGTATTTCATCCAGTCCCTGTGTTTACATTTGTGACAGTTCAGTATTTACCCAGGACCTGTGTTTACATTTGTGACAGTTCAGTATTTCCTCCAGTCCCTGTGTTTACATTTGTGACAGTTCAGTATTTCCTCCAGTCCCTGTGTTTACATTTGTGACAGTTCAGTATTGCCTCCAGTCCCTGTGTTTACATTTGTGACAGTTCAGTATTTCATCCAGGCCCAGTGTTTACAGTTGTGACAGTTCAGTATTTACCCAGGACCTGTGTTTACATTTGTGACAGTTCAGTATTTCATCCAGGCCCAGTGTTTACATTTGTGACAGTTCAGTATTTCATCCAGGCCCAGTGTTTACATTTGTGACAGTTCAGTATTTCCTCCAGTCCCTGTGTTTACATTTGTGACAGTTCAGTATTTCATCCAGGCCCAGTGTTTACATTTGTGACAGTTCAGTATTTCATCCAGTCCCTGTGTTTACATTTGTGACAGTTCAGTATTTCATCCAGGCCCAGTGTTTACATTTGTGACAGTTCAGTATTTCCTCCAGTCCCTGTGTTTACAGTTGTGACAGTTCAGTATTTCATCCAGGCCCAGTGTTTACATTTGTGACAGTTCAGTATTTCATCCAGTCCCTGTGTTTACATTTGTGACAGTTCAGTATTTCATCCAGTCCCTGTGTTTACATTTGTGACAGTTCAGTATTTCATCCAGGACCTGTGTTTACATTTGTGACAGTTCAGTATTTCATCCAGGCCCAGTGTTTACATTTGTGACAGTTCAGTATTTCCTCCAGGCCCTGTGTTTACAGTTGTGACAGTTCAGTATTTCATCCAGGCCCAGTGTTTACATTTGTGACAGTTCAGTATTTCATCCAGGCCCTGTGTTTACAGTAGTGACAGTTCAGTATTTCCTCCAGTCCCTGTGTTTACATTTGTGACAGTTCAGTATTTCATCCAGGCCCAGTGTTCACATTTGTGACAGTTCAGTATTTCCTCCAGTCCCTGTGTTTACATTTGTGACAGTTCAGTATTTCATCCAGGCCCAGTGTTTACATTTGTGACAGTTCAGTATATCATCCAGGCCCAGTGTTTACATTTGTGACAGTTCAGTATTTACCCAGGACCTGTGTTTACATTTGTGACAGTTCAGTATTTCATCCAGGCCCAGTGTTTACATTTGTGACAGTTCAGTATTTCCTCCAGTCCCTGTGTTTACATTTGTGACAGTTCAGTATTTCATCCAGGCCCAGTGTTTACATTTGTGACAGTTCAGTATTTCCTCCAGTCCCTGTGTTTTTACATTTGTAACAGTTCAGTATTTCCTCCAGTCCCTGTGTTTACATTTGTGACAGTTCAGTATTTCCTCCAGTCCCTGTGTTTACATTTGTAACAGTTCAGTATTTCCTCCAGGCCCTGTGTTTACATTTGTAACAGTTCAGTATTTCCTCCTGTCCCTGCGTTTACATTTGTGACAGTTCAGTATTTCCTCCAGTCCCTGTGTTTACATTTGTAACAGTTCAGTATTTCATCCAGTCCCTGTGTTTACATTTGTAACAGTTCAGTATTTCATCCAGGCCCAGTGTTTACATTTGTGACAGTTCAGTATTTCATCCAGGCCCAGTGTTTACAGTTGTGACAGTTCAGTATTTCCTCCAGTCCCTGTATTTACATTTGTGACAGTTCAGTATTTCATCCAGGCCCAGTGTTTACATTTGTGACAGTTCAGTATTTCATCCAGGCCCAGTGTTTACAGTTGTGACAGTTCAGTATTTCCTCCAGTCCCTGTATTTACATTTGTGACAGTTCAGTATTTCATCCAGGCCCAGTGTTTACAGTTGTGACAGTTCAGTATTTCCTCCAGTCCCTGGGTTTACATTTGTGACAGTTCAATATTTCCTCCAGGCCCAGTGTTTACATTTGTGACAGTTCAGTATTTCATCCAGGCCCAGTGTTTACATTTGTGACAGTTCAGTATTTCATCCAGGCCCAGTGTTTACATTTGTGACAGTTCAGTATTTCCTCCAGTCCATGTGTTTACATTTGTGACAGTTCAGTATTTCATCCAGGCCCAGTGTTTACATTTGTGACAGTTCAGTATTTCCTCCAGTCCATGTGTTTACATTTGTGACAGTTCAGTATTTCATCCAGGCCCAGTGTTTACAGTTGTGACAGTTCAGTATTTACCCAGGACCTGTGTTTACATTTGTGACAGTTCAGTATTTCATCCAGGACCTGTGTTTACATTTGTGACAGTTCAGTATTTCATCCAGGCCCAGTGTTTACAGTTGTGACAGTTCAGTATTTCCTCCAGTCCCTGTGTTTACATTTGTGACAGTTCAGTATTTCATCCAGGCCCAGTGTTTACATTTGTGACAGTTCAGTATATCATCCAGGCCCAGTATTTACATTTGTGACAGTTCAGTATTTACCCAGGACCTGTGTTTACATTTGTGACAGTTCAGTATTTCATACAGGCCCAGTGTTTACATTTGTGACAGTTCAGTATTTCCTCCAGTCCCTGTGTTTACATTTGTGACAGTTCAGTATTTCATCCAGGCCCAGTGTTTACATTTGTGACAGTTCAGTATTTCCTCCAGTCCCTGTGTTTACATTTGTGACAGTTCAGTATTTCATCCAGGCCCAGTGTTTACATTTGTGACAGTTCAGTATTACCTCCAGTCCCTGTGTTTACATTTGTGACAGTTCAGTATTTCCTCCAGTCCCTGTGTTTACATTTGTAACAGTTCAGTATTACCTCCAGTCCCTGTGTTTTCATTTGTGACAGTTCAGTATTTCCTCCAGTCCCTGTGTTTACATTTGTAACAGTTCAGTATTACTTCCAGTCCCTGTGTTTACATTTGTGACAGTTCAGTATTTCCTCCAGTCCCTGTGTTTACATTTGTAACAGTTCAGTATTACTTCCAGTCCCTGTGTTTACATTTGTGACAGTTCAGTATTTCCTCCAGTCCCTGTGTTTACATTTGTGACAGTTCAGTATTTCATCCAGGCCCAGTGTTTACATTTGTGACAGTTCAGTATTTCATCCAGGCCCAGTGTTTACAGTTGTGACAGTTCAGTATTTCCTCCAGTCCCTGTGTTTACATTTGTGACAGTTCAGTATTTCCTCCAGTCCCTGTGTTTACATTTGTGACAGTTCAGTATTTCCTCCAGTCCCTGTGTTTACATTTGTGACAGCTCAGTATTTCCCCCAGGCCCAGTGTTTACATTTGTGACAGTTCAGTATTTCATCCAGGCCCAGTGTTTACAGTTGTGACAGTTCAGTATTTCCTCCAGTCCCTGTGTTTACATTTGTGACAGTTCAGTATTTCCTCCAGGCCCAGTGTTTACATTTGTGACAGTTCAGTATTTCATCCAGGCCCAGTGTTTACATTTGTGACAGTTCAGTATTTCATCCAGGCCCAGTGTTTACATTTGTGACAGTTCAGTATTTCATCCAGGCCCAGTGTTTACATTTGTGACAGTTCAGTATTTCATCCAGGCCCTGTGTTTACATTTGTGACAGTTCAGTATTTCATCCAGGACCTGTGTTTACATTTGTGACAGTTCAGTATTTACCCAGGACCTGTGTTTACATTTGTGACAGTTCAGTATTTCATCCAGGACCGGTGTTTACATTTGTGACAGTTCAGTATTTCATCCAGGCCCAGTGTTTACAGTTGTGACAGTTCAGTATTTCCTCCAGTCCCTGTGTTTACATTTGTGACAGTTCAGTATTTCATCCAGGCCCAGTGTTTACATTTGTGACAGTTCAGTATTTCATCCAGTCCCAGTGTTTACATTTGTGGCAGTTCAGTATTTCCCCCAGGCCCAGTGTTTACAGTTGTGACAGTTCAGTATTTCCTCCAGTCCCTGTGTTTACATTTGTGACAGTTCAGTATTTCCCCCAGTCCCTGTGTTTACATTTGTGACAGTTCAGTATTTCATCCAGGCCCAGTGTTTACAGTTGTGACAGTTCAGTATTTCCTCCAGTCCCTGTGTTTACATTTGTGACAGTTCAGTATTTCATCCAGGCCCAGTGTTTACAGTTGTCACAGTTCAGTATTTCCTCCAGTCCCTGTGTTTACATTTGTGACAGTTCAATATTTCCTCCAGGCCCAGTGTTTACATTTGTCACAGTTCAGTATTTCATCCAGGCCCAGTGTTTACAGTTGTGACAGTTCAGTATTTCCTCCAGTCCCTGTGTTTACATTTGTGACAGTTCAATATTTCCTCCAGGCCCAGTGTTTACATTTGTGACAGTTCAGTATTTCCCCCAGTCCCTGTGTTTACATTTGTGACAGTTCAGTATTTCATCCAGGCCCAGTGTTTACAGTTGTGACAGTTCAGCATTTCCTCCAGTCCCTGTGTTTACATTTGTGACAGTTCAGTATTTCATCCAGGCCCAGTGTTTACATTTGTGACAGTTCAGTATTTCATCCAGGCCCAGTGTTTACAGTTGTGACAGTTCAGTATTTCCTCCAGTCCCTGTGTTTACATTTGTGACAGTTCAATATTTCCTCCAGGCCCAGTGTTTACATTTGTGACAGTTCAGTATTTCCTCCAGGCCCAGTGTTTACATTTGTGACAGTTCAGTATTTCCTCCAGTCCCTGTGTTTACATTTGTGACAGTTCAATATTTCCTCCAGGCCCAGTGTTTACATTTGTGACAGTTCAATATTTCCTCCAGGCCCAGTGTTTACATTTGTGACAGTTCAGTATTTCCTCCAGGCCCTGTGTTTACATTTGTGACAGTTCAGTATTTCCTCCAGTCCCTGTGTTTACATTTGTGACAGTTCAATATTTCCTCCAGGCCCAGTGTTTACATTTGTGACAGTTCAGTATTTCATCCAGGCCCAGTGTTTACATTTGTGACAGTTCAGTATTTCATCCAGGCCCAGTGTTTACATTTGTGACAGTTCAGTATTTCCTACAGTTCATGTGTTTACATTTGTGACAGTTCAGTATTTCATCCAGGCCCAGTGTTTACAGTTGTGACAGTTCAGTATTTCATCCAGGCCCAGTGTTTACAGTTGTGACAGTTCAGTATTTCCTCCAGTCCCTGTGTTTACATTTGTGACAGTTCAGTATTTCCTCCAGTCCCTGTGTTTACATTTGTGACAGTTCAGTATTTCATCCAGGCCCAGTGTTTACATTTGTGACAGTTCAGTATTTCCTCCAGTCCCAGTGTTTACATTTGTGACAGTTCAGTATTTCCTCCAGTCACAGTGTTTACATTTGTGACAGTTCAGTATTTCATCCAGGCCCAGTGTTTACATTTGTGACAGTTCAGTATTTCCTCCAGTCCCAGTGTTTACATTTGTGACAGTTCAGTATTTCCTCCAGTCCCTGTGTTTAAATTTGTGACAGTTCAGTATTTCCCCCAGGCCCTGTGTTTACATTTGTGACAGTTCAGTATTTCCTCCAGTCCCTGTGTTTACATTTGTGACAGTTCAGTATTTCCTCCAGTCCCTGTGTTTAAATTTGTGACAGTTCAGTATTTCCTCCAGTCCCTGTGTTTAAATTTGTGACAGTTCAGTATTTCCCCCAGGCCCTGTGTTTACATTTGTAACAGTTCAGTATTACCTCCAGTCCCTGTGTTTTCATTTGTGACAGTTCAGTATTTCCTCCAGTCCCTGTGTTTACATTTGTAACAGTTCAGTATTACTTCCAGTCCCTGTGTTTACATTTGTGACAGTTCAGTATTTCCTCCAGTCCCTGTGTTTACATTTGTAACAGTTCAGTATTACTTCCAGTCCCTGTGTTTACATTTGTGACAGTTCAGTATTTCCTCCAGTCCCTGTGTTTACATTTGTGACAGTTCAGTATTTCATCCAGGCCCAGTGTTTACATTTGTGACAGTTCAGTATTTCATCCAGGCCCAGTGTTTACAGTTGTGACAGTTCAGTATTTCCTCCAGTCCCTGTGTTTACATTTGTGACAGTTCAGTATTTCCTCCAGTCCCTGTGTTTACATTTGTGACAGTTCAGTATTTCCTCCAGTCCCTGTGTTTACATTTGTGACAGCTCAGTATTTCCCCCAGGCCCAGTGTTTACATTTGTGACAGTTCAGTATTTCATCCAGGCCCAGTGTTTACAGTTGTGACAGTTCAGTATTTCCTCCAGTCCCTGTGTTTACATTTGTGACAGTTCAGTATTTCCTCCAGGCCCAGTGTTTACATTTGTGACAGTTCAGTATTTCATCCAGGCCCAGTGTTTACATTTGTGACAGTTCAGTATTTCATCCAGGCCCAGTGTTTACATTTATGACAGTTCAGTATTTCATCCAGGCCCAGTGTTTACATTTGTGACAGTTCAATATTTCCTCCAGGCCCAGTGTTTACATTTGTGACAGTTCAGTATTTCCTCCAGGCCCTGTGTTTACATTTGTGACAGTTCAGTATTTCCTCCAGTCCCTGTGTTTACATTTGTGACAGTTCAATATTTCCTCCAGGCCCAGTGTTTACATTTGTGACAGTTCAGTATTTCATCCAGGCCCAGTGTTTACATTTGTGACAGTTCAGTATTTCATCCAGGCCCAGTGTTTACATTTGTGACAGTTCAGTATTTCCTACAGTTCATGTGTTTACATTTGTGACAGTTCAGTATTTCATCCAGGCCCAGTGTTTACAGTTGTGACAGTTCAGTATTTCATCCAGGCCCAGTGTTTACAGTTGTGACAGTTCAGTATTTCCTCCAGTCCCTGTGTTTACATTTGTGACAGTTCAGTATTTCCTCCAGTCCCTGTGTTTACATTTGTGACAGTTCAGTATTTCATCCAGGCCCAGTGTTTACATTTGTGACAGTTCAGTATTTCCTCCAGTCCCAGTGTTTACATTTGTGACAGTTCAGTATTTCCTCCAGTCACAGTGTTTACATTTGTGACAGTTCAGTATTTCATCCAGGCCCAGTGTTTACATTTGTGACAGTTCAGTATTTCCTCCAGTCCCAGTGTTTACATTTGTGACAGTTCAGTATTTCCTCCAGTCCCTGTGTTTAAATTTGTGACAGTTCAGTATTTCCCCCAGGCCCTGTGTTTACATTTGTGACAGTTCAGTATTTCCTCCAGTCCCTGTGTTTACATTTGTGACAGTTCAGTATTTCCTCCAGTCCCTGTGTTTAAATTTGTGACAGTTCAGTATTTCCTCCAGTCCCTGTGTTTAAATTTGTGACAGTTCAGTATTTCCCCCAGGCCCTGTGTTTACATTTGTAACAGTTCAGTATTACCTCCAGTCCCTGTGTTTTCATTTGTGACAGTTCAGTATTTCCTCCAGTCCCTGTGTTTACATTTGTAACAGTTCAGTATTACTTCCAGTCCCTGTGTTTACATTTGTGACAGTTCAGTATTTCCTCCAGTCCCTGTGTTTACATTTGTAACAGTTCAGTATTACTTCCAGTCCCTGTGTTTACATTTGTGACAGTTCAGTATTTCCTCCAGTCCCTGTGTTTACATTTGTGACAGTTCAGTATTTCATCCAGGCCCAGTGTTTACATTTGTGACAGTTCAGTATTTCATCCAGGCCCAGTGTTTACAGTTGTGACAGTTCAGTATTTCCTCCAGTCCCTGTGTTTACATTTGTGACAGTTCAGTATTTCCTCCAGTCCCTGTGTTTACATTTGTGACAGTTCAGTATTTCCTCCAGTCCCTGTGTTTACATTTGTGACAGCTCAGTATTTCCCCCAGGCCCAGTGTTTACATTTGTGACAGTTCAGTATTTCATCCAGGCCCAGTGTTTACAGTTGTGACAGTTCAGTATTTCCTCCAGTCCCTGTGTTTACATTTGTGACAGTTCAGTATTTCCTCCAGGCCCAGTGTTTACATTTGTGACAGTTCAGTATTTCATCCAGGCCCAGTGTTTACATTTGTGACAGTTCAGTATTTCATCCAGGCCCAGTGTTTACATTTATGACAGTTCAGTATTTCATCCAGGCCCAGTGTTTACATTTGTGACAGTTCAGTATTTCATCCAGGCCCTGTGTTTACATTTGTGACAGTTCAGTATTTCATCCAGGACCTGTGTTTACATTTGTGACAGTTCAGTATTTACCCAGGACCTGTGTTTACATTTGTGACAGTTCAGTATTTCATCCAGGACCGGTGTTTACATTTGTGACAGTTCAGTATTTCATCCAGGCCCAGTGTTTACAGTTGTGACAGTTCAGTATTTCATCCAGGCCCAGTGTTTACAGTTGTGACAGTTCAGTATTTCCTCCAGTCCCTGTGTTTACATTTGTGACAGTTCAGTATTTCATCCAGGCCCAGTGTTTACATTTGTGACAGTTCAGTATTTCATCCAGTCCCAGTGTTTACATTTGTGGCAGTTCAGTATTTCCCCCAGGCCCAGTGTTTACAGTTGTGACAGTTCAGTATTTCCTCCAGTCCCTGTGTTTACATTTGTGACAGTTCAGTATTTCCTCCAGGCCCAGTGTTTACATTTGTGACAGTTCAGTATTTCATCCAGGCCCAGTGTTTACAGTTGTGACAGTTCAGTATTTCCTCCAGTCCCTGTGTTTACATTTGTGACAGTTCAGTATTTCATCCAGGCCCAGTGTTTACAGTTGTCACAGTTCAGTATTTCCTCCAGTCCCTGTGTTTACATTTGTGACAGTTCAATATTTCCTCCAGGCCCAGTGTTTACATTTGTCACAGTTCAGTATTTCATCCAGGCCCAGTGTTTACAGTTGTGACAGTTCAGTATTTCCTCCAGTCCCTGTGTTTACATTTGTGACAGTTCAATATTTCCTCCAGGCCCAGTGTTTACATTTGTGACAGTTCAGTATTTCCCCCAGTCCCTGTGTTTACATTTGTGACAGTTCAGTATTTCATCCAGGCCCAGTGTTTACAGTTGTGACAGTTCAGTATTTCCTACAGTTCATGTGTTTACATTTGTGACAGTTCAGTATTTCATCCAGGCCCAGTGTTTACAGTTGTGACAGTTCAGTATTTCATCCAGGCCCAGTGTTTACAGTTGTGACAGTTCAGTATTTCCTCCAGTCCCTGTGTTTACATTTGTGACAGTTCAGTATTTCCTCCAGTCCCTGTGTTTACATTTGTGACAGTTCAGTATTTCATCCAGGCCCAGTGTTTACATTTGTGACAGTTCAGTATTTCCTCCAGTCCCAGTGTTTACATTTGTGACAGTTCAGTATTTCCTCCAGTCACAGTGTTTACATTTGTGACAGTTCAGTATTTCATCCAGGCCCAGTGTTTACATTTGTGACAGTTCAGTATTTCCTCCAGTCCCAGTGTTTACATTTGTGACAGTTCAGTATTTCCTCCAGTCCCTGTGTTTAAATTTGTGACAGTTCAGTATTTCCCCCAGGCCCTGTGTTTACATTTGTGACAGTTCAGTATTTCCTCCAGTCCCTGTGTTTACATTTGTGACAGTTCAGTATTTCCTCCAGTCCCTGTGTTTAAATTTGTGACAGTTCAGTATTTCCTCCAGTCCCTGTGTTTAAATTTGTGACAGTTCAGTATTTCCCCCAGGCCCTGTGTTTACATTTGTAACAGTTCAGTATTACCTCCAGTCCCTGTGTTTTCATTTGTGACAGTTCAGTATTTCCTCCAGTCCCTGTGTTTACATTTGTAACAGTTCAGTATTACTTCCAGTCCCTGTGTTTACATTTGTGACAGTTCAGTATTTCCTCCAGTCCCTGTGTTTACATTTGTAACAGTTCAGTATTACTTCCAGTCCCTGTGTTTACATTTGTGACAGTTCAGTATTTCCTCCAGTCCCTGTGTTTACATTTGTGACAGTTCAGTATTTCATCCAGGCCCAGTGTTTACATTTGTGACAGTTCAGTATTTCATCCAGGCCCAGTGTTTACAGTTGTGACAGTTCAGTATTTCCTCCAGTCCCTGTGTTTACATTTGTGACAGTTCAGTATTTCCTCCAGTCCCTGTGTTTACATTTGTGACAGTTCAGTATTTCCTCCAGTCCCTGTGTTTACATTTGTGACAGCTCAGTATTTCCCCCAGGCCCAGTGTTTACATTTGTGACAGTTCAGTATTTCATCCAGGCCCAGTGTTTACAGTTGTGACAGTTCAGTATTTCCTCCAGTCCCTGTGTTTACATTTGTGACAGTTCAGTATTTCCTCCAGGCCCAGTGTTTACATTTGTGACAGTTCAGTATTTCATCCAGGCCCAGTGTTTACATTTGTGACAGTTCAGTATTTCATCCAGGCCCAGTGTTTACATTTATGACAGTTCAGTATTTCATCCAGGCCCAGTGTTTACATTTGTGACAGTTCAGTATTTCATCCAGGCCCTGTGTTTACATTTGTGACAGTTCAGTATTTCATCCAGGACCTGTGTTTACATTTGTGACAGTTCAGTATTTACCCAGGACCTGTGTTTACATTTGTGACAGTTCAGTATTTCATCCAGGACCGGTGTTTACATTTGTGACAGTTCAGTATTTCATCCAGGCCCAGTGTTTACAGTTGTGACAGTTCAGTATTTCATCCAGGCCCAGTGTTTACAGTTGTGACAGTTCAGTATTTCCTCCAGTCCCTGTGTTTACATTTGTGACAGTTCAGTATTTCATCCAGGCCCAGTGTTTACATTTGTGACAGTTCAGTATTTCATCCAGTCCCAGTGTTTACATTTGTGGCAGTTCAGTATTTCCCCCAGGCCCAGTGTTTACAGTTGTGACAGTTCAGTATTTCCTCCAGTCCCTGTGTTTACATTTGTGACAGTTCAGTATTTCCTCCAGGCCCAGTGTTTACATTTGTGACAGTTCAGTATTTCATCCAGGCCCAGTGTTTACAGTTGTGACAGTTCAGTATTTCCTCCAGTCCCTGTGTTTACATTTGTGACAGTTCAGTATTTCATCCAGGCCCAGTGTTTACAGTTGTCACAGTTCAGTATTTCCTCCAGTCCCTGTGTTTACATTTGTGACAGTTCAATATTTCCTCCAGGCCCAGTGTTTACATTTGTCACAGTTCAGTATTTCATCCAGGCCCAGTGTTTACAGTTGTGACAGTTCAGTATTTCCTCCAGTCCCTGTGTTTACATTTGTGACAGTTCAATATTTCCTCCAGGCCCAGTGTTTACATTTGTGACAGTTCAGTATTTCCCCCAGTCCCTGTGTTTACATTTGTGACAGTTCAGTATTTCATCCAGGCCCAGTGTTTACAGTTGTGACAGTTCAGCATTTCCTCCAGTCCCTGTGTTTACATTTGTGACAGTTCAGTATTTCATCCAGGCCCAGTGTTTACATTTGTGACAGTTCAGTATTTCATCCAGGCCCAGTGTTTACAGTTGTGACAGTTCAGTATTTCCTCCAGTCCCTGTGTTTACATTTGTGACAGTTCAATATTTCCTCCAGGCCCAGTGTTTACATTTGTGACAGTTCAGTATTTCCTCCAGGCCCAGTGTTTACATTTGTGACAGTTCAGTATTTCCTCCAGTCCCTGTGTTTACATTTGTGACAGTTCAATATTTCCTCCAGGCCCAGTGTTTACATTTGTGACAGTTCAATATTTCCTCCAGGCCCAGTGTTTACATTTGTGACAGTTCAGTATTTCCTCCAGGCCCTGTGTTTACATTTGTGACAGTTCAGTATTTCCTCCAGTCCCTGTGTTTACATTTGTGACAGTTCAATATTTCCTCCAGGCCCAGTGTTTACATTTGTGACAGTTCAGTATTTCATCCAGGCCCAGTGTTTACATTTGTGACAGTTCAGTATTTCATCCAGGCCCAGTGTTTACATTTGTGACAGTTCAGTATTTCCTACAGTTCATGTGTTTACATTTGTGACAGTTCAGTATTTCATCCAGGCCCAGTGTTTACAGTTGTGACAGTTCAGTATTTCATCCAGGCCCAGTGTTTACAGTTGTGACAGTTCAGTATTTCCTCCAGTCCCTGTGTTTACATTTGTGACAGTTCAGTATTTCCTCCAGTCCCTGTGTTTACATTTGTGACAGTTCAGTATTTCATCCAGGCCCAGTGTTTACATTTGTGACAGTTCAGTATTTCCTCCAGTCCCAGTGTTTACATTTGTGACAGTTCAGTATTTCCTCCAGTCACAGTGTTTACATTTGTGACAGTTCAGTATTTCATCCAGGCCCAGTGTTTACATTTGTGACAGTTCAGTATTTCCTCCAGTCCCAGTGTTTACATTTGTGACAGTTCAGTATTTCCTCCAGTCCCTGTGTTTAAATTTGTGACAGTTCAGTATTTCCCCCAGGCCCTGTGTTTACATTTGTGACAGTTCAGTATTTCCTCCAGTCCCTGTGTTTACATTTGTGACAGTTCAGTATTTCCTCCAGTCCCTGTGTTTAAATTTGTGACAGTTCAGTATTTCCTCCAGTCACTGTGTTTACATTTGTGACAGTTCAGTATTTCATCCAGGCCCAGTGTTTACATTTGTGACAGTTCAGTATTTCCTCCAGTCCCTGTGTTTACATTTGTGACAGTTCAGTATTTCCTCCAGTCCCTGTGTTTACATTTGTGACAGTTCAGTATTTCCTCCAGTCCCAGTGTTTACATTTGTGACAGTTCAGTATTTCTTCCAGGCCCAGTGTTTACATTTGTGACAGTTCAGTATTTCATCCAGGCCCAGTGTTTACATTTGTGACAGTTCAGTATTTCCTCCGGTCCCTGTGTTTACATTTGTGACAGTTCAGTATTTCATCCAGGCCCAGTGTTTACATTTGTGACAGTTCAGTATTTCATCCAGGCCCAGTGTTTACATTTGTGACAGTTCAGTATTTCATCCAGGCCCTGTGTTTACATTTGTGACTGTTCAGTATTTCATCCAGGCCCATTGTTTACAGTTGTGACAGTTCAGTATTTCATCCAGGCCCAGTGTTTACATTTGTGACAGTTCAGTATTACATCCAGGCCCAGTGTTTACATTTGTGACAGTTCAGTATTTCCTCCAGGCCCAGTGTTTACAGTTGTGACAGTTCAGTATTTCATCCAGGCCCAGTTTTTACATTTGTGACAGTTCAGTATTTCATCCAGGCCCAGTGTTTACATTTGTGACAGTTCAGTATTTCCTCCAGCCCCTGTGTTTACATTTGTGACAGTTCAGTATTTCCTCCAGTCCCTGTGTTTACATTTGTGACAGTTCAGTATTTCCTCCAGGCCCAGTGTTTACATTTGTGACAGTTCAGTATTTCCTCCAGGCCCAGTGTTTACAGTTGTGACAGTTCAGTATTTCCTCCAGTCCCTGTGTTTACAGTTGTGACAGTTCAGTATTTCCTCCAGTCCATGTGTTTACATTTGTGACAGTTCAGTATTTCATCCAGGCCCAGTGTTTACATTTGTGACAGTTCAGTATTTACCCAGGACCCGTGTATACATTTGTGACAGTTCAGTATTTCCTCCAGTCCCTGTGTTTACATTTGTGACAGTTCAGTATTTCCTCCAGGCCCTGTGTTTACATTTGTGACAGTTCAGTATTTCATCCAGGCCCAGTGTTTACATTTGTGACAGTTCAGTATTTCATCCAGGCCCAGTGTTTTCATTTGTGACAGTTCAGTATTTCCTCCAGGCCCTGTGTTTACATTTGTGACAGTTCAGTATTTCCTCCAGTCCCTGTGTTTACATTTGTGACAGTTCAGTATTTCCTCCAGGCCCAGTGTTTACATTTGTGACAGTTCAGTATTTCCTCCAGTCCCTGTGTTTACATTTGTGACAGTTCAGTATTTCATCCAGTCCCTGTGTTTACATTTGTGACAGTTCAGTATTTCATCCAGTCCCTGTGTTTACATTTGTGACAGTTCAGTATTTCATCCAGGCCCAGTGTTTACAGTTGTGACAGTTCAGTATTTCATCCAGGCCCAGTGTTTACAGTTGTGACAGTTCAGTATTTCCTCCAGTCCCTGTGTTTACATTTGTGACAGTTCAGTATTTCATCCAGGCCCAGTGTTTACAGTTGTGACAGTTCAGTATTTCCTCCAGTCCCTGTGTTTACATTTGTGACAGTTCAGTATTTCATCCAGGCCCAGTGTTTACATTTGTGACAGTTCAGTATTTCCTCCAGGCCCAGTGTTTACAGTTGTGACAGTTCAGTATTTCCTCCAGTCCTGTGTTTACATTTCTGACAGTTCAGTATTTCATCCAGGCCCAGTGTTTACAGTTGTGACAGTTCAGTATTTCATCCAGGCCCAGTGTTTACAGTTGTGACAGTTCAGTATTTCCTCCAGTCCCTGTGTTTACATTTGTGACAGTTCAGTATTTCCTCCAGTCCCTGTGTTTACATTTGTGACAGTTCAGTATTTCATCCAGGCCCAGTGTTTACATTTGTGACAGTTCAGTATTTCATCCAGGCCCAGTGTTTACAGTTGTGACAGTTCAGTATTTCCTCCAGTCCCTGTGTTTACATTTGTGACAGTTCAGTATTTCCTCCAGTCCCAGTGTTTACATTTGTGACAGTTCAGTATTTCCTCCAGTCCCTGTGTTTACATTTGTGACAGTTCAGTATTTCCCCCAGGCCCTGTGTTTACATTTGTGACAGTTCAGTATTTCATCCAGGCCCAGTGTTTACAGTTGTGACAGTTCAGTATTTACCCAGGACCTGTGTTTACATTTGTGACAGTTCAGTATTTCATCCAGGACCTGTGTTTACATTTGTGACAGTTCAGTATTTCATCCAGGCCCAGTGTTTACAGTTGTGACAGTTCAGTATTTCATCCAGGCCCAGTGTTTACAGTTGTGACAGTTCAGTATTTCCTCCAGTCCCTGTGTTTACATTTGTGACAGTTCAGTATTTCATCCAGGCCCAGTGTTTACATTTGTGACAGTTCAGTATTTCCTCCAGGCCCAGTGTTTACAGTGGTGACAGTTCAGTATTTCCTCCAGTCCCTGTGTTTACATTTGTGACAGTTCAGTATTTCCCCCAGTCCCTGTGTTTACATTTGTGACAGTTCAGTATTTCATCCAGGCCCAGTGTTTACAGTTGTGACAGTTCAGTATTTCCTCCAGTCCCTGTGTTTACATTTGTGACAGTTCAGTATTTCATCCAGGCCCAGTGTTTACAGTTGTGACAGTTCAGTATTTCCTCCAGTCCCTGTGTTTACATTTGTGACAGTTCAATATTTCCTCCAGGCCCAGTGTTTACATTTGTGACAGTTCAGTATTTCATCCAGGCCCAGTGTTTACATTTGTGACAGTTCAGTATTTCATCCAGGCCCAGTGTTTACATTTGTGACAGTTCAGTATTTCATCCAGGCCCAGTGTTTACATTTGTGACAGTTCAGTATTTCCTACAGTCCATGTGTTTACATTTGTGACAGTTCAGTATTTCATCCAGGCCCAGTGTTTACATTTGTGACAGTTCAGTATTTCCTCCAGTCCATGTGTTTACATTTGTGACAGTTCAGTATTTCATCCAGGCCCAGTGTTTACAGTTGTGACAGTTCAGTATTTACCCAGGACCTGTGTTTACATTTGTGACAGTTCAGTATTTCATCCAGGACCTGTGTTTACATTTGTGACAGTTCAGTATTTCATCCAGGCCCAGTGTTTACAGTTGTGACAGTTCAGTATTTCATGCAGGCCCAGTGTTTACAGTTGTGACAGTTCAGTATTTCCTCCAGTCCCTGTGTTTACATTTGTGACAGTTCAGTATTTCCTCCAGTCCCAGTGTTTACATTTGTGACAGTTCAGTATTTCATCCAGGCCCAGTGTTTACAGTTGTGACAGTTCAGTATTTCATCCAGGCCCAGTGTTTACAGTTGTGACAGTTCAGTATTTCCTCCAGTCCCTGTGTTTACATTTGTGACAGTTCAGTATTTCATCCAGGCCCAGTGTTTACATTTGTGACAGTTCAGTATTTCCTCCAGGCCCAGTGTTTACAGTGGTGACAGTTCAGTATTTCCTCCAGTCCCTGTGTTTACATTTGTGACAGTTCAGTATTTCCCCCAGTCCCTGTGTTTACATTTGTGACAGTTCAGTATTTCATCCAGGCCCAGAGTTTACAGTTGTGACAGTTCAGTATTTCCTCCAGTCCCTGTGTTTACATTTGTGACAGTTCAGTATTTCATCCAGGCCCAGTGTTTACAGTTGTGACAGTTCAGTATTTCCTCCAGTCCCTGTGTTTACATTTGTGACAGTTCAATATTTCCTCCAGGCCCAGTGTTTACATTTGTGACAGTTCAGTATTTCATCCAGGCCCAGTGTTTACATTTGTGACAGTTCAGTATTTCCTCCAGGCCCTGTGTTTACATTTGTGACAGTTCAGTATTTCCTCCAGTCCCTGTGTTTACATTTGTGACAGTTCAATATTTCCTCCAGGCCCAGTGTTTACATTTGTGACAGTTCAGTATTTCATCCAGGCCCAGTGTTTACATTTGTGACAGTTCAGTATTTCATCCAGTCCCAGTGTTTACATTTGTGACAGTTCAGTATTTCCTCCAGTCCCTGTGTTTACATTTGTGACAGTTCAGTATTTCCCCCAGGCCCTGTGTTTACATTTGTGACAGTTCAGTATTTCATCCAGGCCCAGTGTTTACAGTTGTGACAGTTCAGTATTTACCCAGGACCTGTGTTTACATTTGTGACAGTTCAGTATTTCATCCAGGACCTGTGTTTACATTTGTGACAGTTCAGTATTTCATCCAGGCCCAGTGTTTACAGTTGTGACAGTTCAGTATTTCATCCAGGCCCAGTGTTTACAGTTGTGACAGTTCAGTATTTCCTCCAGTCCCTGTGTTTACATTTGTGACAGTTCAGTATTTCATCCAGGCCCAGTGTTTACATTTGTGACAGTTCAGTATTTCCTCCAGGCCCAGTGTTTACAGTGGTGACAGTTCAGTATTTCCTCCAGTCCCTGTGTTTACATTTGTGACAGTTCAGTATTTCCCCCAGTCCCTGTGTTTACATTTGTGACAGTTCAGTATTTCATCCAGGCCCAGTGTTTACAGTTGTGACAGTTCAGTATTTCCTCCAGTCCCTGTGTTTACATTTGTGACAGTTCAGTATTTCATCCAGGCCCAGTGTTTACAGTTGTGACAGTTCAGTATTTCCTCCAGTCCCTGTGTTTACATTTGTGACAGTTCAATATTTCCTCCAGGCCCAGTGTTTACATTTGTGACAGTTCAGTATTTCATCCAGGCCCAGTGTTTACATTTGTGACAGTTCAGTATTTCATCCAGGCCCAGTGTTTACATTTGTGACAGTTCAGTATTTCATCCAGGCCCAGTGTTTACATTTGTGACAGTTCAGTATTTCCTACAGTCCATGTGTTTACATTTGTGACAGTTCAGTATTTCATCCAGGCCCAGTGTTTACATTTGTGACAGTTCAGTATTTCCTCCAGTCCATGTGTTTACATTTGTGACAGTTCAGTATTTCATCCAGGCCCAGTGTTTACAGTTGTGACAGTTCAGTATTTACCCAGGACCTGTGTTTACATTTGTGACAGTTCAGTATTTCATCCAGGACCTGTGTTTACATTTGTGACAGTTCAGTATTTCATCCAGGCCCAGTGTTTACAGTTGTGACAGTTCAGTATTTCATGCAGGCCCAGTGTTTACAGTTGTGACAGTTCAGTATTTCCTCCAGTCCCTGTGTTTACATTTGTGACAGTTCAGTATTTCCTCCAGTCCCAGTGTTTACATTTGTGACAGTTCAGTATTTCATCCAGGCCCAGTGTTTACAGTTGTGACAGTTCAGTATTTCATCCAGGCCCAGTGTTTACAGTTGTGACAGTTCAGTATTTCCTCCAGTCCCTGTGTTTACATTTGTGACAGTTCAGTATTTCATCCAGGCCCAGTGTTTACATTTGTGACAGTTCAGTATTTCCTCCAGGCCCAGTGTTTACAGTGGTGACAGTTCAGTATTTCCTCCAGTCCCTGTGTTTACATTTGTGACAGTTCAGTATTTCCCCCAGTCCCTGTGTTTACATTTGTGACAGTTCAGTATTTCATCCAGGCCCAGAGTTTACAGTTGTGACAGTTCAGTATTTCCTCCAGTCCCTGTGTTTACATTTGTGACAGTTCAGTATTTCATCCAGGCCCAGTGTTTACAGTTGTGACAGTTCAGTATTTCCTCCAGTCCCTGTGTTTACATTTGTGACAGTTCAATATTTCCTCCAGGCCCAGTGTTTACATTTGTGACAGTTCAGTATTTCATCCAGGCCCAGTGTTTACATTTGTGACAGTTCAGTATTTCATCCAGGCCCAGTGTTTACATTTGTGACAGTTCAGTATTTCCTACAGTTCATGTGTTTACATTTGTGACAGTTCAGTATTTCATCCAGGCCCAGTGTTTACATTTGTGACAGTTCAGTATTTCATCCAGGCCCAGTGTTTACAGTTGTGACAGTTCAGTATTTACCCAGGACCTGTGTTTACATTTGTGACAGTTCAGTATTTCATCCAGGACCTGTGTTTACATTTGTGACAGTTCAGTATTTCATCCAGGCCCAGTGTTTACAGTTGTGACAGTTCAGTATTTCATCCAGGCCCAGTGTTTACAGTTGTGACAGTTCAGTATTTCCTCCAGTCCCTGTGTTTACATTTGTGACAGTTCAGTATTTCCTCCAGTCCCTGTGTTTACATTTGTGACAGTTCAGTATTTCATCCAGGCCCAGTGTTTACATTTGTGACAGTTCAGTATTTCCTCCAGTCCCAGTGTTTACATTTGTGACAGTTCAGTATTTCCTCCAGTCCCAGTGTTTACATTTGTGACAGTTCAGTATTTCATCCAGGCCCAGTGTTTACATTTGTGACAGTTCAGTATTTCCTCCAGTCCCAGTGTTTACATTTGTGACAGTTCAGTATTTCCTCCAGTCCCTGTGTTTAAATTTGTGACAGTTCAGTATTTCCCCCAGGCCCTGTGTTTACATTGGTGACAGTTCAGTATTTCCTCCAGTCCCTGTGTTTACATTTGTGACAGTTCAGTATTTCCTCCAGTCCCTGTGTTTAAATTTGTGACAGTTCAGTATTTCCTCCAGTCACTGTGTTTACATTTGTGACAGTTCAGTATTTCATCCAGGCCCAGTGTTTACATTTGTGACAGTTCAGTATTTCCTCCAGTCCCTGTGTTTACATTTGTGACAGTTCAGTATTTCATCCAGGCCCAGTGTTTACATTTGTGACAGTTCAGTATTTCCTCCAGTCCCTGTGTTTACAGTTGTGACAGTTCAGTATTTCCTCCAGTCCCTGTGTTTAAATTTGTGACAGTTCAGTATTTCCTCCAGTCCCAGTGTTTACATTTGTGACAGTTCAGTATTTCTTCCAGGCCCAGTGTTTACATTTGTGACAGTTCAGTATTTCATCCAGGCCCAGTGTTTACATTTGTGAAAGTTCAGTATTTCCTCCGGTCCCTGTTTTTACATTTGTGACAGTTCAGTATTTCATCCAGGCCCAGTGTTTACATTTGTGACAGTTCAGTATTTCATCCAGGCCCTGTGTTTACATTTGTGACTGTTCAGTATTTCATCCAGGCCCAGTGTTTACATTTGTGACAGTTCAGTATTTCATCCAGGCCCTGTGTTTACATTTGTGACTGTTCAGTATTTCATCCAGGCCCATTGTTTACAGTTGTGACAGTTCAGTATTTCATCCAGGCCCAGTGTTTACATTTGTGACAGTTCAGTATTACATCCAGGCCCAGTGTTTACATTTGTGACAGTTCAGTATTTCCTCCAGGCCCAGTGTTTACACTTGTGACAGTTCAGTATTTCCTCCAGTCCCTGTGTTTACATTTGTGACAGTTCAGTATTTCCTCCAGTCCCTGTGTTTACATTTGTGACAGTTCAGTATTTCTTCCAGTCCCTGTGTTTACATTTGTGACAGTTCAGTATTTCCTCCAGGCCCAGTGTTTACATTTGTGACAGTTCAGTATTTCCTCCAGGCCCAGTGTTTACAGTTGTGACAGTTCAGTATTTCCTCCAGTCCCTGTGTTTACAGTTGTGACAGTTCAGTATTTCCTCCAGTCCATGTGTTTACATTTGTGACAGTTCAGTATTTCATCCAGGCCCAGTGTTTACATTTGTGACAGTTCAGTATTTACCCAGGACCTGTGTATACATTTGTGACAGTTCAGTATTTCCTCCAGTCCCTGTGTTTACATTTGTGACAGTTCAGTATTTCCTCCAGGCCCTGTGTTTACATTTGTGACAGTTCAGTATTTCATCCAGGCCCAGTGTTTACATTTGTGACAGTTCAGTATTTAATCCAGGCCCAGTGTTTACATTTGTGACAGTTCAGTATTTCATCCAGGCCCAGTGTTTTCATTTGTGACAGTTCAGTATTTCCTCCAGTCCCTGTGTTTACATTTGTGACAGTTCAGTATTTCATCCAGGCCCAGTGTTTACATTTGTGACAGTTCAGTATTTCATCCAGGCCCTGTGTTTACATTTGTGACAGTTCAGTATTTCCTCCAGGCCCTGTGTTTACATTTGTGACAGTTCAGTATTTCATCCAGGCCCAGTGTTTACATTTGTGACAGTTCAGTATTTAATCCAGGCCCAGTGTTTACATTTGTGACAGTTCAGTATTTCATCCAGGCCCAGTGTTTTCATTTGTGACAGTTCAGTATTTCCTCCAGGCCCTGTGTTTACATTTGTGACAGTTCAGTATTTCCTCCAGTCCCTGTGTTTACATTTGTGACAGTTCAGTATTTCATCCAGGCCCAGTGTTTACATTTGTGACAGTTCAGTATTTCCTCCAGTCCCTGTGTTTACATTTGTGACAGTTCAGTATTTCATCCAGTCCCTGTGTTTACATTTGTGACAGTTCAGTATTTCATCCAGTCCCTGTGTTTACATTTGTGACAGTTCAGTATTTCATCCAGGCCCAGTGTTTACAGTTGTGACAGTTCAGTATTTCATCCAGGCCCAGTGTTTACAGTTGTGACAGTTCAGTATTTCCTCCAGTCCCTGTGTTTACATTTGTGACAGTTCAGTATTTCATCCAGGCCCAGTGTTTACAGTTGTGACAGTTCAGTATTTCCTCCAGTCCCTGTGTTTACATTTGTGACAGTTCAGTATTTCATCCAGGCCCAGTGTTTACATTTGTGACAGTTCAGTATTTCCTCCAGGCCCAGTGTTTACAGTTGTGACAGTTCAGTATTTCCTCCAGTCCTGTGTTTACATTTGTGACAGTTCAGTATTTCATCCAGGCCCAGTGTTTACAGTTGTGACAGTTCAGTATTTCATCCAGGCCCAGTGTTTACAGTTGTCAGTTCAGTATTTCCTCCAGTCCCTGTGTTTACATTTGTGACAGTTCAGTATTTCCTCCAGTCCCTGTGTTTACATTTGTGACAGTTCAGTATTTCATCCAGGCCCAGTGTTTACATTTGTGACAGTTCAGTATTTCATCCAGGCCCAGTGTTTACAGTTGTGACAGTTCAGTATTTCCTCCAGTCCCTGTGTTTACATTTGTGACAGTTCAGTATTTCCTCCAGTCCCAGTGTTTACATTTGTGACAGTTCAGTATTTCATCCAGGCCCAGTGTTTACATTTGTGACAGTTCAGTATTTCATCCAGGCCCAGTGTTTACAGCTGTGACAGTTCAGTATTTCCTCCAGTCCCTGTGTTTACATTTGTGACAGTTCAGTATTTCCTCCAGTCCCTGTGTTTACATTTGTGACAGTTCAGTATTTCATCCAGGCCCAGTGTTTACATTTGTGACAGTTCAGTATTTCATCCAGGCCCAGTGTTTACAGTTGTGACAGTTCAGTATTTCCTCCAGTCCCTGTGTTTACATTTGTGACAGTTCAGTATTTCCTCCAGTCCCTGTGTTTACATTTGTGACAGTTCAGTATTTCCCCCAGGCCCTGTGTTTACATTTGTGACAGTTCAGTATTGCATCCAGGCCCAGTGTTTACAGTTGTGACAGTTCAGTATTTACCCAGGACCTGTGTTTACATTTGTGACAGTTCAGTATTTCATCCAGGACCTGTGTTTACATTTGTGACAGTTCAGTATTTCATCCAGGCCCAGTGTTTACAGTTGTGACAGTTCAGTATTTCATCCAGGCCCAGTGTTTACAGTTGTGACAGTTCAGTATTTCCTCCAGTCCCTGTGTTTACATTTGTGACAGTTCAGTATTTCATCCAGGCCCAGTGTTTACATTTGTGACAGTTCAGTATTTCCTCCAGGCCCAGTGTTTACAGTGGTGACAGTTCAGTATTTCCTCCAGTCCCTGTGTTTACATTTGTGACAGTTCAGTATTTCCCCCAGTCCCTGTGTTTACATTTGTGACAGTTCAGTATTTCATCCAGGCCCAGTGTTTACAGTTGTGACAGTTCAGTATTTCCTCCAGTCCCTGTGTTTACATTTGTGACAGTTCAGTATTTCATCCAGGCCCAGTGTTTACAGTTGTGACAGTTCAGTATTTCCTCCAGTCCCTGTGTTTACATTTGTGACAGTTCAGTATTTCATCCAGGCCCAGTGTTTACATTTGTGACAGTTCAGTATTTCATCCAGGCCCAGTGTTTACATTTGTGACAGTTCAGTATTTCCTACAGTCCATGTGTTTACATTTGTGACAGTTCAGTATTTCATCCAGGCCCAGTGTTTACATTTGTGACAGTTCAGTATTTCCTCCAGTCCATGTGTTTACATTTGTGACAGTTCAGTATTTACCCAGGACCTGTGTTTACATTTGTGACAGTTCAGTATTTCATCCCGGACCTGTGTTTACATTTGTGACAGTTCAGTATTTCATCCAGGCCCAGTGTTTACAGTTGTGACAGTTCAGTATTTCATCCAGGCCCAGTGTTTACAGTTGTGACAGTTCAGTATTTCCTCCAGTCCCTGTGTTTACATTTGTGACAGTTCAGTATTTCCTCCAGTCCCTGTGTTTACATTTGTGACAGTTCAGTATTTCATCCAGGCCCAGTGTTTACATTTGTGACAGTTCAGTATTTCATCCAGGCCCAGTGTTTACATTTGTGACAGTTCAGTATTTCCTCCAGTCCCAGTGTTTACATTTGTGACAGTTCAGTATTTCCTCCAGTCCCTGTGTTTAAATTTGTGACAGTTCAGTATTTCCCCCAGGCCCTGTGTTTACATTTGTGACAGTTCAGTATTTCCTCCAGTCCCTGTGTTTACATTTGTGACAGTTCAGTATTTCATCCAGGCCCAGTGTTTACATTTGTGACAGTTCAGTATTTCATCCAGGCCCAGTGTTTACAGTTGTGACAGTTCAGTATTTCCTCCAGTCCCTGTGTTTACATTTGTGACAGTTCAGTATTTCCTCCAGTCCCTGTGTTTACATTTGTGACAGTTCAGTATTTACTCCAGGCCCAGTGTTTAAATTTGTGACAGTTCAGTATTTCCTCCAGTCCCTGTGTTTACATTTGTGACAGTTCAGTATTTCATCCAGGCCCAGTGTTTACAGTTGTGACAGTTCAGTATTTCCTCCAGTCCCTGTGTTTACATTTGTGACAGTTCAGTATTTCCTCCGGTCCCTGTGTTTACATTTGTGACAGTTCAGTATTTCATCCAGGCCCTGTGTTTACATTTGTGACTGTTCAGTATTTCATCCAGGCCCAGTGTTTACATTTGTGACAGTTCAGTATTTCATCCAGGCCCTGTGTTTACATTTGTGACTGTTCAGTATTTCATCCAGGCCCATTGTTTACAGTTGTGACAGTTCAGTATTTCATCCAGGCCCAGTGTTTACATTTGTGACAGTTCAGTATTTCATCCAGGCCCAGTGTTTACATTTGTGACAGTTCAGTATTTCCTCCAGGCCCAGTGTTTACAGTTGTGACAGTTCAGTATTTCATCCAGGCCCAGTTTTTACATTTGTGACAGTTCAGTATTTCATCCAGGCCCAGTGTTTACATTTGTGACAGTTCAGTATTTCCTCCAGTCCCTGTGTTTACATTTGTGACAGTTCAGTATTTCCTCCAGGCCCAGTGTTTACATTTGTGACAGTTCAGTATTTCCTCCAGGCCCAGTGTTTACATTTGTGACAGTTCAGTATTTCCTCCAGGCCCAGTGTTTACATTTGTGACAGTTCAGTATTTCCTCCAGGCCCAGTGTTTAAATTTGTGACAGTTCAGTATTTAATCCAGGCCCAGTGTTTACAGTTGTGACAGTTCAGTATTTAATCCAGGCCCAGTGTTTACAGTTGTGACAGTTCAGTATTTCCTCCAGTCCCTGTGTTTACAGTTGTGACAGTTCAGTATTTCCTCCAGTCCATGTGTTTACATTTGTGACAGTTCAGTATTTCATCCAGGCCCAGTGTTTACATTTGTGACAGTTCAGTATTTACCCAGGACCTGTGTATACATTTGTGACAGTTCAGTATTTCCTCCAGTCCCTGTGTTTACATTTGTGACAGTTCAGTATTTCCTCCAGGCCCTGTGTTTACATTTGTGACAGTTCAGTATTTCATCCAGGCCCAGTGTTTACATTTGTGACAGTTCAGTATTTAATCCAGGCCCAGTGTTTACATTTGTGACAGTTCAGTATTTCATCCAGGCCCAGTGTTTTCATTTGTGACAGTTCAGTATTTCCTCCAGGCCCTGTGTTTACATTTGTGACAGTTCAGTATTTCCTCCAGTCCCTGTGTTTACATTTGTGACAGTTCAGTATTTCATCCAGGCCCAGTGTTTACATTTGTGACAGTTCAGTATTTCCTCCAGGCCCTGTGTTTACATTTGTGACAGTTCAGTATTTCATCCAGGCCCAGTGTTTACATTTGTGACAGTTCAGTATTTCCTCCAGTCCCTGTGTTTACATTTGTGACAGTTCAGTATTTCCTCCAGTCCCTGTGTTTACATTTGTGACAGTTCAGTATTTCATCCAGTCCCTGTGTTTACATTTGTGACAGTTCAGTATTTCATCCAGTCCCTGTGTTTACATTTGTGACAGTTCAGTATTTCATCCAGGCCCAGTGTTTACAGTTGTGACAGTTCAGTATTTCATCCAGGCCCAGTGTTTACAGTTGTGACAGTTCAGTATTTCCTCCAGTCCCTGTGTTTACATTTGTGACAGTTCAGTATTTCATCCAGGCCCAGTGTTTACAGTTGTGACAGTTCAGTATTTCCTCCAGTCCCTGTGTTTACAGTTGTGACAGTTCAGTATTTCCTCCAGTCCCTGTGTTTACAGTTGTGACAGTTCAGTATTTCCTCCAGTCCCTGTGTTTACATTTGTGACAGTTCAGTATTTCCTCCAGTCCCTGTGTTTACATTTGTGACAGTTCAGTATTTCATCCAGGCCCAGTGTTTACATTTGTGACAGTTCAGTATTTCCTCCAGTCCCTGTGTTTACATTTGTGACAGTTCAGTATTTCCTCCAGTCCATGTGTTTACATTTGTGACAGTTCAGTATTTCATCCAGGCCTTGTGTTTACAGTTGTGACAGTTCAGTATTTCATCCAGGCCCTGTGTTTACATTTGTGACAGTTCAGTATTTCATCCAGGCCTTGTGTTTACATTTGTGACAGTTCAGTATTTCCTCCAGTCCCTGTGTTTACATTTGTGACAGTTCAGTATTTCCTCCAGTCCCTGTGTTTACATTTGTGACAGTTCAGTATTTCATCCAGGCACTGTGTTTACATTTGTAACAGTTCAGTATTTCCTCCAGTCCCTGTGTTTACATTTGTGACAGTTCAGTATTTCCTCCAGTCCCTGTGTTTACATTTGTGACAGTTCAGTATTTCATCCAGGCCCAGTGTTTACATTTGTGACAGTTCAGTATTTCCTCCAGTCCCTGTGTTTACATTTGTGACAGTTCAGTATTTCCTCCAGTCCCTGTGTTTACATTTGTGACAGTTCAGTATTTCATCCAGGCCCAGTGTTTACAGTTGTGACAGTTCAGTATTTCATCCAGGCACAGTGTTTAAATTTGTGACAGTTCAGTATTTCCTCCAGTCCCTGTGTTTACATTTGTGACAGTTCAGTATTTCATCCAGGCCCAGTGTTTACAGTTGTGACATTTCAGTATTTCCTCCAGTCCCTGTGTTTACATTTGGGACAGTTCAGTATTTCCTCCAGTCCCTGTGTTTACATTTGTGACAGTTCAGTATTTCATCCAGGCCCAGTGTTTACATTTGTGACAGTTCAGTATTTCCTCCAGTCCCTGTGTTTACATTTGTGACAGTTCAGTATTTCATCCAGGCCCAGTGTTTACATTTGTGACAGTTCAGTATTTCATCCAGGCACAGTGTTTAAATTTGTGACAGTTCAGTATTTCCTCCAGTCCCTGTGTTTACATTTGTGACAGTTCAGTATTTCATCCAGGCCCAGTGTTTACATTTGTGACAGTTCAGTATTTCCTCCAGTCCCAGTGTTTACATTTGTGACAGTTCAGTATTTGATCCAGTCCCAGTGTTTACATTTGTGACAGTTCAGTATTTCCTCCAGTCCCAGTGTTTACATTTGTGACAGTTCAGTATTTCCTCCAGTCCCTGTGTTTACATTTGTGACAGTTCAGTATTTCATCCAGGCCCAGTGTTTACATTTGTGACAGTTCAGTATTTCATCCAGGCCCAGTGTTTACATTTGTGACAGTTCAGTATTTCCTCCAGTCCCTGTGTTTACATTTGTGACAGTTCAGTATTTCATCCAGGCCCAGTGTTTACATTTGTGACAGTTCAGTATTTCATCCAGGCCCAGTGTTTACATTTGTGACAGTTCAGTATTTCCTCCAGTCCCAGTGTTTACATTTGTGACAGTTCAGTATTTCATCCAGGCCCAGTGTTTACATTTGTGACAGTTCTGTATTTCCTCCAGACCCTGTGTTTACATTTGTGACAGTTCAGTATTTCCCCCAGGCCCTGTGTTTACATTTGTGACAGTTCAGTATTTCCTCCAGTCCCTGTGTTTACATTTGTGACAGTTCAGTATTTCATCCAGGCCCAGTGTTTACATTTGTGACAGTTCAGTATTTCATCCAGGCCCTGTGTTTGCATTTGTGACAGTTCAGTATTTCATCCAGGCCCAGTGTTTACAGTTGTGACAGTTCAGTATTTCATCCAGGCCCAGTGTTTACATTTGTGACAGTTCAGTATTTCATCCAGGCCCAGTGTTTACATTTGTGACAGTTCAGTATTTCCTCCAGTCCCAGTGTTTACATTTGTGACAGTTCAGTATTTCCTCCAGTCCCTGTGTTTACATTTGTGACAGTTCAGTATTTCATCCAGGCCCAGTGTTTACAGTTGTGACAGTTCAGTATTTCATCCAGGCCCTGTGTGTACATTTGTGACAGTTCAGTATTTCCTCCAGTCCCTGTGTTTACATTTGTGACAGTTCAGTATTTCCTCCAGTCCCTGTGTTTACATTTGTGACAGTTCAGTATTTCCTCCAGTCCCTGTGTTTACATTTGTGACAGTTCAGTATTTCCCCCAGGCCCAGTGTTTACAGTTGTGACAGTTCAGTATTTCATCCAGGCCCTGTGTTTGCATTTGTGACAGTTCAGTATTTCATCCAGGCCCAGTGTTTAAATTTGTGACAGTTCAGTATTTCCTCCAGTCCCTGTGTTTACATTTGTGACAGTTCAGTATTTCCTCCAGTCCCAGTGTTTACATTTGTGACAGTTCAGTATTTCCTCCAGTCCCTGTGTTTACATTTGTGACAGTTCAGTATTTCATCCAGGCCCAGTGTTTACAGTTGTGACAGTTCAGTATTTCATCCAGGCCCTGTGTGTACATTTGTGACAGTTCAGTATTTCCTCCAGTCCCTGTGTTTACATTTGTGACAGTTCAGTATTTCCTCCAGTCCCTGTGTTTACATTTGTGACAGTTCAGTATTTCCTCCAGTCCCTGTGTTTACATTTGTGACAGTTCAGTATTTCCTCCAGTCCCTGTGTTTACATTTGTGACAGTTCAGTATTTCCCCCAGGCCCAGTGTTTACAGTTGTGACAGTTCAGTATTTCATCCAGGCCCTGTGTTTGCATTTGTGACAGTTCAGTATTTCATCCAGGCCCAGTATTTACATTTGTGACAGTTCAGTATTTCCTCCAGTCCCTGTGTTTACATTTGTGACAGTTCAGTATTTCCTCCAGTCCCTGTGTTTACATTTGTGACAGTTCAGTATTTCCTCCAGTCCCTGTGTTTACATTTGTGACAGTTCAGTATTTCCTCCAGTCCCTGTGTTTACATTTGTGACAGTTCAGTATTTCCCCCAGGCCCAGTGTTTACAGTTGTGACAGTTCAGTATTTCATCCAGGCCCTGTGTTTGCATTTGTGACAGTTCAGTATTTCATCCAGGCCCAGTGTTTAAATTTGTGACAGTTCAGTATTTCCTCCAGTCCCTGTGTTTACATTTGTGACAGTTCAGTATTTCATCCAGGCCCAGTGTTTACATTTGTGACAGTTCAGTATTTCCTCCAGTCCCTGTGTTTACATTTGTGACAGTTCAGTATTTCATCCAGGCCCAGTGTTTACATTTGTGACAGTTCAGTATTTCATCCAGGCCCAGTGTTTACATTTGTGACAGTTCAGTATTTCCCCCAGTCCCTGTGTTTACATTTGTGACAGTTCAGTATTTCATCCAGGCCCAGTGTTTACATTTGTGACAGTTCAGTATTTCATCCAGGCCCAGTGTTTACATTTGTGACAGTTCAGTATTTCCTCCAGTCCCAGTGTTTACATTTGTGACAGTTCAGTATTTCATCCAGGCCCAGTGTTTACATTTGAGACAGTTCTGTATTTCCTCCAGACCCTGTGTTTACATTTGTGACAGTTCAGTATTTCCCCCAGGCCCTGTGTTTACATTTGTGACAGTTCAGTATTTCCTCCAGTCCCTGTGTTTACATTTGTGACAGTTCAGTATTTCATCCAGGCCCAGTGTTTACATTTGTGACAGTTCAGTATTTCATCCAGGCCCAGTGTTTACAGTTGTGACAGTTCAGTATTTCATCCAGGCCCAGTGTTTACATTTGTGACAGTTCAGTATTTCATCCAGGCCCAGTGTTTACATTTGTGACAGTTCAGTATTTCCTCCAGTCCCAGTGTTTACATTTGTGACAGTTCAGTATTTCCTCCAGTCCCTGTGTTTACATTTGTGACAGTTCAGTATTTCATCCAGGCCCAGTGTTTACAGTTGTGACAGTTCAGTATTTCATCCAGGCCCTGTGTGTACATTTGTGACAGTTCAGTATTTCCTCCAGTCCCTGTGTTTACATTTGTGACAGTTCAGTATTTCCTCCAGTCCCTGTGTTTACATTTGTGACAGTTCAGTATTTCCTCCAGTCCCTGTGTTTACATTTGTGACAGTTCAGTATTTCCTCCAGTCCCTGTGTTTACATTTGTGACAGTTCAGTATTTCCCCCAGGCCCTGTGTTTACATTTGTGACAGTTCAGTATTTCATCCAGGCCCAGTGTTTACATTTGTGACAGTTCAGTATTTCCCCCAGGCCCTGTGTTTACATTTGTGACAGTTCAGTATTTCATCCAGGCCCAGTGTTTACATTTGTGACAGTTCAGTATTTCATCCAGGCCCAGTGTTTACAGTTGTGACAGTTCAGTATTTCATCCAGGCCCTGTGTTTGCATTTGTGACAGTTCAGTATTTCATCCAGGCCCAGTATTTACATTTGTGACAGTTCAGTATTTCCCCCAGGCCCTGTGTTTACATTTGTGACAGTTCAGTATTTCCCCCAGGCCCTGTGTTTACATTTGTGACAGTTCAGTATTTCCCCCAGGCCCTGTGTTTACATTTGTGACAGTTCAGTATTTCCTCCAGTCCCTGTGTTTACATTTGTGACAGTTCAGTATTTCCCCCAGGCCCTGTGTTTACATTTGTGACAGTTCAGTATTTCATCCAGGCCCAGTGTTTACATTTGTGACAGTTCAGTATTTCATCCAGGCCCAGTGTTTACAGTTGTGACAGTTCAGTATTTCATCCAGGCCCTGTGTTTGCATTTGTGACAGTTCAGTATTTCATCCAGGCCCAGTATTTACATTTGTGACAGTTCAGTATTTCCTCCAGTCCCTGTGTTTACATTTGTGACAGTTCAGTATTTCCTCCAGTCCCTGTGTTTACATTTGTGACAGTTCAGTATTTCCTCCAGTCCCTGTGTTTACATTTGTGACAGTTCAGTATTTCCTCCAGTCCCTGTGTTTACATTTGTGACAGTTCAGTATTTCCCCCAGGCCCAGTGTTTACAGTTGTGACAGTTCAGTATTTCATCCAGGCCCTGTGTTTGCATTTGTGACAGTTCAGTATTTCATCCAGGCCCAGTGTTTAAATTTGTGACAGTTCAGTATTTCCTCCAGTCCCTGTGTTTACATTTGTGACAGTTCAGTATTTCATCCAGGCCCAGTGTTTACATTTGTGACAGTTCAGTATTTCCTCCAGTCCCTGTGTTTACATTTGAGACAGTTCAGTATTTCCTCCAGTCCCTGTGTTTACATTTGTGACAGTTCAGTATTTCATCCAGTCCCAGTGTTTACATTTGTGACAGTTCAGTATTTCCTCCAGTCCCTGTGTTTACAGTTGTGACAGTTCAGTATTTCATCCAGGCCCAGTGTTTACATTTGTGACAGTTCAGTATTTCATCCAGGCCCAGTGTTTACATTTGTGACAGTTCAGTATTTCCTCCAGTCCCTGTGTTTACATTTGTGACAGTTCAGTATTTCATCCAGGCCCAGTGTTTACATTTGTGACAGTTCAGTATTTCATCCAGGCCCAGTGTTTACATTTGTGACAGTTCAGTATTTCCTCCAGTCCCAGTGTTTACATTTGTGACAGTTCAGTATTTCCTCCAGTCCCTGTGTTTACATTTGTGACAGTTCAGTATTTCATCCAGGCCCAGTGTTTACAGTTGTGACAGTTCAGTATTTCATCCAGGCCCAGTGTTTACATTTGTGACAGTTCAGTATTTCATCCAGGCCCAGTGTTTACATTTGTGACAGTTCAGTATTTCCTCCAGTCCCAGTGTTTACATTTGTGACAGTTCAGTATTTCCTCCAGTCCCTGTGTTTACATTTGTGACAGTTCAGTATTTCATCCAGGCCCAGTGTTTACATTTGTGACAGTTCAGTATTTCATCCAGGCCCAGTGTTTACATTTGTGACAGCTCAGTATTTCATCCAGGCCCAGTGTTTACAGTTGTGACAGTTCAGTATTTCCTCCAGTCCCTGTGTTTACATTTGTGACAGTTCAGTATTTCCTCCAGTCCCTGTGTTTACATTTGTGACAGTTCAGTATTTCATCCAGGCCCGTGTTTACATTTGTGACAGTTCAGTATTTCCTCCAGTCCCTGTGTTTACATTTGTGACAGTTCAGTATTTCATCCAGGCCCAGTGTTTACATTTGTGACAGTTCAGTATTTCATCCAGGCCCAGTGTTTACATTTGTGACAGTTCAGTATTTCATCCAGTCCCTGTGTTTACATTTGTGACAGTTCAGTATTTCATCCAGGCCCAGTGTTTACATTTGTGACAGTTCAGTATTTCCTCCAGTCCCTGTGTTTACATTTGTGACAGTTCAGTATTTCATCCAGGCCCAGTGTTTACAGTTGTGACAGTTCAGTATTTCCTCCAGTCCCTGTGTTTACATTTGTGACAGTTCAGTATTTCATCCAGGCCCAGTGTTTACATTTGTGACAGTTCAGTATTTCATCCAGTCCCTGTGTTTACATTTGTGACAGTTCAGTATTTCATCCAGGCCCAGTGTTTACATTTGTGACAGTTCAGTATTTCCTCCAGTCCCTGTGTTTACATTTGTGACAGTTCAGTATTTCATCCAGGCCCAGTGTTTACAGTTGTGACAGTTCAGTATTTCCTCCAGTCCCTGTGTTTACATTTGTGACAGTTCAGTATTTCATCCAGGCCCAGTGTTTACATTTGTGACAGTTCAGTATTTCCTCCAGTCCCTGTGTTTACATTTGTGACAGTACAGTATTTCCTCCAGTCCCTGTGTTTACATTTGTGACAGTTCAGTATTTCCTCCAGGCCCAGTGTTTACATTTGTGACAGTTCAGTATTTCCTCCAGTCCCTGTGTTTACATTTGTGACAGTTCAGTATTTCATCCAGTCCCTGTGTTTAAATTTGTGACAGTTCAGTATTTCCTCCAGGCCCAGTGTTTACAGTTGTGACAGTTCAGTATTTCCTCCAGGCCCAGTGTTTACATTTGTGACAGTTCAGTATTTCATCCAGTCCCTGTGTTTACATTTGTGACAGTTCAGTATTTCCTCCAGGCCCAGTGTTTACAGTTGTTACAGTTCAGTATTTCATCCAGGCCCAGTGTTTACATTTGTGACAGTTCAGTATTTCCTCCAGTCCCTGTGTTTACATTTGTGAAAGTTCAGTATTTCATCCAGGCCCAGTGTTTACATTTGTGACAGTTCAGTATTTCCTCCAGTCCCTGTGTTTCCATTTGTGACAGTTCAGTATTTCATCCAGGCCCAGTGTTTACATTTGTGACAGTTCAGTATTTCCTCCAGTCCCTGTGTTTACATTTGTGACAGTTCAGTATTTCCTCCAGGCCCAGTGTTTACAGTTGTGACAGTTCAGTATTTCATCCAGGCCCAGTGTTTACATTTGTGACAGTTCAGTATTTCCTCCAGTCCCTGTGTTTACATTTGTGAAAGTTCAGTATTTCATCCAGGCCCAGTGTTTACATTTGTGACAGTTCAGTATTTCCTCCAGTCCCTGTGTTTCCATTTGTGACAGTTCAGTATTTCATCCAGGCCCAGTGTTTACATTTGTGACAGTTCAGTATTTCCCCCAGTCCCTGTGTTTACATTTGTGACAGTTCAGTATTTCATCCAGTCCCTGTGTTTACATTTGTGACAGTTCAGTATTTCCTCCAGGCCCAGTGTTTACATTTGTGACAGTTCAGTATTTCCTCCAGTCCCTGTGTTTCCATTTGTGACAGTTCAGTATTTCATCCAGGCCCAGTGTTTACATTTGTGACAGTTCAGTATTTCCTCCAGTCCCTGTGTTTCCATTTGTGACAGTTCAGTATTTCATCCAGGCCCAGTGTTTACATTTGTGACAGTTCAGTATTTCCTCCAGTCCCTGTGTTTACATTTGTGACAGTTCAGTATTTCATCCAGGCCCAGTGTTTACATTTGTGACAGTTCAGTATTTCCTCCAGTCCCTGTGTTTACATTTGTGACAGTTCAGTATTTCCTCCAGTCCCTCTGTTTACATTTGTGACAGTTCAGTATTTCCTCCAGTCCCTGTGTTTAAATTTGTGACAGTTCAGTATTTCCTCCAGTCCCTGTGTTTACATTTGTGACAGTTCAGTATTTCCTCCAGTCCCTGTGTTTACATTTGTGACAGTTCAGTATTTCCTCCAGTCCCTGTGTTTACATTTGTGACAGTTCAGTATTTCATCCAGGCCCAGTGTTTACATTTGTGACAGTTCAGTATTTCCTCCAGTCCCTGTGTTTACATTTGTGACAGTTCAGTATTTCATCCAGTCCCTGTGTTTACAGTTGTGACAGTTCAGTATTTCCTCCAGGCCCTGTGTTTACATTTGTGACAGTTCAGTATTTCATCCAGGCCCTGTGTTTACATTTGTGACAGTTCAGTATTTCCTCCAGTCCCTGTGTTTACATTTGTGACAGTTCAGTATTTCCTCCAGTCCCTGTGTTTACAGTTGTGACAGTTCAGTATTTCATCCAGGCCCAGTGTTTACATTTGTGACAGTTCAGTATTTCATCCAGGCCCAGTGTTTACATTTGTGACAGTTCAGTATTTCATCCAGTCCCTGTGTTTACATTTGTGACAGTTCAGTATTTCATCCAGGCCCAGTGTTTACATTTGTGACAGTTCAGTATTTCATCCAGTCCCTGTGTTTACATTTGTGACAGTTCAGTATTTCATCCAGGCCCAGTGTTTACATTTGTGACAGTTCAGTATTTCCTCCAGTCCCTGTGTTTACATTTGTGACAGTTCAGTATTTCATCCAGGCCCAGTGTTTACATTTGTGACAGTTCAGTATTTCCTCCAGTCCCTGTGTTTACATTTGTGACAGTTCAGTATTTCATCCAGGCCCAGTGTTTACATTTGTGACAGTTCAGTATTTCATCCAGGCCCAGTGTTTACATTTGTGACAGTTCAGTATTTCCTCCAGGCCCAGTGTTTACATTTGTGACAGTTCATTATTTCCTCCAGTCCCTGTGTTTACATTTGTGACAGTTCAGTATTTCCTCCAGTCCCTGTGTTTACATTTGTGACAGTTTAGTATTTCCTCCAGTCCCTGTGTTTACATTTGTGACAGTTCAGTATTTCATCCAGGCCCAGTGTTTACATTTGTGACAGTTCAGTATTTCATCCAGGCCCAGTGTTTACAATTGTGACAGTTCAGTATTTCATCCAGTCCCTGTGTTTACATTTGTGACAGTTCAGTATTTCATCCAGGCCCAGTGTTTACACTTGTGACAGTTCAGTATTTCCTCCAGTCCCTGTGTTTACATTTGTGACAGTTCAGTATTTCCTCCAGTCCCTGTGTTTAAATTTGTGACAGTTCAGTATTTCATCCAGGCCCAGTGTTTACATTTGTGACAGTTCAGTATTTCCTCCAGTCCCTGTGTTTACATTTGTGACAGTTCAGTATTTCATCCAGGCCCAGTGTTTACATTTGTGACAGTTCAGTATTTCCTCCAGTCCCTGTGTTTACATTTGTGACAGTTCAGTATTTCCTCCAGGCCCAGTGTTTACAGTTGTGACAGTTCAGTATTTCCTCCAGGCCCAGTGTTTACAGTTGTGACAGTTCAGTATTTCATCCAGGCCCAGTGTTTACATTTGTGACAGTTCAGTATTTCCCCCAGTCCCTGTGTTTACATTTGTGACAGTTCAGTATTTCATCCAGGCCCAGTGTTTACATTTGTGACAGTTCAGTATTTCCTCCAGTCCCTGTGTTTACATTTGTGACAGTTCAGTATTCCATCCAGGCCCAGTGTTTACATTTGTGACAGTTCAGTATTTCCTCCAGTCCCTGTGTTTACATTTGTGACAGTTCAGTATTTCATCCAGTCCCTGTGTTTACATTTGTGACAGTTCAGTATTTCATCCAGGCCCAGTGTTTACATTTGTGACAGTTCAGTATTTCCTCCAGTCCCTGTGTTTACATTTGTGACAGTTCAGTATTTCATCCAGGCCCTGTGTTTACATTTGTGACAGTTCAGTATTTCCTCCAGTCCCTGTGTTTACATTTGTGACAGTTCAGTATTTCCTCCAGTCCCTGTGTTTACATTTGTGACAGTTCAGTATTTCATCCAGGCCCAGTGTTTACATTTGTGACAGTTCAGTATTTCATCCAGGCCCAGTGTTTACATTTGTGACAGTTCAGTATTTCATCCAGGCCCAGTGTTTACATTTGTGACAGTTCAGTATTTCCTCCAGTCCCTGTGTTTACATTTGTGACAGTTCAGTATTTCATCCAGGCCCAGTGTTTACATTTGTGACAGTTCAGTATTTCATCCAGTCCCTGTGTTTAAATTTGTGACAGTTCAGTATTTCCTCCAGTCCCTGTGTTTACATTTGTGACAGTTCAGTATTTCCTCCAGTCCCTGTGTTTACATTTGTGACAGTTCAGTATTTCCTCCAGTCCCTGTGTTTACATTTGTGACAGTTCAGTATTTCATCCAGGCCCAGTGTTTACATTTGTGACAGTTCAGTATTTCATCCATGCCCAGTGTTTACATTTGTGACAGTTCAGTATTTCATCCAGGCCCAGTGTTTACATTTGTGACAGTTCAGTATTTCATCCAGGCCCCGTGTTTACATTTGTGACAGTTCAGTATTTCATCCAGGCCCTGTGTTTACATTTGTGACAGTTCAGTATTTCCTCCAGTCCCTGTGTTTACATTTGTGACAGTTCAGTATTTCCTCCAGTCCCTGTGTTTACATTTGTGACAGTTCAGTATTTCATCCAGGCCCAGTGTTTACATTTGTGACAGTTCAGTATTTCATCCAGGCCCAGTGTTTACAGTTGTGACAGTTCAGTATTTCCTCCAGTCCCTGTGTTTACATTTGTGACAGTTCAGTATTTCATCCAGGCCCAGTGTTTACATTTGTGACAGTTCAGTATTTCCTCCAGTCCCTGTGTTTACATTTGTGACAGTTCAGTATTTCATCCAGGCCCAGTGTTTACATTTGTGACAGTTCAGTATTTCATCCAGGCCCAGTGTTTACAGTTGTGACAGTTCAGTATTTCCTCCAGTCCCTGTGTTTACATTTGTGACAGTTCAGTATTTCATCCAGGCCCAGTGTTTACATTTGTGACAGTTCAGTATTTCATCCAGGCCCAGTGTTTACATTTGTGACAGTTCAGTATTTCATCCAGGCCCAGTGTTTACAGTTGTGACAGTTCAGTATTTCCTCCAGTCCCTGTGTTTACATTTGTGACAGTTCAGTATTTCCTCCAGTCCCTGTGTTTACATTTGTGACAGTTCAGTATTTCCTCCAGTCCCTGTGTTTACATTTGTGACAGTTCAGTAGTTCCTCCAGGCCCAGTGTTTACATTTGTGACAGTTCAGTATTTCCTGCAGGCCCAGTGTTTACATTTGTGACAGTTCAGTATTTCCCCCAGGACCTGTGTTTGCATTTGTGACAGTTCAGTATTTCCTCCAGTCCCTGTGATTACATTTGTGACAGTTCAGTATTTCCTCCAGTCCCTGTGTTTAAATTTGTGACAGTTCAGTATTTCATCCAGGCCCAGTGTTTACATTTGTGACAGTTCAGTATTTCCTCCAGTCCCTGTGTTTACAGTTGTGACAGTTCAGTATTTCATCCAGGCCCAGTGTTTACATTTGTGACAGTTCAGTATTTCATCCAGGCCCAGTGTTTTCATTTGTGACAGTTCACTATTTCCTCCAGTCCCTGTGTTTACATTTGTGACAGTTCAGTATTTCCTCCAGGCCCAGTGTTTACATTTGTGACATTTCAGTATTTCCTCCAGGCCCAGTGTTTACATTTGTGACAGTTCAGTATTTCCTCCAGTCCCTGTGTTTACATTTGTGACAGTTCAGTATTTCCTCCAGGCCCAGTGTTTACATTTGTGACAGTTCAGTATTTCCTCCAGGCCCAGTGTTTACATTTGTGACAGTTCAGTATTTCCTCCAGGCCCAGTGTTTACATTTGTGACAGTTCAGTATTTCCTCCAGGCCCAGTGTTTACATTTGTGACAGTTCAGTATTTCCCCCAGGACCTGTGTTTACATTTGTGACAGTTCAGTATTTCCTCCAGGCCCAGTGTTTACATTTGTGACAGTTCAGTATTTCCTCCAGGCCCAGTGTTTACATTTGTGACAGTTCAGTATTTCCCCCAGGACCTGTGTTTACATTTGTGACAGTTCAGTATTTCCCCCAGTCCCTGTGTTTACAGTTGTGACAGTTCAGTATTTCGTCCAGTCCCTGTGTTTACATTTGTGACAGTTCAGCATTTCCTCCAGTCCCTGTGTTTACATTTGTGACAGTTCAGTATTTCCTCCAGTCCCTGTGTTTACATTTGTGACAGTTCAGTATTTCCCCCAGGACCTGTGTTTACATTTGTGACAGTTCAGTATTTCATCCAGGCCCTGTGTTTACAGTTGTGACAGTTCAGTATTTCCTCCAGTCCCTGTTTTAAAATTTGTGACAGTTCAGTATTTCCCTCCAGGCCCTGTGTTTACATTTGTGACAGTTCAGTATTTCCTCCAGTCCCTGTTTTAAAATTTGTGACAGTTCAGTATTTCCCCCAGGCCCAGTGTTTACATTTGTGACAGTTCAGTATTTCCTCCAGGCCCAGTGTTTACATTTGTGACAGTTCAGTATTTCCTCCAGTCCCTGTGTTTACATTTGTGACATTTCAGTATTTCATCCAGGCCCTGTGTTTACAGTTGTGACAGCTCAGTATTTCATCCAGGCCCTGTGTTTACATTTGTGACAGTTCAGTATTTCATCCAGGCCCAGTGTTTACATTTGTGACAGTTCAGTATTTCATCCAGTCCCTGTGTTTACATTTGTGACAGTTCAGTATTTCATCCAGGCCCAGTGTTTACATTTGTGACAGTTCAGTATTTCATCCAGGCCCAGTGTTTACAGTTGTGACAGTTCAGTATTTCATCCAGGCCCAGTGTTTACATTTGTGACAGTTCAGTATTTCCTCCAGTCCCTGTGTTTACATTTGTGACAGTTCAGTATTTCCTCCAGGCCCAGTGTTTACATTTGTGACAGTTCAGTATTTCATCCAGGCCCAGTGTTTACATTTGTGACAGTTCAGTATTTCCTCCAGGCCCAGTGTTTACATTTGTGACAGTTCAGTATTTCATCCAGGCCCAGTGTTTACATTTGTGACAGTTCAGTATTTCCTCCAGTCCCTGTGTTTAAATTTGTGACAGTTCAGTATTTCATCCAGGCCCAGTGTTTACATTTGTGACAGTTCAGTATTTCCTCCAGGCCCAGTGTTTACATTTGTGACAATTCAGTATTTCCTCCAGTCCCAGTGTTTACATTTGTGACAGTTCAGTATTTCCTCCAGTCCCTGTGTTTACATTTGTGACAGTTCAGTATTTCCTCCAGGCCCAGTGTTTACATTTGTGACAGTTCAGTATTTCATCCAGGCCCAGTGTTTACATTTGTGACAGTTCAGTATTTCATCCAGGCCCAGTGTTTACATTTGTGACAGTTCAGTATTTCCCCCAGGCCATGTGTTTACATTTGTGACAGTTCAGTATTTCATCCAGGCCCAGTGTTTACAGTTGTGACAGTTCAGTATTTCATCCAGTCCCTGTGTTTACATTTGTGACAGTTCAGTATTTCATCCAGGCCCTGTGTTTACATTTGTGACATTTCAGTATTTCATCCAGGCCCTGTGTTTACATTTGTGACAGTTCAGTATTTCCTCCAGTCCCTGTGTTTACATTTGTGACAGCTCAGTATTTCATCCAGGCCCAGTGTTTACATTTGTGACAGTTCAGTATTTCATCCAGGCCCTGTGTTTACATTTGTGACAGTTCAGTATTTCCTCCAGTCCCTGTGTTTACATTTGTGACAGCTCAGTATTTCATCCAGGCCCAGTGTTTACATTTGTGACAGTTCAGTATTTCATCCAGGCCCAGTGTTTACATTTGTGACAGTTCAGTATTTCATCCAGGCCCAGTGTTTACATTTGTGACAGTTCAGTATTTCCCCCAGGCCCTGTGTTTACATTTGTGACAGTTCAGTATTTCATCCAGGCCCAGTGTTTACATTTGTGACAGTTCAGTATTTCATCCAGGCCCAGTGTTTACATTTGTGACAGTTCAGTATTTCCCCCAGGCCATGTGTTTACATTTGTGACAGTTCAGTATTTCATCCAGGCCCAGTGTTTACAGTTGTGACAGTTCAGTATTTCATCCAGGCCCATTGTTTACAGTTGTGACAGTTCAGTATTTCATCCAGTCCCTGTGTTTACATTTGTGACAGTTCAGTATTTCATCCAGGCCCAGTGTTTACAGTTGTGACAGTTCAGTATTTCATCCAGGCCCAGTGTTTACAGTTGTGACAGTTCAGTATTTCATCCAGGCCCAGTGTTTACATTTGTGACAGTTCAGTATTTCATCCAGGCCCAGTGTTTACATTTGTGACAGTTCAGTATTTCCTCCAGTCCCTGTGTTTACATTTGTGACATTTCAGTCTTTCATCCAGGCCCTGTGTTTACATTTGTGACAGTTCAGTATTTCCTCCAGTCCCTGTGTTTACATTTGTGACAGCTCAGTATTTCATCCAGGCCCAGTGTTTACATTTGTGACAGTTCAGTATTTCATCCAGGCCCTGTGTTTACATTTGTGACAGTTCAGTATTTCCTCCAGTCCCTGTGTTTACATTTGTGACAGCTCAGTATTTCATCCAGGCCCAGTGTTTACATTTGTGACAGTTCAGTATTTCATCCAGTCCCTGTGTTTACATTTGTGACAGTTCAGTATTTCATCCAGGCCCAGTGTTTACATTTGTGACAGTTCAGTATTTCATCCAGGCCCAGTGTTTACATTTGTGACAGTTCAGTATTTCATCCAGGCCCAGTGTTTACATTTGTGACAGTTCAGTATTTCCCCCAGGCCCTGTGTTTACATTTGTGACAGTTCAGTATTTCATCCAGGCCCAGTGTTTACATTTGTGACAGCTCAGTATTACATCCAGGCCCAGTGTTTACATTTCTGACATTTCAGTATTTCATCCAGGCCCTGTGTTTACATTTGTGACAGTTCAGTATTTCCTCCAGTCCCTGTGTTTACATTTGTGACAGCTCAGTATTTCATCCAGGCCCAGTGTTTACATTTGTGACAGTTCAGTATTTCATCCAGGCCCAGTGTTTACATTTGTGACAGTTCAGTATTTCCCCCAGGCCCTGTGTTTACATTTGTGACAGTTCAGTATTTCATCCAGGCCCAGTGTTTACATTTGTGACAGTTCAGTATTTCATCCAGGCCCAGTGTTTACATTTGTGACAGTTCAGTATTTCATCCAGGCCCTGTGTTTACATTTGTGACAGTTCAGTATTTCATCCAGGCCCTGTGTTTACATTTGTGACAGTTCAGTATTTCATCCAGGCCCTGTGTTTACATTTGTGACAGTTCAGTATTTCCTCCAGTCCCTGTGTTTACATTTGTGACAGTTCAGTATTTCATCCAGTCCCTGTGTTTACAGTTGTGACAGTTCAGTATTTCATCCAGTCCCTGTGTTTACATTTGTGACAGTTCAGTATTTCCTCCAGTCCCTGTGTTTACATTTGTGACAGTTCAGTATTTCATCCAGGCCCAGTGTTTACAGTTGTGACAGTTCAGTATTTCATCCAGGCCCAGTGTTTACATTTGTGACAGTTCAGTATTTCCTCCAGTCCCTGTGTTTACATTTGTGACAGTTCAGTATTTCATCCAGGCCCAGTGTTTACAGTTGTGACAGTTCAGTATTTCATCCAGGCCCAGTGTTTACAGTTGGTTCAGTTCAGTGTTTCATCCAGGCCCAGTGTTTACATTTGTGACAGTTCAGTATTTCCTCCAGTCCCTGTGTTTACATTTGTGACAGTTCAGTATTTCATCCAGGCCCAGTGTTTACATTTGTCACAATTCAGTATTTCATCCAGGCCCTGTGTTTACAGTTGTGACAGCTCAGTATTTCATCCAGGCCCTGTGTTTACATTTGTGACAGTTCAGTATTTCATCCAGGCCCAGTGTTTACAGTTGTGACAGTTCAGTATTTCATCCAGGCCCAGTGTTTACATTTGTGACAGTTCAGTATTTCCTCCAGTCCCTGTGTTTACATTTGTGACAGTTCAGTATTTCATCCAGTCCCTGTGTTTACATTTGTGACAGTTCAGTATTTCCTCCAGTCCCTGTGTTTACATTTGTGACAGTTCAGTATTTCATCCAGGCCCAGTGTTTACAGTTGTGACAGTTCAGTATTTCATCCAGTCCCTGTGTTTACATTTGTGACAGTTCAGTATTTCCTCCAGTCCCTGTGTTTACATTTGTGACAGTTCAGTATTTCATCCAGGCCCAGTGTTTACAGTTGTGACAGTTCAGTATTTCCTCCAGTCCCTGTGTTTACATTTGTGACAGTTCAGTATTTCATCCAGGCCCAGTGTTTACAGTTGTGACAGTTCAGTATTTCCTCCAGTCCCTGTGTTTACATTTGTGACAGTTCAGTATTTCATCCAGGCCCAGTGTTTACAGTTGTGACAGTTCAGTATTTCCTCCAGTCCCTGTGTTTACATTTGTGACAGTTCAGTATTTCATCCAGGCCCAGTGTTTACAGTTGTGACAGTTCAGTATTTCCTCCAGTCCCTGTGTTTACATTTGTGACAGTTCAGTATTTCCTCCAGTCCCTGTGTTTACATTTGTGACAGTTCAGTATTTCATCCAGGCCCAGTGTTTACAGTTGTGACAGTTCAGTATTTCCTCCAGTCCCTGTGTTTACATTTGTGACAGTTCAGTATTTCATCCAGGCCCAGTGTTTACAGTTGTGACAGTTCAGTATTTCCTCCAGTCCCTGTGTTTACATTTGTGACAGTTCAGTATTTCATCCAGGCCCAGTGTTTACAGTTGTGACAGTTCAGTATTTCATCCAGGCCCAGTGTTTACATTTGTGACAGTTCAGTATTTCATCCAGGCCCAGTGTTTACAGTTGTGACAGTTCAGTATTTCCTCCAGGCCCAGTGTTTACATTTGTGACAGTTCAGTATTTCCTCCAGGCCCAGTGTTTACATTTGTGACAGTTCAGTTATTCCTCCAGGCCCAGTGTTTACATTTGTGACAGTTCAGTATTTCATCCAGTCCCTGTGTTTACAGTTGTGACAGTTCAGTATTTCCCCCAGGCCCAGTGTTTACATTTGTGACAGTTCAGTTATTCCTCCAGGCCCAGTGTTTACATTTGTGACAGTTCAGTATTTCATCCAGTCCCTGTGTTTACAGTTGTGACAGTTCAGCATTTCCCCCAGGACCTGTGTTTACATTTGTGACAGTTCAGTTATTCCTCCAGGCCCAGTGTTTACATTTGTGACAGTTCAGTATTTCATCCAGTCCCTGTGTTTACAGTTGTGACAGTTCAGTATTTCCCCCAGGACCTGTGTTTACATTTGTGACAGTTCAGTATTTCATCCAGGCCCAGTGTTTACAGTTGTGACAGTTCAGTATTTCCTCCAGGACCTGTGTTTACATTTGTGACAGTTCAGTATTTCATCCAGGCCCTGTGTTTACATTTGTGACAGTTCAGTATTTCATCCAGGCCCTGTGTTTACATTTGTGACAGTTCAGTATTTCATCCAGGCCCAGTGTTTACATTTGTGACAGTTCAGTATTTCATCCAGGCCCAGTGTTTACATTTGTGACAGTTCAGTATTTCATCCAGGCCCAGTGTTTACATTTGTGACAGTTCAGTATTTCCTCCAGTCCCTGTGTTTACATTTGTGACATTTCAGTATTTCATCCAGGCCCAGTGTTTACATTTGTGACAGTTCAGTATTTCATCCAGGCCCAGTGTTTACATTTGTGACAGTTCAGTATTTCATCCAGTCCCTGTGTTTACATTTGTGACAGTTCAGTATTTCATCCAGGCCCAGTGTTTACATTTGTGACAGTTCAGTATTTCATCCAGACCCAGTGTTTACATTTGTGACAGTTCAGTATTTCATCCAGGCCCAGTGTTTGCATTTGCGACAGTTCAGTATTTCATCCAGGCCCAGTGTCTACATTTGTGACAGTTCAGTATTTCATCCAGGCCTTGTGTTTACATTTGTGACAGTTCAGTATTTCATCCAGGCCCAGTGTTTACATTTGTGACAGTTCAGTATTTCATCCAGGCCCAGTGTTTGCATTTGTGACAGTTCAGTATTTCATCCAGGCCCAGTGTTTACATTTGTGACAGTTCAGTATTTCATCCAGGCCCAGTGTTTACATTTGTGACAGTTCAGTATTTCATCCAGGCCCTGTGTTTACATTTGTGACAGTTCAGTATTTCCTCCAGGCCCTGTGTTTACATTTGTGACTGTTCAGTATTTCATCCAGGCCCAGTGTTTACATTTGTGACAGTTCAGTATTTCATCCAGGCCCTGTGTTTACATTTGTGACAGTTCAGTATTTCCTCCAGGCCCTGTGTTTACATTTGTGACAGTTCAGTATTTCCTCCAGTCCCTGTGTTTACATTTGTGACAGTTCAGTATTTCATCCAGGCCCAGTGTTTACATTTGTGACAGTTCAGTATTTCATCCAGGCCCAGTGTTTACATTTGTGACAGTTCAGTATTTCATCCAGTCCCTGTGTTTACATTTGTGACAGTTCAGTATTTCATCCAGGCCCAGTGTTTACAGTTGTGACAGTTCAGTATTTCATCCAGGCCCTGTGTTTACATTTGTGACAGTTCAGTATTTCCTCCAGACCCTGTGTTTGCATTTGTGACAGTTCAGTATTTCCTCAGTCCCTGTGTTTAAATTTGTGACAGTTCAGTATTTCCTCCAGTCCCTGTGTTTACATTTGTGACAGTTCAGTATTTCCTCCAGTCCCTGTGTTTACAGTTGTGACAGTTCAGTATTTCATCCAGGCCCAGTGTTTACATTTGTGACAGTTCAGTATTTCATCCAGGCCCAGTGTTTACATTTGTGACAGTTCAGTATTTCCTCCAGGCCCTGTGTTTACATTTGTGACAGTTCAGTATTTCCTCCAGACCCTGTGTTTGCATTTGTGACAGTTCAGTATTTCCTCAGTCCCTGTGTTTAAATTTGTGACAGTTCAGTATTTCCTCCAGTCCCTGTGTTTACATTTGTGACAGTTCAGTATTTCCTCCAGTCCCTGTGTTTACAGTTGTGACAGTTCAGTATTTCATCCAGGCCCAGTGTTTACATTTGTGACAGTTCAGTATTTCATCCAGGCCCAGTGTTTACAGTTGTGACAGATCAGTATTTCATCCAGGCCCAGTTTTACATTTGTGACAGTTCAATATTTCCTCCAGGCCCTGTGTTTACATTTGTGACAGTTCAGTATTTCCTCCAGTCCCTGTGTTTACATTTGTGACAGTTCAGTATTTCCTCCAGGCCCTGTGTTTACATTTGTGACAGTTCAGTATTTCATCCAGGCCCAGTGTTTACATTTGTGACAGTTCAGTATTTCATCCAGGCCCAGTGTTTACATTTGTGACAGTTCAGTATTTCCTCCAGTCCCTGTGTTTACATTTGTGACAGTTCAGTATTTCCTCCAGTCCCTGTGTTTACATTTGTGACAGTTCAGTATTTCATCCAGGCCCTGTGTTTACATTTGTGACAGTTCAGTATTTCCTCCAGTCCCTGTGTTTACATTTGTGACAGTTCAGTATTTCCTCCAGTCCCTGTGTTTACATTTGTGACAGTTCAGTATTTCATCCAGGCCCAGTTTTACATTTGTGACAGTTCAGTATTTCCTCCAGGCCCAGTGTTTACATTTGTGACATTTCAGTATTTCATCCAGGCCCAGTGTTTACATTTGTGACAGTTCAGTATTTCATCCAGGCCCAGTGTTTACATTTGTGACAGTTCAGTATTTCATCCAGGCCCAGTGTTTACATTTGTGACAGTTCAGTATTTCATCCAGGCCCAGTGTTTACATTTGTGACAGTTCAGTATTTCCTCCAGTCCCTGTGTTTACATTTGTGACAGTTCAGTATTTCATCCAGGCCCAGTGTTTACATTTGTGACAGTTCAGTATTTCCTCCAGTCCCTGTGTTTAAATTTGTGACAGTTCAGTATTTCCTCCAGTCCCTGTGTTTACATTTGTGACAGTTCAGTATTTCCTCCAGGCCCAGTGTTTACATTTTTGACAGTTCAGTATTTCATCCAGGCCCAGTGTTTACATTTGTGACAGTTCAGTATTTCCTCCAGTCCCAGTGTTTACATTTGTGACAGTTCAGTATTTCATCCAGGCCCAGTGTTTACATTTGTGACAGTTCAGTATTTCATCCAGGCCCAGTGTTTACATTTGTGACAGTTCAGTATTTCATCCAGGCCCAGTGTTTACATTTGTGACAGTTCAGTATTTCATCCAGGCCCAGTGTTTACATTTGTGACAGTTCAGTATTTCATCCAGGCCCAGTGTTTACATTTGTGACAGTTCAGTATTTCCTCCAGGCCCAGTGTTTACATTTGTGACAGTTCAATATTTCCTCCAGGCCCAGTGTTTACATTTGTGACAGTTCAGTATTTCATCCAGGCCCAGTGTTTACATTTGTGACAGTTCAGTATTTCCTCCAGGCCCAGTGTTTACATTTGTGACAGTTCAGTATTTCCTCCAGTCCCTGTGTTTACATTTGTGACAGTTCAGTATTTCATCCAGGCCCAGTGTTTACATTTGTGACAGTTCAGTATTTCTTCCAGTCCCAGTGTTTACATTTGTGACAGTTCAGTATTTCATCCAGGCCCTGTGTTTAAATTTGTGACAGTTCAGTATTTCATCCAGGCCCAGTGTTTACATTTGTGACAGTTCAGTATTTCTTCCAGTCCCAGTGTTTACATTTGTGACAGTTCAGTATTTCATCCAGGCCCAGTGTTTACATTTGTGACAAGTTCAGTATTTCCTCCAGACCCTGTGTTTAAATTTGTGACAGTTCAGTATTTCATCCAGTCCCAGTGTTTACATTTGTGACAGTTCAGTATTTTCTCCAGGCCCTGTGTTTAAATTTGTGACAGTTCAGTATTTCCTCCAGTCCCTGTGTTTACATTTGTGACAGTTCAGTATTTCCTCCAGTCCCTGTGTTTAAATTTGTGACAGTTCAGTATTTCATCCAGGCCCTGTGTTTAAATTTGTGACAGTTCAGTATTTCATCCAGTCCCAATGTTTACATTTGTGACAGTTCAGTATTTCATCCAGGCCCAGTGTTTACATTTGTGACAGTTCAGTATTTCATCCAGTCCCAGTGTTTACATTTGTGACAGTTCAGTATTTCCTCCAGGCCTTGTGTTTACATTTGTGACAGTTCAGTATTTCATCCAGTCCCAGTGTTTACATTTGTGACAGTTCAGTATTTCCTCCAGGCCTTGTGTTTACATTTGTGACAGTTCAGTATTTCCTCCAGACCCTGTGTTTAAATTTGTGGCTGTTCAGTATTTCATCCAGTCCCTGTGTTTACATTTGTGACAGTTCAGTATTTCCTCCAGGACCTGTGTTTAAATTTGTGACAGTTCATTATTTCATCCAGTCCCTGTGTTTAAATTTGTGGCTGTTCAGTATTTGATCCAGTCCCAGTGTTTACATTTGTGACAGTTCAGTATTTCATCCAGGCCCAGTGTTTACAGTTGTGACAGTTCAGTATTTCCTCCAGTCCCTGTGTTTACATTTGTGACAGTTCAGTATTTCATCCAGTCCCAGTGTTCACATTTGTGACAGTTCAGTATTTCATCCAGGCCCTGTGTTTAAATTTGTGACAGTTCAGTATTTCCTCCAGGCCTTGTGTTTAAATTTGTGACAGTTCAGTATTTCATCCAGGCCCAGTGTTTACATTTGTGACAGTTCAGTATTTCCTCCAGGCCCAATGTTTACATTTGTGACAGTTCAGTATTTCATCCAGTCCCTGTGTTTACATTTGTGACAGTTCAGTATTTCATCCAGGCCCAATGTTTACATTTGTGACAGTTCAGTATTTCCTCCAGTCCCTGTGTTTACATTTGTGACAGTTCAGTATTTCATCCAGTCCCAGTGTTTACATTTGTGACAGTTCAGTATTTCATCCAGGCCCTGTGTTTACATTTGTGACAGTTCAGTATTTCATCCAGTCCCTGTGTTTACATTTGTGACAGTTCAGTATTTGATCCAGTCCCAGTGTTTACATTTGTGACAGTTCAGTATTTCATCCAGGCCCAGTGTTTACATTTGTGACAGTTCAGTATTTCCTCCAGTCCCTGTGTTTACATTTGTGACAGTTCAGTATTTCATCCAGGCCCAGTGTTTACATTTGTGACAGTTCAGTATTTCCTCCAGCCCATGTGTTTAAATTTGTGACAGTTCAGTATTTCCTCCAGTCCCTGTGTTTACATTTGTGACAGTTCAGTATTTCATCCTGTCCCTGTGTTTACATTTGTGACAGTTCAGTATTTCATCCAGGCCCAGTGTTTACAGTTGTGACAGTTCAGTATTTCCTCCAGTCCCTGTGTTTACATTTGTGACAGTTCAGTATTTCATCCAGTCCCAGTGTTTACATTTGTGACAGTTCAGTATTTCATCCAGGCCAAGTGTTTACAGTTGTGACAGTTCAGTATTTCATCCAGGCCCAGTGTTTACAGTTGTGACAGTTCAGTATTTCCTCCAGTCCCTGTGTTTACATTTGTGACAGTTCAGTATTTCATCCAGTCCCAGTGTTTACATTTGTGACAGTTCAGTATTTCATCCAGGCCCAGTGTTTACATTTGTGACAGTTCAGTATTTCCTCCAGTCCCTGTGTTTACAGTTGTGACAGTTCAGTATTTCATCCACGCCCAGTGTTTACATTTGTGACAGTTCAGTATTTCCTCCAGTCCCTGTGTTTACATTTGTGACAGTTCCGTATTTCATCCAGTCCCTGTGTTTACATTTGTGACAGTTCAGTATTTCCTCCAGTCCCTGTGTTTACATTTGTGACAGTTCAGTATTTCATCCAGTCCCTGTGTTTACATTTGTGACAGTTCAGTAGTTCATCCAGTCCCAGTGTTTATATTTGTGACAGTTCAGTATTTCATCCAGGCCAAGTGTTTACAGTTGTGACAGTTCAGTATTTCATCCAGTCCCTGTGTTTACATTTGTGACAGTTCAGTATTTCATCCAGGCCAAGTGTTTACAGTTGTGACAGTTCAGTATTTCATCCAGGCCCAGTGTTTACAGTTGTGACAGTTCAGTATTTCCTCCAGTCCCTGTGTTTACATTTGTGACAGTTCAGTATTTCATCCAGTCCCAGTGTTTACATTTGTGACAGTTCAGTATTTCCTCCAGGCCCAGTGTTTACATTTGTGACAGTTCAGTATTTCCTCCAGTCCCTGTGTTTACAGTTGTGACAGTTCAGTATTTCCTCCAGTCCCTGTGTTTACATTTGTGACAGTTCAGTATTTCATCCAGGCCCAGTGTTTACATTTGTGACAGTTCAGTATTTCCTCCAGTCCCTGTGTTTACAGTTGTGACAATTCAGTATTTCATCCACGCCCAGTGTTTACATTTGTGACAGTTCAGTATTTCATCCAGGCCCAGTGTTTACATTTGTGACAGTTCAGTATTTCCTCCAGTCTCAGTGTTTACAGTTGTGACAGTTCAGTGTTTCATCCACGCCCAGTGTTTACATTTGTGACAGTTCAGTATTTCATCCAGGCCAAGTGTTTACAGTTGTGACAGTTCAGTATTTCATCCAGTCCCTGTGTTTACACTTGTGACAGTTCAGTATTTCATCCAGGCCCAGTGTTTACAGTTGTGACAGTTCAGTATTTCCTCCAGTCCCTGTGTTTACATTTGTGACAGTTCAGTATTTCATCCAGGCCCAGTGTTTACATTTGTGACAGTTCAGTATTTCATCCAGGCCCAGTGTTTACATTTGTGACAGTTCAGTATTTCATCCAGGCCCAGTGTTTACATTTGTGACAGTTCAGTATTTCCTCCAGTCCCTGTGTTTACATTTGTGACAGTTCAGTATTTCATCCAGTCCCTGTGTTTACATTTGTGACAGTTCAGTATTTCCTCCAGACCCTGTGTTTAAATTTGTGACAGTTCAGTATTTCATCCAGGCCCAGTGTTTAAATTTGTGACAGTTCAGTATTTCCTCCAGTCCCTGTGTTTACATTTGTGACCGTTCAGTATTTCATCCAGGCCTTGTGTTTAAATTTGTGACAGTTCAGTATTTCATCCAGTCCCTGTGTTTACATTTGTGACAGTTCAGTATTTCCTCCAGGCCCTATGTTTAAATTTGTGACAGTTCAGTATTTCATCCAGGCCCAGTGTTTAAATTTGTGACAGTTCAGTATTTCCCCCAGTCCCTGTGTTTAAATTTGTGACAGTTCAGTATTTCATCCAGGCCCTGTGTTTAAATTTGTGACAGTTCAGTATTTCCTCCAGTCCCTGTGTTTACATTTGTGACAGTTCAGTATTTCCTCCAGTCCCTGTGTTTAAATTTGTGACAGTTCAGTATTTCATCCAGTCCCTGTGTTTACATTTGTGACAGTTCAGTATTTCCTCCAGGCCTTGTGTTTAAATTTGTGACAGTTCAGTATTTCCTCCAGGCCCTGTGTTTAAATTTGTGACAGTTCAGTATTTCCTTCAGACCCTGTGTTTAAATTTGTGGCTGTTCAGTATTTCATCCAGTCCCTGTGTTTACATTTGTGACAGTTCAGTATTTCCTCCAGGACCTGTGTTTAAATTTGTGACAGTTCAGTATTTCATCCAGTCCCTGTGTTTAAATTTGTGGCTGTTCAGTATTTGATCCAGTCCCAGTGTTTACATTTGTGACAGTTCAGTATTTCATCCAGGCCCAGTGTTTACAGTTGTGACAGTTCAGTTTTTCCTCCAGTCCCTGTGTTTACATTTGTGACAGTTCAGTATTTCATCCAGTCCCAGTGTTTACACTTGTGACAGTTCAGTATTTCCTCCAGTCCCTGTGTTTACATTTGTGACCGTTCAGTATTTCATCCAGGCCTTGTGTTTAAATTTGTGACAGTTCAGTATTTCATCCAGTCCCTGTGTTTACATTTGTGACAGTTCAGTATTTCCTCCAGGCCCTATGTTTAAATTTGTGACCGTTCAGTATTTCATCCAGGCCTTGTGTTTAAATTTGTGACAGTTCAGTATTTCATCCAGTCCCTGTGTTTACATTTGTGACAGTTCAGTATTTCCTCCAGGCCCTATGTTTAAATTTGTGACAGTTCAGTATTTCATCCAGGCCCAGTGTTTACATTTGTGACAGTTCAGTATTTCCTCCAGTCCCTGTGTTTAAATTTGTGACAGTTCAGTATTTCATCCAGGCCCTGTGTTTAAATTTGTGACAGTTCAGTATTTCCTCCAGTCCCTGTGTTTACATTTGTGACAGTTCAGTATTTCCTCCAGTCCCTGTGTTTAAATTTGTGACAGTTCAGTATTTCATCCAGTCCCTGTGTTTACATTTGTGACAGTTCAGTATTTCCTCCAGGCCTTGTGTTTAAATTTGTGACAGTTCAGTATTTCCTCCAGTCCCTGTGTTTACATTTGTGACAGTTCAGTATTTCCTCCAGACCCTGTGTTTAAATTTGTGGCTGTTCAGTATTTCATCCAGTCCCTGTGTTTACATTTGTGACAGTTCAGTATTTCCTCCAGGACCTGTGTTTAAATTTGTGACAGTTCAGTATTTCATCCAGTCCCTGTGTTTAAATTTGTGGCTGTTCAGTATTTGATCCAGTCCCAGTGTTTACATTTGTGACAGTTCAGTATTTCATCCAGGCCCAGTGTTTACAGTTGTGACAGTTCAGTATTTCCTCCAGTCCCTGTGTTTACATTTGTGACAGTTCAGTATTTCATCCAGTCCCAGTGTTTACATTTGTGACTGTTCAGTATTTCATCCAGTCCCTGTGTTTACATTTGTGACAGTTCAGTATTTGCTCCAGACCCTGTGTTTAAATTTGTGGCTGTTCAGTATTTCATCCAGTCCCTGTGTTTACATTTGTGACAGTTCAGTATTTCCTCCAGGACCTGTGTTTAAATTTGTGACAGTTCAGTATTTCATCCAGTCCCTGTGTTTACATTTGTGACAGTTCAGTATTTGATCCAGTCCCAGTGTTTACATTTGTGACAGTTCAGTATTTCATCCAGGCCCAGTGTTTACATTTGTGACAGTTCAGTATTTCCTCCAGGCCCAGTGTTTACATTTGTGACAGTTCAGTATTTCATCCAGGCCCATGTGTTTAAATTTGTGACAGTTCAGTATTTCATCCAGGCCCAGTGTTTACATTTGTGACAGTTCAGTATTTCATCCAGTTCCTGTGTTTACATTTGTGACAGTTCAGTATTTGATCCAGTCCCAGTGTTTACATTTGTGACAGTTCAGTATTTCATCCAGGCCCAGTGTTTACATTTGTGACAGTTCAGTATTTCCTCCAGCCCATGTGTTTAAATTTGTGACAGTTCAGTATTTCCTCCAGTCCCTGTGTTTACATTTGTGACAGTTCAGTATTTCATCCAGGCCCAGTGTTTACATTTGTGACAGTTCAGTATTTCCTCCAGTCCCTGTGTTTACATTTGTGACAGTTCAGTATTTCATCCAGGCCCAGTGTTTACATTTGTGACAGTTCAGTATTTCCTCCAGCCCATGTGTTTAAATTTGTGACAGTTCAGTATTTCATCCAGGCCCAGTGTTTACATTTGTGACAGTTCAGTATTTCATCCAGGCCCAGTGTTTACAGTTGTGACAGTTCAGTATTTCATCCAGGCCCAGTGTTTACAGTTGTGACAGTTCAGTATTTCATCCAGTCCCTGTGTTTACATTTGTGACAGTTCAGTATTTCATCCAGGCCCAGTGTTTACATTTGTGACAGTTCAGTATTTCATCCAGGCCCAGTGTTTACATTTGTGACAGTTCAGTATTTCCTCCAGACCCTGTGTTTACAGTTGTGACAGTTCAGTATTTCATCCAGTCCCTGTGTTTACATTTGTGACAGTTCAGTATTTCATCCAGGCCCAGTGTTTACATTTGTAACAGTTCAGTATTTCATCCAGTCCCTGTGTTTACATTTGTGACAGTTCAGTATTTCATCCAGGCCCAGTGTTTACATTTGTGACAGTTCAGTATTTCATCCAGGCCCAGTGTTTACATTTGTGACAGTTCAGTATTTCATCCAGGCCCAGTGTTTACATTTGTGACAGTTCAGTATTTCATCCAGGCCCAGTGTTTACATTTGTGACAGTTCAGTATTTCCTCCAGTCCCTGTGTTTACATTTGTGACAGTTCAGTATTTCCTCCAGTCCCTGTGTTTACATTTGTGACAGTTCAGTATTTCCTCCAGTCCCTGTGTTTACAGTTGTGACAGTTCAGTATTTCATCCAGTCCCAGTGTTAACATTTGTGACAGTTCAGTATTTCATCCAGGCCCAGTTTTTACATTTGTGACAGTTCAGTATTTCCTCCAGTCCCTGTGTTTACATTTGTGACAGTTCAGTATTTCATCCAGGCCAAGTGTTTACAGTTGTGACAGTTCAGTATTTCATCCAGTCCCAGTGTTTACATTTGTGACAGTTCAGTATTTCATCCAGGCCAAGTGTTTACAGTTGTGACAGTTCAGTATTTCATCCACGCCCAGTGTTTACATTTGTGACAGTTCAGTATTTCCTCCAGTCCCTGTGTTTACATTTGTGACATTTCAGTTTTTCATCCAGGCCCAGTGTTTACATTTGTGAGAGTTCAGTATTTCATCCAGGCCAAGTGTTTACAGTTGTGACAGTTCAGTATTTCATCCACGCCCAGTGTTTACATTTGTGACAGTTCAGTATTTCATCCAGTCCCAGTGTTTACATTTGTGACAGTTCAGTATTTCATCCAGTCCCTGTGTTTACATTTGTGACAGTTCAGTATTTCATCCAGGCCCAGTTTTTACATTTGTGACAGTTCAGTATTTCCCCCAGGACCTGTGTTTACATTTGTGACAGTTCAGTATTTCCCCCAGGCCCTGTGTTTAAATTTGTGACAGTTCAGTATTTCCTCCAGTCCCTGTGTTTACATTTGTGACAGTTCAGTATTTCATCCAGGCCCAGTGTTTACAGTTGTGACAGTTCAGTATTTCATCCAGGCCCAGTGTTTACATTTGTGACAGTTCAGTATTTCATCCAGGCCCAGTGTTTACATTTGTGACAGTTCAGTATTTCCTCCAGTCCCTGTGTTTACATTTGTGACAGTTCAGTATTTCATCCAGTCCCTGTGTTTACATTTGTGACAGTTCAGTATTTCATCCAGGCCCAGTGTTTAAATTTGTGACAGTTCAGTATTTCCTCCAGTCCCTGTGTTTACATTTGTGACAGTTCAGTATTTCATCCAGTCCCTGTGTTTACATTTGTGACAGTTCAGTATTTCATCCAGGCCCAGTGTTTAAATTTGTGACAGTTCAGTATTTCCTCCAGTCCCAGTGTTTACATTTGTGACAGTTCAGTATTTCCTCCAGTCCCTGTGTTTACATTTGTGACAGTTCAGTATTTCATCCAGGCCTTGTGTATAAATTTGTGACAGTTCAGTATTTCATCCAGTCCCTGTGTTTACATTTGTGACAGTTCAGTATTTCATCCAGGCCCAGTGTTTAAATTTGTGACAGTTCAGTATTTCCTCCAGTCCCTGTGTTTACATTTGTGACAGTTCAGTATTTCATCCAGTCCCTGTGTTTACATTTGTGACAGTTCAGTATTTCCACCAGACCCTGTGTTTAAATTTGTGACAGTTCAGTATTTCCTCCAGACCCTGTGTTTAAATTTGTGACAGTTCAGTATTTCATCCAGGCCCAGTGTTTAAATTTGTGACAGTTCAGTATTTCCTCCAGTCCCTGTGTTTACATTTGTGACAGTTCAGTATTTCATCCAGGCCTTGTGTTTAAATTTGTGACAGTTCAGTATTTCATCCAGTCCCTGTGTTTACATTTGTGACAGTTCAGTATTTCCTCCAGTCCCTGTGTTTAAATTTGTGACAGTTCAGTATTTCATCCAGGCCCAGTGTTTAAATTTGTGACAGTTCAGTATTTCCCCCAGTCCCTGTGTTTAAAAATGTGACAGTTCAGTATTTCATCCAGGCCCTGTGTTTAAATTTGTGACAGTTCAGTATTTCCTCCAGTCCCTGTGTTTACATTTGTGACAGTTCAGTATTTCCTCCAGTCCCTGTGTTTAAATTTGTGACAGTTCAGTATTTCATCCAGTCCCTGTGTTTACATTTGTGACAGTTCAGTATTTCCTCCAGGCCTTGTGTTTAAATTTGTGACAGTTCAGTATTTCCTCCAGTCCCTGTGTTTACATTTGTGACAGTTCAGTATTTCCTCCAGACCATGTGTTTAAATTTGTGGCTGTTCAGTATTTCATCCATTCCCTGTGTTTACATTTGTGACAGTTCAGTATTTCCTCCAGTCCCTGTGTTTACATTTGTGGCTGTTCAGTATTTGATCCAGTCCCAGTGTTTACATTTGTGACAGTTCAGTATTTCATCCAGGCCCAGTGTTTGCAGTTGTGACAGTTCAGTATTTCCTCCAGGCCCTGTGTTTAAATTTGTGACAGTTCAGTATTTCCTCCAGGCCTTGTGTTTAAATTTGTGACAGTTCAGTATTTCATCCAGTCCCTGTGTTTACATTTGTGACAGTTCAGTATTTCCTCCAGACCCTGTGTTTAAATTTGTGGCTGTTCAGTATTTCATCCAGTCCCTCTGTTTACATTTGTGACAGTTCAGTATTTCCTCCAGGACCTGTGTTTACATTTGTGACAGTTCAGTATTTCATCCAGTCCCTGTGTTTACATTTGTGACAGTTCAGTATTTCATCCAGTCCCTGTGTTTACATTTGTGACAGTTCAGTATTTGATCCAGTCCCAGTGTTTACATTTGTGACAGTTCAGTATTTCATCCAGGCCCAGTGTTTACATTTGTGACAGTTCAGTATTTCCTCCAGGCCCAGTGTTTACATTTGTGACAGTTCAGTATTTCATCCAGGCCCATGTGTTTAAATTTGTGACAGTTCAGTATTTCATCCAGGCCCAGTGTTTACATTTGTGACAGTTCAGTATTTCATCCAGTCCCTGTGTTTACATTTGTGACAGTTCAGTATTTGATCCAGTCCCAGTGTTTACATTTGTGACAGTTCAGTATTTCATCCAGGCCCAGTGTTTACATTTGTGACAGTTCAGTATTTCCTCCAGCCCATGTGTTTAAATTTGTGACAGTTCAGTATTTCCTCCAGTCCCTGTGTTTACATTTGTGACAGTTCAGTATTTCATCCAGGCCCAGTGTTTACATTTGTGACAGTTCAGTATTTCATCCAGGCCCAGTGTTTACAGTTGTGACAGTTCAGTATTTCATCCAGGCCCAGTGTTTACAGTTGTGACAGTTCAGTATTTCATCCAGTCCCTGTGTTTACATTTGTGACAGTTCAGTATTTCATCCAGGCCCAGTGTTTACATTTGTGACAGTTCAGTATTTCCTCCAGTCCCTGTGTTTACATTTGTGACAGTTCAGTATTTCATCCAGTCCCAGTGTTTACATTTGTGACAGTTCAGTATTTCATCCAGGCCCAGTTTTTACATTTGTGACAGTTCAGTATTTCCTCCAGTCCCTGTGTTTACATTTCTGACAGTTCAGTATTTCATCCAGGCCAAGTGTTTACAGTTGTGACAGTTCAGTATTTCATCCAGTCCCAGTGTTTACATTTGTGACAGTTCAGTATTTCATCCAGGCCAAGTGTTTACATTTGTGACATTTCAGTATTTCATCCAGGCCCAGTGTTTACATTTGTGACAGTTCAGTATTTCCTCCAGTCCCTGTGTTTACATTTGTGACAGTTCAGTATTTCATCCAGTCCCTGTGTTTAAATTTGTGACAGTTCAGTATTTCATCCAGGCCAAGTGTTTACAGTTGTGACAGTTCAGTATTTCCTCCATTCGCTGTGTTTACATTTGTGACAGTTCAGTATTTCATCCAGTCCCTGTGTTTAAATTTGTGACAGTTCAGTATTTCATCCAGGCCCAATGTTTACAGTTGTGACAGTTCAGTATTTCCTCCATTCCCTGTGTTTACATTTGTGACAGTTCAGTATTTCCTCCAGTCCCAGTGTTTACATTTGTGACAGTTCAGTATTTCATCCAGTCCCTGTGTTTAAATTTGTGACAGTTCAGTATTTCCTCCAGTCCCTGTGTTTACATTTGTGACAGTTCAGTATTTCATCCAGTCCTTGTGTTTACAGTTGTGACAGTTCAGTATTTCCTCCAGGCCCAGTGTTTACATTTGTGACAGTTCAGTATTTCATCCAGGCCAAGTCTTTACAGTTGTGACAGTTCAGTATTTCATCCAGGCCCAGTGCTTACAGTTGTGACAGTTCAGTATTTCATCCAGGCCCTGTGTTTACATTTGTGACAGTTCAGTATTTCATCCAGTCCCTGTGTTTAAATTTGTGACAGTTCAGTATTTCATCCAGGCCCAATGTTTACAGTTGTGACAGTTCAGTATTTCCTCCATTCCCTGTGTTTACATTTGTGACAGTTCAGTATTTCCTCCAGACCCTGTGTTTACATTTGTGACAGTTCAGTATTTCCTCCAGACCCTGTGTTTACATTTGTGACAGTTCAGTATTTCATCCAGTCCCTGTGTTTAAATTTGTGACAGTTCAGTATTTCATCCAGGCCCAATGTTTACAGTTGTGACAGTTCAGTATTTCCTCCATTCCCTGTGTTTACATTTGTGACAGTTCAGTATTTCCTCCAGTCCCTGTGTTTACATTTGTGACAGTTCAGTATTTCATCCAGTCCCTGTGTTTAAATTTGTGACAGTTCAGTATTTCCTCCAGTCCCTGTGTTTACATTTGTGACAGTTCAGTATTTCATCCAGTCCTTGTGTTTACAGTTGTGACAGTTCAGTATTTCCTCCAGGCCCAGTGTTTACATTTGTGACAGTTCAGTATTTCATCCAGGCCAAGTGTTTACAGTTGTGACAGTTCAGTATTTCATCCAGGCCCAGTGCTTACAGTTGTGACAGTTCAGTATTTCATCCAGTCCCTGTGTTTACATTTGTGACAGTTCAGTATTTCATCCAGGCCCTGTGTTTACTTTTGTTACAGTTCAGTATTTCCTCCAGTCCCTGTGTTTACATTTGTGACAGTTCAGTATTTCATCCAGGCCCAGTGTTTACATTTGTGACAGTTCAGTATTTCATCCAGGCCCAGTGTTTACAGTTGTGACAGTTCAGTATTTCATCCGGGCCCTGTGTTTACATTTGTTACAGTTCAGTATTTCCTCCAGTCCCTGTGTTTACATTTGTGACAGTTCAGTATTTCATCCAGGCCCAGTGTTTACAGTTGTGACATTTCAGTATTTCATCCAGGCCCAGTGTTTACAGTTGTGACAGTTCAGTATTTCATCCAGGCCCAGTGTTTACATTTGTGACAGTTCAGTATTTCCTCCAGTCCCTGTGTTTACATTTGTGACAGTTCATTATTTCCTCCAGGCCCAGTGTTTACATTTGTGACAGTTCAGTATTTCCTCCAGGCCCAGTGTTTACATTTGTGACAGTTCAGTATTTCCTCCAGTCCCTGTGTTTACATTTGTGACAGTACAGTATTTCATCCAGTCCCTGTGTTTACATTTGTGACAGTTCAGTATTTCATCCAGGCCCAGTGTTTACAGTTGTGACAGTTCAGTATTTCCTCCAGTCCCTGTGTTTACATTTGTGACAGTTCAGTATTTCCTCCAGTCCCTGTGTTTACATTTGTGACAGTTCAGTATTTCCTCCAGTCCCTGTGTTTACATTTGTGACAGTTCAGTATTTCCCCCAGGCCCAGTGTTTACATTTGTGACAGTTCAGTATTTCATCCAGGCCCAGTGTTTGCATTTGTGACAGTTCAGTATTTACCCAGGACCTGTGTTTACATTTCTGACAGCTCAGTATTTCATCCTGGCCCAGTGTTTGCATTTGTGACAGTTCAGTATTTCATCCAGGCGCAGTGTTTACATTTGTGACAGTTCAGTATTTCCCCCAGGCCCAGTGTTTACATTTGTGACAGTTCAGTATTTCCCCCAGTCCCTGTGTTTACATTTATGACAGTTCAGTATTTCATCCAGGCCCAGTGTTTACATTTGTGACAGTTCAGTATTCCCCCCAGGACCTGTGTTTACAGTTGTGACAGTTCAGTATTTCATCCAGGCCCAGTGTTTACATTTGTGACAGTTCAGTATTTCCTCCAGTCCCTGTGTTTACATTTGTGACAGTTCAGTATTTCATCCAGGCCCAGTGTTTACATTTGTGACAGTTCAGTATTTCATCCAGTCCCTGTGTTTACATTTGTGACAGTTCAGTATTTCCCCCAGGCCCTGTGTTTAAATTTGTGACAGTTCAGTATTTCATCCAGGCCCAGTGTTTACATTTGTGACAGTTCAGTATTTCCTCCAGTCCCTGTGTTTACATTTGTGACAGTTCAGTATTTCATCCAGGCCCAGTGTTTACATTTGTGACAGTTCAGTATTTCCTCCAGTCCCTGTGTTTACATTTGTGACAGTTCAGTATTTCCCCCAGGCCCTGTGTTTAAATTTGTGACAGTTCAGTATTTCATCCAGGCCCAGTGTTTACATTTGTGACAGTTCAGTATTTCCTCCAGTCCCTGTGTTTACATTTGTGACAGTTCAGTATTTCATCCAGGCCCAGTGTTTACATTTGTGACAGTTCAGTATTTCATCCAGGCCCAGTGTTTACATTTGTGACAGTTCAGTATTTCCTCCAGTCCCTGTGTTTACATTTGTGACAGTTCAGTATTTCATCCAGGCCCAGTGTTTACATTTGTGACAGTTCAGTATTACCTCCAGTCCCTGTGTTTACATTTGTGACAGTTCAGTATTTCCCCCAGGCCCAGTGTTTACATTTGTGACAGTTCAGTATTTCATCCAGTCCCTGTGTTTACATTTGTGACAGTTCAGTATTTCCCCCAGGCCCTGTGTTTACATTTGTGACAGTTCAGTATTTCATCCAGTCCCTGTGTTTACATTTGTGACAGTTCATTATTTCCCCCAGGCCCTGTGTTTACATTTGTGACAGTTCAGTATTTCCCCCAGGCCCAGTGTTTACATTTGTGACAGTTCAGTATTTCATCCAGGCCCAGTGTTTAAATTTGTGACAGTTCAGCATTTCATCCAGGCCCAGTGTTTACATTTGTGACAGTTCAGTATTTCATCCAGTCCCTGTGTTTACATTTGTGACAGTTCAGTATTTCCCCCAGGCCCTGTGTTTACATTTGTGACAGTTCAGTATTTCCTCCAGTCCCTGTGTTTACATTTGTGACAGTTCAGTATTTCCTCCAGTCCCTGTGTTTACATTTGTGACAGTACAGTATTTCATCCAGTCCCTGTGTTTACATTTGTGACAGTTCAGTATTTCATCCAGGCCCAGTGTTTACAGTTGTGACAGTTCAGTATTTCCTCCAGTCCCTGTGTTTACATTTGTGACAGTTCAGTATTTCCTCCAGTCCCTGTGTTTACATTTGTGACAGTTCAGTATTTCCTCCAGTCCCTGTGTTTACATTTGTGACAGTTCAGTATTTCCTCCAGTCCCTGTGTTTACATTTGTGACAGTTCAGTATTTCCCCCAGGCCCAGTGTTTACATTTGTGACAGTTCAGTATTTCATCCAGGCCCAGTGTTTGCATTTGTGACAGTTCAGTATTTCCCCCGGGCCCAGTGTTTACATTTGTGACAGTTCAGTATTTCCTCCAGTCCCTGTGTTTACATTTGTGACAGTTCAGTATTTCCTCCAGTCCCTGTGTTTACATTTGTGACAGTTCAGTATTTCCTCCAGTCCCTGTGTTTACATTTGTGACAGTTCAGTATTTCCTCCAGTCCCTGTGTTTACATTTGTGACAGTTCAGTATTTCCCCCAGGCCCAGTGTTTACATTTGTGACAGTTCAGTATTTCATCCAGGCCCAGTGTTTGCATTTGTGACAGTTCAGTATTTCCCCCAGGCCCAGTGTTTACATTTGTGACAGTTCAGTATTTCCTCCAGTCCCTGTGTTTACATTTGTGACAGTTCAGTATTTCCTCCAGTCCCTGTGTTTACATTTGTGACAGTTCAGTATTTCATCCAGGCCCAGTGTTTACATTTGTGACAGTTCAGTATTTCCTCCAGTCCCTGTGTTTGCATTTGTGACAGTTCAGTATTTACCCAGGACCTGTGTTTACATTTGTGGCAGCTCAGTATTTCATCCTGGCCCAGTGTTTGCATTTGTGACAGTTCAGTATTTCCCCCAGGCCCAGTGTTTACATTTGTGACAGTTCAGTATTTCCCCCAGTCCCTGTGTTTACATTTATGACAGTTCAGTATTTCATCCAGGCCCAGTGTTTACATTTGTGACAGTTCAGTATTTCCCCCAGGACCTGTGTTTACAGTTGTGACAGTTCAGTATTTCCTCCAGTCCCTGTGTTTACATTTGTGACAGTTCAGTATTTCCTCCAGTCCCTGTGTTTACAGTTGTGACAGTTCAGTATTTCCTCCAGTCCCTCTGTTTACATTTGTGACAGTTCAGTATTTCATCCAGGCCCAGTGTTTACATTTGTGACAGTTCAGTATTTCATCCAGTCCCTGTGTTTACATTTGTGACAGTTCAGTATTTCCCCCAGGCCCTGTGTTTAAATTTGTGACAGTTCAGTATTTCCTCCAGTCCCTGTGTTTACATTTGTGACAGTTCAGTATTTCATCCAGGCCCAGTGTTTACATTTGTGACAGTTCAGTATTTCCTCCAGTCCCTGTGTTTACATTTGTGACAGTTCAGTATTTCATCCAGTCCCTGTGTTTACATTTGTGACAGTTCAGTATTTCCTCCAGTCCCTGTGTTTACATTTGTGACAGTTCAGTATTTCATCCAGGCCCAGTGTTTACATTTGTGACAGTTCAGTATTTCCCCCAGGCCCAGTGTTTACATTTGTGACAGTTCAGTATTTCATCCAGTCCCTGTGTTTACATTTGTGACAGTTCAGTATTTCCCCCAGGCCCTGTGTTTACATTTGTGACAGTTCAGTATTTCATCCAGTCCCTGTGTTTACATTTGTGACAGTTCATTATTTCCCCCAGGCCCTGTGTTTACATTTGTGACAGTTCAGTATTTCCCCCAGGCCCAGTGTTTACATTTGTGACAGTTCAGTATTTCATCCAGGCCCAGTGTTTACATTTGTGACAGTTCAGTATTTCATCCAGGCCCAGTGTTTACATTTGTGACAGTTCAGTATTTCATCCAGGCCCAGTGTTTACATTTGTGACAGTTCAGTATTTCATCCAGGCCCAGTGTTTACAGTTGTGACAGTTCAGTATTTCATCCAGGCCCAGTGTTGACATTTGTGACAGTTCAGTATTTCATCCAGTCCCTGTGTTTACATTTGTGACAGTTCAGTATTTCCTCCAGTCCCAGTGTTTACATTTGTGACAGTTCAGTATTTCATCCAGGCCCAGTGTTTACATTTGTGACAGTTCAGTATTTCCTCCAGTCCCAGTGTTTACATTTGTGACAGTTCAGTATTTCATCCAGGCCCAGTGTTTACATTTGTGACAGTTCAGTATTTCATCCAGTCCCTGTGTTTACATTTGTGACAGTTCAGTATTTCCTCCAGTCCCAGTGTTTACATTTGTGACAGTTCAGTATTTCATCCATGCCCAGTGTTTACATTTGTGACAGTTCAGTATTTCATCCAGTCCCTGTGTTTACATTTGTGACAGTTCAGTATTTCATCCAGGCCCAGTGTTTACATTTGTGACAGTTCAGTATTTCATCCAGTCCCTGTGTTTACATTTGTGACAGTTCAGTATTTCATCCAGGCCCAGTGTTTACATTTGTGACAGTTCAGTATTTCATCCAGTCCCTGTGTTTACATTTGTGACAGTTCAGTATTTCCTCCAGTCCCAGTGTTTACATTTGTGACAGTTCAGTATTTCATCCAGTCCCTGTGTTTACAGTTGTGACAGTTCAGTATTTCATCCAGTCCCTGTGTTTACATTTGTGACAGTTCAGTATTTCCTCCAGTCCCAGTGTTTACATTTGTGACAGTTCAGTATTTCATCCAGTCCCTGTGTTTACATTTGTGACAGTTCAGTATTTCATCCAGGCCCAGTGTTTACAGTTGTGACAGTTCAGTATTTCATCCAGTCCCTGTGTTTACAGTTGTGACAGTTCAGTATTTCATCCAGTCCCTGTGTTTACATTTGTGACAGTTCAGTATTTCATCCAGGCCCAGTGTTTACAGTTGTGACAGTTCAGTATTTCATCCAGTCCCTGTGTTTACATTTGTGACAGTTCAGTATTTCCTCCAGTCCCTGTGTTTACATTTATGACAGTTCAGTATTTCATCCAGGCCCAGTGTTTACATTTGTGACAGTTCAGTATTTCATCCAGGCCCAGTGTTTACAGTTGTGACAGTTCAGTATTTCCTCCAGGCCCAGTGTTTACACTTGTGACAGTTCAGTATTTCCTCCAGGCCCAGTGTTTACATTTGTGACAGTTCAGTCTTTCATCCAGGCCCAGTGTTTACAGTTGTGACAGTTCAGTATTTCCTCCAGGCCCTGTGTTTACATTTATGACAGTTCAGTATTTCCTCCAGGCCCAGTGTTTACATTTGTGACAGTTCAGTATTTCATCCAGGCCCAGTGTTTACAGTTGTGACAGTTCAGTATTTCATCCAGGCCCAGTGTTTACATTTGTGACAGTTCAGTATTTCCTCCAGTCCCTGTGTTTACATTTGTGACAGTTCAGTATTTCCTCCAGTCCCTGTGTTTACATTTGTGACAGTTCAGTATTTCCTCCAGTCCCTGTGTTTACAGTTGTGACAGTTCAGTATTTCATCCAGGCCCAGTGTTTACAGTTGTGACAGTTCAGTATTTCCTCCAGTCCCTGTGTTTACATTTGTGACAGTTCAGTATTTCATCCAGGCCCAGTGTTTACAGTTGTGACATTTCAGTATTTCCTCCAGTCCCTGTGTTTACATTTGTGACAGTTCAGTATTTCCTCCAGTCCCTGTGTTTACATTTGTGACAGTTCAGTATTTCCTCCAGTCCCTGTGTTTACATTTGTGACAGTTCAGTATTTCCTCCAGTCCCTGTGTTTACATTTGTGACAGTACAGTATTTCATCCAGTCCCTGTGTTTACATTTGAGACAGTACAGTATTTCATCCAGTCCCTGTGTTTACATTTGTGACAGTTCAGTATTTCATCCAGGCCCAGTGTTTACAGTTGTGACAGTTCAGTATTTCCTCCAGTCCCTGCGTTTACATTTGTGACAGTTCAGTATTTCCTCCAGACCCTGTGTTTACATTTGTGACAGTTCAGTATTTCCTCCAGTCCCTGTGTTTACATTTGTGACAGTTCAGTATTTCCTCCAGTCCCTGTGTTTACATTTGTGACAGTTCAGTATTTCATCCAGGCCCAGTGTTTACATTTGTGACAGTTCAGTATTTCATCCAGTCCCTGTGTTTACAGTTGTGACAGTTCAGTATTTCATCCAGTCCCTGTGTTTACATTTGTGACAGTTCAGTATTTCCCATAGGCCCAGTGTTTACAGTTGTGACAGTTCAGTATTTCCTCCAGTCCTTGTGTTTACATTTGTGACAGTTCAGTATTTCCTCCAGTCCCTGTGTTTACATTTGTGACAGTTCAGTATTTCCCCCAGGCCCAGTGTTTACATTTGTGACAGTTCAGTATTTCATCCAGGCCCAGTGTTTGCATTTGTGACAGTTCAGTATTTACCCAGGACCTGTGTTTACATTTGTGACAGCTCAGTATTTCATCCTGGCCCAGTGTTTGCATTTGTGACAGTTCAGTATTTCATCCAGGCCCAGTGTTTACATTTGTGACAGTTCAGTATTTCCCCCAGGCCCAGTGTTTACATTTGTGACAGTTCAGTATTTCCCCCAGTCCCTGTGTTTACATTTATGACAGTTCAGTATTTCATCCAGGCCCAGTGTTTACATTTGTGACAGTTCAGTATTTCCCCCAGGACCTGTGTTTACAGTTGTGACAGTTCAGTATTTCATCCAGGCCCAGTGTTTAGATTTGTGACAGTTCAGTATTTCCTCCAGGCCCTTTGTTTACATTTGTGACAGTTCAGTATTTCATCCAGGCCCAGTGTTTACATTTGTGACAGTTCAGTATTTCATCCAGTCCCTGTGTTTACATTTGTGACAGTTCAGTATTTCCCCCAGGCCCAGTGTTTACATTTGTGACAGTTCAGTATTTCATCCAGGCCCAGTGTTTACATTTGTGACAGTTCAGTATTTCCTCCAGTCCCTGTGTTTACATTTATGACAGTTCAGTATTTCATCCAGGCCCAGTGTTTACATTTGTGACAGTTCAGTACTTCCTCCAGTCCCTGTGTTTACATTTGTGACAGTTCAGTATTTCATCCAGTCCCTGTGTTTACATTTGTGACAGTTCAGTATTTCCCCCAGGCCCAGTGTTTACATTTGTGACAGTTCAGTATTTCATCCAGTCCCTGTGTTTACATTTGTGACAGTTCAGTATTTCATCCAGGCCCAGTGTTTACATTTGTGACAGTTCAGTATTTCATCCAGGCCCAGTGTTTAAATTTGTGACAGTTCAGTATTTCATCCAGGCCCAGTGTTTACATTTGTGACAGTTCAGTATTTCATCCAGGCCCAGTGTTTACATTTGTGACAGTTCAGTATTTCATCCAGGCCCAGTGTTTACATTTGTGACAGTTCAGTATTTCATCCAGTCCCTGTGTTTACATTTGTGACAGTTCAGTATTTCATCCAGTCCCTGTGTTTACATTTGTGACAGTTCAGTATTTCCTCCAGTCCCAGTGTTTACATTTGTGACAGTTCAGTATTTCATCCAGGCCCAGTGTTTACATTTGTGACAGTTCAGTATTTCATCCAGGCCCAGTGTTTACAGTTGTGACAGTTCAGTATTTCATCCAGTCCCTGTGTTTACATTTGTGACAGTTCAGTATTTCCTCCAGTCCCTGTGTTTACATTTGTGACAGTTCAGTATTTCATCCAGTCCCTGTGTTTACATTTGTGACAGTTCAGTATTTCCTCCAGTCCCAGTGTTTACATTTGTGACAGTTCAGTATTTCATCCAGGCCCAGTGTTTACAGTTGTGACAGTTCAGTATTTCATCCAGTCCCTGTGTTTACAGTTGTGACAGTTCAGTATTTCATCCAGTCCCTGTGTTTACATTTGTGACAGTTCAGTATTTCCTCCAGTCCCAGTGTTTACATTTGTGACAGTTCAGTATTTCATCCAGTCCCTGTGTTTACATTTGTGACAGTCAGTATTTCATCCAGGCCCAGTGTTTACAGTTGTGACAGTTCAGTATTTCATCCAGTCCCTGTGTTTACAGTTGTGACAGTTCAGTATTTCATCCAGGCCCAGTGTTTACATTTGTGACAGTTCAGTATTTCATCCAGGCCCAGTGTTTACAGTTGTGACAGTTCAGTATTTCATCCAGTCCCTGTGTTTACACTTGTGACAGTTCAGTATTTCATCCAGGCCCAGTGTTTACAGTTGTGACAGTTCAGTATTTCATCCAGTCCCTGTGTTTACATTTGTGACAGTTCAGTATTTCATCCAGTCCCTGTGTTTACATTTGTGACAGTTCAGTATTTCCTCCAGTCCCAGTGTTTACATTTGTGACAGTTCAGTATTTCATCCAGGCCCAGTGTTTACATTTGTGACAGTTCAGTATTTCATCCAGGCCCAGTGTTTACAGTTGTGACAGTTCAGTATTTCATCCAGTCCCTGTGTTTACATTTGTGACAGTTCAGTATTTCCTCCAGTCCCTGTGTTTACATTTGTGACAGTTCAGTATTTCATCCAGGCCCAGTGTTTACATTTGTGACAGTTCAGTATTTCATCCAGTCCCTGTGTTTACATTTGTGACAGTTCAGTATTTCATCCAGTCCCTGTGTTTACATTTGTGACAGTTCAGTATTTCCTCCAGTCCCAGTGTTTACATTTGTGACAGTTCAGTATTTCATCCAGGCCCAGTGTTTACATTTGTGACAGTTCAGTATTTCATCCAGGCCCAGTGTTTACAGTTGTGACAGTTCAGTATTTCATCCAGTCCCTGTGTTTACATTTGTGACAGTTCAGTATTTCATCCAGTCCCTGTGTTTACATTTGTGACAGTTCAGTATTTCATCCAGTCCCTGTGTTTACATTTGTGACAGTTCAGTATTTCCTCCAGTCCCAGTGTTTACATTTGTGACAGTTCAGTATTTCATCCAGGCCCAGTGTTTACATTTGTGACAGTTCAGTATTTCATCCAGGCCCAGTGTTTACAGTTGTGACAGTTCAGTATTTCATCCAGTCCCTGTGTTTACATTTGTGACAGTTCAGTATTTCCTCCAGTCCCTGTGTTTACATTTGTGACAGTTCAGTATTTCATCCAGTCCCTGTGTTTACATTTGTGACAGTTCAGTATTTCCTCCAGTCCCAGTGTTTACATTTGTGACAGTTCAGTATTTCATCCAGGCCCAGTGTTTACAGTTGTGACAGTTCAGTATTTCATCCAGTCCCTGTGTTTACAGTTGTGACAGTTCAGTATTTCATCCAGTCCCTGTGTTTACATTTGTGACAGTTCAGTATTTCCTCCAGTCCCAGTGTTTACATTTGTGACAGTTCAGTATTTCATCCAGTCCCTGTGTTTACATTTGTGACAGTCAGTATTTCATCCAGGCCCAGTGTTTACAGTTGTGACAGTTCAGTATTTCATCCAGTCCCTGTGTTTACAGTTGTGACAGTTCAGTATTTCATCCAGGCCCAGTGTTTACATTTGTGACAGTTCAGTATTTCATCCAGGCCCAGTGTTTACAGTTGTGACAGTTCAGTATTTCATCCAGTCCCTGTGTTTACACTTGTGACAGTTCAGTATTTCATCCAGGCCCAGTGTTTACAGTTGTGACAGTTCAGTATTTCATCCAGTCCCTGTGTTTACATTTGTGACAGTTCAGTATTTCATCCAGTCCCTGTGTTTACATTTGTGACAGTTCAGTATTTCCTCCAGTCCCAGTGTTTACATTTGTGACAGTTCAGTATTTCATCCAGGCCCAGTGTTTACATTTGTGACAGTTCAGTATTTCATAAAGGCCCAGTGTTTACAGTTGTGACAGTTCAGTATTTCATCCAGTCCCTGTGTTTACATTTGTGACAGTTCAGTATTTCCTCCAGTCCCTGTGTTTACATTTGTGACAGTTCAGTATTTCATCCAGGCCCAGTGTTTACATTTGTGACAGTTCAGTATTTCATCCAGTCCCTGTGTTTACATTTGTGACAGTTCAGTATTTCATCCAGTCCCTGTGTTTACATTTGTGACAGTTCAGTATTTCCTCCAGTCCCAGTGTTTACATTTGTGACAGTTCAGTATTTCATCCAGGCCCAGTGTTTACATTTGTGACAGTTCAGTATTTCATCCAGGCCCAGTGTTTACAGTTGTGACAGTTCAGTATTTCATCCAGTCCCTGTGTTTACATTTGTGACAGTTCAGTATTTCCTCCAGTCCCTGTGTTTACATTTGTGACAGTTCAGTATTTCATCCAGTCCCTGTGTTTACATTTGTGACAGTTCAGTATTTCCTCCAGTCCCAGTGTTTACATTTGTGACAGTTCAGTATTTCATCCAGGCCCAGTGTTTACAGTTGTGACAGTTCAGTATTTCATCCAGTCCCTGTGTTTACAGTTGTGACAGTTCAGTATTTCATCCAGTCCCTGTGTTTACATTTGTGACAGTTCAGTATTTCCTCCAGTCCCAGTGTTTACATTTGTGACAGTTCAGTATTTCATCCAGTCCCTGTGTTTACATTTGTGACAGTCAGTATTTCATCCAGGCCCAGTGTTTACAGTTGTGACAGTTCAGTATTTCATCCAGTCCCTGTGTTTACAGTTGTGACAGTTCAGTATTTCATCCAGGCCCAGTGTTTACATTTGTGACAGTTCAGTATTTCATCCAGGCCCAGTGTTTACAGTTGTGACAGTTCAGTATTTCATCCAGTCCCTGTGTTTACATTTGTGACAGTTCAGTATTTCATCCAGTCCCTGTGTTTACATTTGTGACAGTTCAGTATTTCATCCAGGCCCAGTGTTTACAGTTGTGACAGTTCAGTATTTCATCCAGTCCCTGTGTTTACATTTGTGACAGTTCAGTATTTCATCCAGTCCCTGTGTTTTAATTTGTGACAGTTCAGTATTTCCTCCAGTCCCAGTGTTTACATTTGTGACAGTTCAGTATTTCATCCAGTCCCTGTGTTTACATTTGTGACAGTTCAGTATTTCATCCAGTCCCTGTGTTTACATTTGTGACAGTTCAGTATTTCATCCAGGCCCAGTGTTTACATTTGTGACAGTTCAGTATTTCCTCCAGTCCCAGTGTTTACATTTGTGACAGTTCAGTATTTCATCCAGTCCCTGTGTTTACATTTGTGACAGTTCAGTATTTCATCCAGGCCCAGTGTTTACATTTGTGACAGTTCAGTATTTCATCCAGGCCCAGTGTTTACAGTTGTGACAGTTCAGTATTTCATCCAGTCCCTGTGTTTACATTTGTGACAGTTCAGTATTTCCTCCAGGCCCAGTGTTTACAGTTGTGACAGTTCAGTATTTCATCCAGTCCCTGTGTTTACATTTGTGACAGTTCAGTATTTCATCCAGGCCCAGTGTTTACATTTGTGACAGTTCAGTATTTCATCCAGGCCCAGTGTTTACAGTTGTGACAGTTCAGTATTTCATCCAGGCCCTGTGTTTACATTTGTGACAGTTCAGTATTTCATCCAGTCCCTGTGTTTACATTTGTGACAGTTCAGTATTTCCTCCAGTCCCTGTGTTTACATTTGTGACAGTTCAGTATTTCATCCAGGCCCAGTGTTTACATTTGTGACAGTTCAGTATTTCCTCCAGTCCCTGTGTTTACATTTGTGACAGTTCAGTATTTCATCCAGGCCCAGTGTTTACAGTTGTGACAGTTCAGTATTTCATCCAGTCCCTGTGTTTACATTTGTGACAGTTCAGTATTTCATCCAGTCCCTGTGTTTTAATTTGTGACAGTTCAGTATTTCCTCCAGTCCCAGTGTTTACATTTGTGACAGTTCAGTATTTCATCCAGTCCCTGTGTTTACATTTGTGACAGTTCAGTATTTCATCCAGTCCCTGTGTTTACATTTGTGACAGTTCAGTATTTCATCCAGGCCCAGTGTTTACATTTGTGACAGTTCAGTATTTCATCCAGTCCCTGTGTTTACATTTGTGACAGTTCAGTATTTCCTCCAGTCCCAGTGTTTACATTTGTGACAGTTCAGTATTTCATCCAGGCCCAGTGTTTACATTTGTGACAGTTCAGTATTTCCTCCAGTCCCAGTGTTTACATTTGTGACAGTTCAGTATTTCATCCAGTCCCTGTGTTTACATTTGTGACAGTTCAGTATTTCCTCCAGTCCCAGTGTTTACATTTGTGACAGTTCAGTATTTCCTCCAGTCCCTGTGTTTACATTTGTGACAGTTCAGTATTTCCTCCAGTCCCAGTGTTTACATTTGTGACAGTTCAGTATTTCATCCAGGCCCAGTGTTTACATTTGTGACAGTTCAGTATTTCCTCCAGTCCCAGTGTTTACATTTGTGACAGTTCAGTATTTCATCCAGTCCCTGTGTTTACATTTGTGACAGTTCAGTATTTCATCCAGGCCCAGTGTTTACATTTGTGACAGTTCAGTATTTCATCCAGTCCCTGTGTTTACATTTGTGACAGTTCAGTATTTCATCCAGGCCCAGTGTTTACATTTGTGACAGTTCAGTATTTCATCCAGTCCCTGTGTTTACATTTGTGACAGTTCAGTATTTCCTCCAGTCCCAGTGTTTACATTTGTGACAGTTCAGTATTTCATCCAGTCCCTGTGTTTACAGTTGTGACAGTTCAGTATTTCATCCAGTCCCTGTGTTTACATTTGTGACAGTTCAGTATTTCCTCCAGTCCCAGTGTTTACATTTGTGACAGTTCAGTATTTCATCCAGTCCCTGTGTTTACATTTGTGACAGTTCAGTATTTCATCCAGGCCCAGTGTTTACAGTTGTGACAGTTCAGTATTTCATCCAGTCCCTGTGTTTACAGTTGTGACAGTTCAGTATTTCATCCAGTCCCTGTGTTTACATTTGTGACAGTTCAGTATTTCATCCAGGCCCAGTGTTTACAGTTGTGACAGTTCAGTATTTCATCCAGTCCCTGTGTTTACATTTGTGACAGTTCAGTATTTCCTCCAGTCCCTGTGTTTACATTTATGACAGTTCAGTATTTCATCCAGGCCCAGTGTTTACATTTGTGACAGTTCAGTATTTCATCCAGGCCCAGTGTTTACAGTTGTGACAGTTCAGTATTTCCTCCAGGCCCAGTGTTTACACTTGTGACAGTTCAGTATTTCCTCCAGGCCCAGTGTTTACATTTGTGACAGTTCAGTCTTTCATCCAGGCCCAGTGTTTACAGTTGTGACAGTTCAGTATTTCCTCCAGGCCCTGTGTTTACATTTATGACAGTTCAGTATTTCATCCAGGCCCTGTGTTTACATTTGTGACAGTTCAGTATTTCATCCAGGCCCAGTGTTTACAGTTGTGACAGTTCAGTATTTCATCCAGGCCCAGTGTTTACATTTGTGACAGTTCAGTATTTCCTCCAGTCCCTGTGTTTACATTTGTGACAGTTCAGTATTTCCTCCAGTCCCTGTGTTTACATTTGTGACAGTTCAGTATTTCCTCCAGTCCCTGTGTTTACAGTTGTGACAGTTCAGTATTTCATCCAGGCCCAGTGTTTACAGTTGTGACAGTTCAGTATTTCCTCCAGTCCCTGTGTTTACATTTGTGACAGTTCAGTATTTCATCCAGGCCCAGTGTTTACAGTTGTGACATTTCAGTATTTCCTCCAGTCCCTGTGTTTACATTTGTGACAGTTCAGTATTTCCTCCAGTCCCTGTGTTTACATTTGTGACAGTTCAGTATTTCCTCCAGTCCCTGTGTTTACATTTGTGACAGTTCAGTATTTCCTCCAGTCCCTGTGTTTACATTTGTGACAGTACAGTATTTCATCCAGTCCCTGTGTTTACATTTGAGACAGTACAGTATTTCATCCAGTCCCTGTGTTTACATTTGTGACAGTTCAGTATTTCATCCAGGCCCAGTGTTTACATTTGTGACAGTTCAGTATTTCCTCCAGTCCCTGTGTTTACATTTGTGACAGTTCAGTATTTCATCCAGTCCCTGTGTTTACATTTGTGACAGTTCAGTATTTCATCCAGGCCCAGTGTTTACATTTGTGACAGTTCAGTATTTCATCCAGTCCCTGTGTTTACAGTTGTGACAGTTCAGTATTTCATCCAGTCCCTGTGTTTACATTTGTGACAGTTCAGTATTTCCCATAGGCCCAGTGTTTACAGTTGTGACAGTTCAGTATTTCCTCCAGTCCTTGTGTTTACATTTGTGACAGTTCAGTATTTCCTCCAGTCCCTGTGTTTACATTTGTGACAGTTCAGTATTTCCCCCAGGCCCAGTGTTTACATTTGTGACAGTTCAGTATTTCATCCAGGCCCAGTGTTTGCATTTGTGACAGTTCAGTATTTACCCAGGACCTGTGTTTACATTTGTGACAGCTCAGTATTTCATCCTGGCCCAGTGTTTGCATTTGTGACAGTTCAGTATTTCATCCAGGCCCAGTGTTTACATTTGTGACAGTTCAGTATTTCCCCCAGGCCCAGTGTTTACATTTGTGACAGTTCAGTATTTCCCCCAGTCCCTGTGTTTACATTTATGACAGTTCAGTATTTCATCCAGGCCCAGTGTTTACATTTGTGACAGTTCAGTATTTCCCCCAGGACCTGTGTTTACAGTTGTGACAGTTCAGTATTTCATCCAGGCCCAGTGTTTAGATTTGTGACAGTTCAGTATTTCCTCCAGTCCCTGTGTTTACATTTGTGACAGTTCAGTATTTCATCCAGGCCCAGTGTTTACATTTGTGACAGTTCAGTATTTCATCCAGTCCCTGTGTTTACATTTGTGACAGTTCAGTATTTCCCCCAGGCCCAGTGTTTACATTTGTGACAGTTCAGTATTTCATCCAGGCCCAGTGTTTACATTTGTGACAGTTCAGTATTTCCTCCAGTCCCTGTGTTTACATTTATGACAGTTCAGTATTTCATCCAGGCCCAGTGTTTACATTTGTGACAGTTCAGTACTTCCTCCAGTCCCTGTGTTTACATTTGTGACAGTTCAGTATTTCATCCAGTCCCTGTGTTTACATTTGTGACAGTTCAGTATTTCCCCCAGGCCCAGTGTTTACATTTGTGACAGTTCAGTATTTCATCCAGTCCCTGTGTTTACATTTGTGACAGTTCAGTATTTCATCCAGGCCCAGTGTTTACATTTGTGACAGTTCAGTATTTCATCCAGGCCCAGTGTTTAAATTTGTGACAGTTCAGTATTTCATCCAGGCCCAGTGTTTACATTTGTGACAGTTCAGTATTTCATCCAGGCCCAGTGTTTACATTTGTGACAGTTCAGTATTTCATCCAGGCCCAGTGTTTACATTTGTGACAGTTCAGTATTTCATCCAGTCCCTGTGTTTACATTTGTGACAGTTCAGTATTTCATCCAGGCCCAGTGTTTACATTTGTGACAGTTCAGTATTTCATCCAGTCCCTGTGTTTACATTTGTGACAGTTCAGTATTTCCTCCAGTCCCAGTGTTTACATTTGTGACAGTTCAGTATTTCATCCAGGCCCAGTGTTTACAGTTGTGACAGTTCAGTATTTCATCCAGTCCCTGTGTTTACAGTTGTGACAGTTCAGTATTTCATCCAGTCCCTGTGTTTACATTTGTGACAGTTCAGTATTTCCTCCAGTCCCAGTGTTTACATTTGTGACAGTTCAGTATTTCATCCAGTCCCTGTGTTTACATTTGTGACAGTCAGTATTTCATCCAGGCCCAGTGTTTACAGTTGTGACAGTTCAGTATTTCATCCAGTCCCTGTGTTTACAGTTGTGACAGTTCAGTATTTCATCCAGGCCCAGTGTTTACATTTGTGACAGTTCAGTATTTCATCCAGTCCCTGTGTTTACATTTGTGACAGTTCAGTATTTCATCCAGGCCCAGTGTTTACAGTTGTGACAGTTCAGTATTTCATCCAGTCCCTGTGTTTACATTTGTGACAGTTCAGTATTTCATCCAGTCCCTGTGTTTACATTTGTGACAGTTCAGTATTTCATCCAGGCCCAGTGTTTACAGTTGTGACAGTTCAGTATTTCATCCAGTCCCTGTGTTTACATTTGTGACAGTTCAGTATTTCATCCAGTCCCTGTGTTTTAATTTGTGACAGTTCAGTATTTCCTCCAGTCCCAGTGTTTACATTTGTGACAGTTCAGTATTTCATCCAGTCCCTGTGTTTACATTTGTGACAGTTCAGTATTTCATCCAGTCCCTGTGTTTACATTTCTGACAGTTCAGTATTTCATCCAGGCCCAGTGTTTACATTTGTGACAGTTCAGTATTTCCTCCAGTCCCAGTGTTTACATTTGTGACAGTTCAGTATTTCATCCAGTCCCTGTGTTTACATTTGTGACAGTTCAGTATTTCATCCAGGCCCAGTGTTTACATTTGTGACAGTTCAGTATTTCATCCAGGCCCAGTGTTTACAGTTGTGACAGTTCAGTATTTCATCCAGTCCCTGTGTTTACATTTGTGACAGTTCAGTATTTCATCCAGGCCCAGTGTTTACATTTGTGACAGTTCAGTATTTCATCCAGGCCCAGTGTTTACAGTTGTGACAGTTCAGTATTTCATCCAGGCCCTGTGTTTACATTTGTGACAGTTCAGTATTTCATCCAGTCCCTGTGTTTACATTTGTGACAGTTCAGTATTTCCTCCAGTCCCTGTGTTTACATTTGTGACAGTTCAGTATTTCATCCAGGCCCAGTGTTTACATTTGTGACAGTTCAGTATTTCCTCCAGTCCCTGTGTTTACATTTGTGACAGTTCAGTATTTCATCCAGGCCCAGTGTTTACAGTTGTGACAGTTCAGTATTTCATCCAGTCCCTGTGTTTACATTTGTGACAGTTCAGTATTTCATCCAGGCCCAGTGTTTACATTTGTGACAGTTCAGTATTTCATCCAGGCCCACTGTTTACAGTTGTGACAGTTCAGTATTTCATCCAGTCCCTGTGTTTACAGTTGTGACAGTTCAGTATTTCATCCAGGCCCAGTGTTTACATTTGTGACAGTTCAGTATTTCATCCAGGCACAGTGTTTACATTTGTGACAGTTCAGTATTTCCTCCAGTCCCTGTGTTTACATTTGTGACAGTTCAGTATTTCCCAGAGGACCTGTGTTTACAGTTGTGACAGTTCAGTATTTCATCCAGGCCCAGTGTTTACATTTGTGACAGTTCAGTATTTCCTCCAGTCCCTGTGTTTACATTTGTGACAGTTCAGTATTTCCTCCAGTCCCTGTGTTTACAGTTGTGACAGTTCAGTATTTCATCCAGGCCCAGTGTTTACATTTGTGCAGTTCAGTATTTCATCCAGGCCCAGTGTTTACATTTGTGACAGTTCAGTATTTCATCCAGTCCCTGTGTTTAAATTTGTGACAGTTCAGTATTTCCTCCAGTCCCTGTGTTTACATTTGTGACAGTTCAGTATTTCATCCAGGCCCAGTGTTTACATTTGTGACAGTTTAGTATTTCCTCCAGTCCCTGTGTTTACATTTGTGACAGTTCAGTATTTCCTCCAGTCCCTGTGTTTACAGTTGTGACAGTTCAGTATTTCATCCAGGCCCAGTGTTTACATTTGTGACAGTTCAGTATTTCATCCAGGCCCAGTGTTTACATTTGTGACAGTTCAGTATTTCATCCAGTCCCTGTGTTTAAATTTGTGACAGTTCAGTATTTCCTCCAGTCCCTGTGTTTACATTTGTGACAGTTCAGTATTTCATCCAGGCCCAGTGTTTACATTTGTGACAGTTCAGTATTTCCTCCAGTCCCTGTGTTTACATTTGTGACAGTTCAGTATTTCATCCAGTCCCTGTGTTTACATTTGTGACAGTTCAGTATTTCCTCCAGGCCCAGTGTTTACATTTGTGACAGTTCAGTATTTCCTCCAGTCCCTGTGTTTACATTTGTGACAGTTCAGTATTTCATCCAGTCCCTGTGTTTACATTTGTGACAGTTCAGTATTTCCTCCAGGCCCAGTGTTTACATTTGTGACAGTTCAGTATTTCATCCAGGCCCAGTGTTTACATTTGTGACAGTTCAGTATTTCATCCAGTCCCTGTGTTTACATTTGTGACAGTTCAGTATTTCCTCCAGGCCCAGTGTTTAAATTTGAGACAGTACAGTATTTCATCCAGTCCCTGTGTTTACATTTGTGACAGTTCAGTATTTCCTCCAGTCCCTGTGTTTACATTTGTGACAGTTCAGTATTTCATCCAGGCCCAGTGTTTACATTTGTGACAGTTCAGTATTTCCTCCAGTCCCTGTGTTTAAATTTGTGACAGTTCAGTATTTCCTCCAGTCCCTGTGTTTACATTTGTGACAGTTCAGTATTTCCTCCAGTCCCTGTGTTTACATTTGTGACAGTTCAGTATTTCATCCAGTCCCTGTGTTTAAATTTGTGACAGTTCAGTATTTCCTCCAGGCCCAGTGTTTAAATTTGTGACAGTTCAGTATTTCATCCAGGCCCAGTGTTTACATTTGTGACAGTTCAGTATTTCATCCAGGCCCAGTGTTTACATTTGTGACAGTTCAGTATTTCATCCAGGCCCAGTGTTTACATTTGTGACAGTTCAGTATTTCATCCAGGCCCAGTGTTTACATTTGTGACAGTTCAGTATTTCCTCCAGTCCCTGTGTTTACATTTGTGACAGTTCAGTATTTCATCCAGTCCCAGTGTTTAAATTTGTGACAGTTCAGTATTTCATCCAGGCCCAGTGTTTACATTTGTGACAGTTCAGTATTTCCTCCAGTCCCAGTGTTTACATTTGTGACAGTTCAGTATTTCATCCAGGCCCAGTGTTTACATTTGTGACAGTTCAGTATTTCATCCAGTCCCTGTGTTTATATTTGTGACAGTTCAGTATTTCATCCAGGCCCAGTGTTTACATTTGTGACAGTTCAGTATTTCATCCAGGCCCAGTGTTTAAATTTGTGACAGTTCAGTATTTCATCCAGGCCCAGTGTTTACATTTGTGACAGTTCAGTATTTCATCCAGGCCCAGTGTTTACATTTGTGACAGTTCAGTATTTCATCCAGGCCCAGTGTTTACATTTGTGACAGTTCAGTATTTCATCCAGTCCCTGTGTTTACATTTGTGACAGTTCAGTATTTCCTCCAGTCCCTGTGTTTACATTTGTGACAGTTCAGTATTTCATCCAGTCCCTGTGTTTACATTTGTGACAGTTCAGTATTTCCTCCAGTCCCAGTGTTTACATTTGTGACAGTTCAGTATTTCATCCAGGCCCAGTGTTTACAGTTGTGACAGTTCAGTATTTCATCCAGTCCCTGTGTTTACAGTTGTGACAGTTCAGTATTTCATCCAGTCCCTGTGTTTACATTTGTGACAGTTCAGTATTTCCTCCAGTCCCAGTGTTTACATTTGTGACAGTTCAGTATTTCATCCAGTCCCTGTGTTTACATTTGTGACAGTCAGTATTTTATCCAGGCCCAGTGTTTACAGTTGTGACAGTTCAGTATTTCATCCAGTCCCTGTGTTTACAGTTGTGACAGTTCAGTATTTCATCCAGTCCCTGTGTTTACATTTGTGACAGTTCAGTATTTCATCCAGGCCCAGTGTTTACAGTTGTGACAGTTCAGTATTTCATCCAGTCCCTGTGTTTACATTTGTGACAGTTCAGTATTTCATCCAGGCCCAGTGTTTACATTTGTGACAGTTCAGTATTTCATCCAGTCCCTGTGTTTACATTTGTGACAGTTCAGTATTTCATCCAGGCCCAGTGTTTACATTTGTGACAGTTCAGTATTTCATCCAGGCCCAGTGTTTACAGTTGTGACAGTTCAGTATTTCATCCAGGCCCTGTGTTTACATTTGTGACAGTTCAGTATTTCATCCAGTCCCTGTGTTTACATTTGTGACAGTTCAGTATTTCCTCCAGTCCCTGTGTTTACATTTGTGACAGTTCAGTATTTCATCCAGTCCCTGTGTTTACATTTGTGACAGTTCAGTATTTCCTCCAGTCCCAGTGTTTACATTTGTGACAGTTCAGTATTTCATCCAGGCCCAGTGTTTACAGTTGTGACAGTTCAGTATTTCATCCAGGCCCTGTGTTTACATTTGTGACAGTTCAGTATTTCATCCAGTCCCTGTGTTTACATTTGTGACAGTTCAGTATTTCCTCCAGTCCCAGTGTTTACATTTGTGACAGTTCAGTATTTCATCCAGTCCCTGTGTTTACATTTGTGACAGTTCAGTATTTCATCCAGTCCCTGTGTTTACATTTGTGACAGTTCAGTATTTCATCCAGGCCCAGTGTTTACATTTGTGACAGTTCAGTATTTCATCCAGGCCCAGTGTTTACAGTTGTGACAGTTCAGTATTTCATCCAGGCCCTGTGTTTACATTTGTGACAGTTCAGTATTTCCTCCAGTCCCTGTGTTTACATTTGTGACAGTTCAGTATTTCATCCAGGCCCAGTGTTTACATTTGTGACAGTTCAGTATTTCATCCAGGCCCAGTGTTTACATTTCTGACAGTTCAGTATTTCATCCAGTCCTAGTGTTTACAGTTGTGACAGTTCAGTATTTCATCCAGGCCCTGTGTTTACATTTGTGACAGTTCAGTATTTCATCCAGGCCCTGTGTTTAAATTTGTGACAGTTCAGTATTTCCTCCAGACCCTGTGTTTACATTTGTGACAGTTCAGTATTTCATCCAGGCCCAGTGTTTACAGTTGTGACAGTTCAGTATTTCATCCAGGCCCTGTGTTTACATTTGTGACAGTTCAGTATTTCATCCAGGCCCTGTGTTTAAATTTGTGACAGTTCAGTATTTCATCCAGGCCCAGTGTTTACAGTTGTGACAGTTCAGTATTTCATCCAGTCCCTGTGTTTACATTTGTGACAGTTCAGTATTTCCTCCAGTCCCTGTGTTTACATTTGTGACAGTTCAGTATTTCATCCAGGCCCAGTGTTTACATTTGTGACAGTTCAGTATTTCATCCAGGCCCAGTGTTTAAATTTGTGACAGTTCAGTATTTCATCCAGGCCCAGTGTTTACATTTGTGACAGTTCAGTATTTCCTCCAGTCCCTGTGTTTACATTTGTGACAGTTCAGTATTTCATCCAGTCCCTGTGTTTACATTTGTGACAGTTCAGTATTTCCTCCAGTCCCAGTGTTTACATTTGTGACAGTTCAGTATTTCATCCAGGCCCAGTGTTTACAGTTGTGACAGTTCAGTATTTCATCCAGTCCCTGTGTTTACAGTTGTGACAGTTCAGTATTTCATCCAGTCCCTGTGTTTACATTTGTGACAGTTCAGTATTTCCTCCAGTCCCAGTGTTTACATTTGTGACAGTTCAGTATTTCATCCAGTCCCTGTGTTTACATTTGTGACAGTCAGTATTTTATCCAGGCCCAGTGTTTACAGTTGTGACAGTTCAGTATTTCATCCAGTCCCTGTGTTTACAGTTGTGACAGTTCAGTATTTCATCCAGTCCCTGTGTTTACATTTGTGACAGTTCAGTATTTCATCCAGGCCCAGTGTTTACAGTTGTGACAGTTCAGTATTTCATCCAGTCCCTGTGTTTACATTTGTGACAGTTCAGTATTTCATCCAGGCCCAGTGTTTACATTTGTGACAGTTCAGTATTTCATCCAGTCCCTGTGTTTACATTTGTGACAGTTCAGTATTTCATCCAGGCCCAGTGTTTACATTTGTGACAGTTCAGTATTTCATCCAGGCCCAGTGTTTACAGTTGTGACAGTTCAGTATTTCATCCAGGCCCTGTGTTTACATTTGTGACAGTTCAGTATTTCATCCAGTCCCTGTGTTTACATTTGTGACAGTTCAGTATTTCCTCCAGTCCCAGTGTTTACATTTGTGACAGTTCAGTATTTCATCCAGTCCCTGTGTTTACATTTGTGACAGTTCAGTATTTCATCCAGTCCCTGTGTTTACATTTGTGACAGTTCAGTATTTCCTCCAGTCCCAGTGTTTACATTTGTGACAGTTCAGTATTTCATCCAGTCCCTGTGTTTACATTTGTGACAGTTCAGTATTTCATCCAGGCCCAGTGTTTACATTTGTGACAGTTCAGTATTTCATCCAGGCCCAGTGTTTACAGTTGTGACAGTTCAGTATTTCATCCAGGCCCTGTGTTTACATTTGTGACAGTTCAGTATTTCCTCCAGTCCCTGTGTTTACATTTGTGACAGTTCAGTATTTCATCCAGGCCCAGTGTTTACATTTGTGACAGTTCAGTATTTCATCCAGGCCCAGTGTTTACATTTCTGACAGTTCAGTATTTCATCCAGTCCTAGTGTTTACAGTTGTGACAGTTCAGTATTTCATCCAGGCCCTGTGTTTACATTTGTGACAGTTCAGTATTTCATCCAGGCCCTGTGTTTAAATTTGTGACAGTTCAGTATTTCCTCCAGACCCTGTGTTTACATTTGTGACAGTTCAGTATTTCATCCAGGCCCAGTGTTTACAGTTGTGACAGTTCAGTATTTCATCCAGGCCCTGTGTTTACATTTGTGACAGTTCAGTATTTCATCCAGGCCCTGTGTTTAAATTTGTGACAGTTCAGTATTTCATCCAGGCCCAGTGTTTACAGTTGTGACAGTTCAGTATTTCATCCAGTCCCTGTGTTTACATTTGTGACAGTTCAGTATTTCCTCCAGTCCCTGTGTTTACATTTGTGACAGTTCAGTATTTCATCCAGGCCCAGTGTTTACATTTGTGACAGTTCAGTATTTCATCCAGGCCCAGTGTTTAAATTTGTGACAGTTCAGTATTTCATCCAGGCCCAGTGTTTACATTTGTGACAGTTCAGTATTTCCTCCAGTCCCAGTGTTTACATTTGTGACAGTTCAGTATTTCCCAGAGGACCTGTGTTTACAGTTGTGACAGTTCAGTATTTCATCCAGGCCCAGTGTTTACATTTGTGACAGTTCAGTATTTCCTCCAGTCCCAGTGTTTACATTTTGACAGTTCAGTATTTCCCAGAGGACCTGTGTTTACAGTTGTGACAGTTCAGTATTTCATCCAGGCCCAGTGTTCACATTTGTGACAGTTCAGTATTTCCTCCAGTCCCTGTGTTTACATTTGTGACAGTTCAGTATTTCCTCCAGTCCCTGTGTTTACAGTTGTGACAGTTCAGTATTTCATCCAGGCCCAGTGTTTACATTTGTGCAGTTCAGTATTTCATCCAGGCCCAGTGTTTACATTTGTGACAGTTCAGTATTTCATCCAGTCCCTGTGTTTAAATTTGTGACAGTTCAGTATTTCCTCCAGTCCCTGTGTTTACATTTGTGACAGTTCAGTATTTCATCCAGGCCCAGTGTTTACATTTGTGACAGTTCAGTATTTCCTCCAGTCCCTGTGTTTACATTTGTGACAGTTCAGTATTTCCTCCAGTCCCTGTGTTTACAGTTGTGACAGTTCAGTATTTCATCCAGGCCCAGTGTTTACATTTGTGACAGTTCAGTATTTCATCCAGGCCCAGTGTTTACATTTGTGACAGTTCAGTATTTCATCCAGTCCCTGTGTTTAAATTTGTGACAGTTCAGTATTTCCTCCAGTCCCTGTGTTTACATTTGTGACAGTTCAGTATTTCCTCCAGTCCCTGTGTTTACATTTGTGACAGTTCAGTATTTCATCCAGGCCCAGTGTTTACATTTGTGACAGTTCAGTATTTCCTCCAGTCCCTGTGTTTACATTTGTGACAGTTCAGTATTTCCTCCAGTCCCTGTGTTTACATTTGTGACAGTTCAGTATTTCATCCAGGCCCTGTGTTTACATTTGTGACAGTTCAGTATTTCCTCCAGGCCCAGTGTTTACATTTGTGACAGTTCAGTATTTCATCCAGGCCCAGTGTTTACATTTGTGACAGTTCAGTATTTCCTCCAGTCCCTGTGTTTACATTTGTGACAGTTCAGTATTTCATCCAGGCCCTGTGTTTACATTTGTGACAGTTCAGTATTTCCTCCAGGCCCAGTGTTTAAATTTGAGACGGTACAGTATTTCATCCAGGCCCAGTGTTTACATTTGTGACAGTTCAGTATTTCCTCCAGTCCCTGTGTTTAAATTTGTGACAGTTCAGTATTTCCTCCAGTCCCTGTGTTTACATTTGTGACAGTTCAGTATTTCCTCCAGTCCCTGTGTTTACATTTGTGACAGTTCAGTATTTCATCCAGTCCCTGTGTTTAAATTTGTGACAGTTCAGTATTTCCTCCAGGCCCAGTGTTTAAATTTGTGACAGTTCAGTATTTCATCCAGGCCCTGTGTTTACATTTGTGACAGTTCAGTATTTCATCCAGTCCCTGTGTTTAAATTTGTGACAGTTCAGTATTTCATCCAGGCCCAGTGTTTACATTTGTGACAGTTCAGTATTTCCTCCAGTCCCTGTGTTTAAATTTGTGACAGTTCAGTATTTCATCCAGGCCCAGTGTTTACATTTGTGACAGTTCAGTATTTCATCCAGGCCCAGTGTTTACATTTGTGACAGTTCAGTATTTCATCCAGGCCCAGTGTTTAAATTTGTGACAGTTCAGTATTTCATCCAGGCCCAGTGTTTACATTTGTGACAGTTCAGTATTTCATCCAGGCCCAGTGTTTACATTTGTGACAGTTCAGTATTTCCTCCAGTCCCTGTGTTTACATTTGTGACAGTTCAGTATTTCATCCAGGCCCTGTGTTTACATTTGTGACAGTTCAGTATTTCCTCCAGGCCCAGTGTTTAAATTTGCGACAGTTCAGTATTTCATCCAGGCCCTGTGTTTACATTTGTGACAGTTCAGTATTTCATCCAGTCCCTGTGTTTAAATTTGTGACAGTTCAGTATTTCATCCAGGCCCAGTGTTTACATTTGTGACAGTTCAGTATTTCCTCCAGTCCCTGTGTTTACATTTGTGACAGTTCAGTATTTCATCCAGGCCCTGTGTTTACATTTGTGACAGTTCAGTATTTCATCCAGTCCCTGTGTTTAAATTTGTGACAGTTCAGTATTTCCTCCAGTCCCTGTGTTTACATTTGTGACAGTTCAGTATTTCATCCAGGCCCAGTGTTTACATTTGTGACAGTTCAGTATTTCCTCCAGTCCCAGTGTTTACATTTGTGACAGTTCAGTATTTCATCCAGGCCCAGTGTTTACATTTGTGACAGTTCAGTATTTCCTCCAGTCCCTGTGTTTACATTTGTGACAGTTCAGTATTTCCTCCAGTCCCAGTGTTTACATTTGTGACAGTTCAGTATTTCATCCAGGCCCAGTGTTTACATTTGTGACAGTTCAGTATTTCCTCCAGTCCCAGTGTTTACATTTGTGACAGTTCAGTATTTCATCCAGGCCCTGTGTTTACATTTGTGACAGTTCAGTATTTCCTCCAGTCCCAGTGTTTACATTTGTGACAGTTCAGTATTTCATCCAGGCCCAGTGTTTACATTTGTGACAGTTCAGTATTTCCTCCAGTCCCAGTGTTTACATTTGTGACAGTTCAGTATTTCCCCCAGTCCCAGTGTTTACAGTTGTGACAGTTCAGTATTTCATCCAGTCCCAGTGTTTACATTTGTGACAGTTCAGTATTTCATCCAGGACCTGTGTTTACATTTGTGACAGTTCAGTATTTCATCCAGTCCCTGTGTTTACATTTGTGACAGTTCAGTATTTCCCCCAGTCCCAGTGTTTACAGTTGTGACAGTTCAGTATTTCATCCAGTCCCAGTGTTTACATTTGTGACAGTTCAGTATTTCATCCAGGCCCAGTGTTTACATTTGTGACAGTTCAGTATTTCATCCAGGCCCAGTGTTTACATTTGTGACAGTTCAGTATTTCCCCCAGTCCCAGTGTTTACAGTTGTGACAGTTCAGTATTTCATCCAGGCCCAGTGTTTACATTTGTGACAGTTCAGTATTTCATCCAGGACCTGTGTTTACATTTGTGACAGTTCAGTATTTCATCCAGTCCCTGTGTTTACATTTGTGACAGTTCAGTATTTCCCCCAGTCCCAGTGTTTACAGTTGTGACAGTTCAGTATTTCATCCAGTCCCAGTGTTTACATTTGTGACAGTTCAGTATTTCATCCAGGCCCAGTGTTTACATTTGTGACAGTTCAGTATTTCATCCAGGCCCAGTGTTTACATTTGTGACAGTTCAGTATTTCCCCCAGTCCCAGTGTTTACAGTTGTGACAGTTCAGTATTTCATCCAGGCCCAGTGTTTACATTTGTGACAGTTCAGTATTTCATCCAGGCCCAGTGTTTACATTTGTGACAGTTCAGTATTTCATCCAGGCCCAGTGTTTACATTTGTGACAGTTCAGTATTTCATCCAGGCCCAGTGTTTACATTTGTGACAGTTCAGTATTTCATCCAGGCCCAGTGTTTACATTTGTGACAGTTCAGTATTTCATCCAGTCCCTGTGTTTACATTTGTGACAGTTCAGTATTTCATCCAGTCCCTGTGTTTACATTTGTGACAGTTCAGTATTTCCTCCAGTCCCTGTGTTTACATTTGTGACAGTTCAGTATTTCATCCAGGCCCAGTGTTTACATTTGTGACAGTTCAGTATTTCATCCAGTCCCTGTGTTTACATTTGTGACAGTTCAGTATTTCATCCAGGCCCAGTGTTTACATTTGTGACAGTTCAGTATTTCCTCCAGGCCCAGTGTTTACATTTGTGACAGTTCAGTATTTCATCCAGTCCCTGTGTTTACATTTGTGACAGTTCAGTATTTCATCCAGTCCCTGTGTTTACATTTGTGACAGTTCAGTATTTCCTCCAGTCCCTGTGTTTACATTTGTGACAGTTCAGTATTTCATCCAGTCCCTGTGTTTACATTTGTGACAGTTCAGTATTTCCTCCAGTCCCTGTGTTTACATTTGTGACAGTTCGGTATTTCATCCAGGCCCAGTGTTTACATTTGTGACAGTTCAGTATTTCCTGCAGGCCCTGTGTTTACATTTGTGACAGTTCAGTATTTCATCCAGTCCCTGTGTTTACATTTGTGACAGTTCAGTATTTCATCCAGGCCCAGTGTTTACATTTGTGACAGTTCAGTATTTCATCCAGGCCCAGTGTTTACATTTGTGACAGTTCAGTATTTCATCCAGTCCCTGTGTTTACATTTGTGACAGTTCAGTATTTCCTCCAGTCCCTGTGTTTACATTTGTGACAGTTCAGTATTTCATCCAGGCCCAGTGTTTACATTTGTGACAGTTCAGTATTTCCTGCAGGCCCTGTGTTTACATTTGTGACAGTTCAGTATTTCATCCAGGCCCTGTGTTTACATTTGTGACAGTTCAGTATTTCATCCAGGCCCTGTGTTTAAATTTGTGACAGTTCAGTATTTCCTCCAGTCCCTGTGTTTACATTTGTGACAGTTCAGTATTTCCTCCAGGCCCTGTGTTTACATTTGTGACAGTTCAGTATTTCATCCAGGCCCTGTGTTTACATTTGTGACAGTTCAGTATTTCCTCCAGTCCCTGTGTTTACATTTGTGACAGTTCAGTATTTCATCCAGTCCCTGTGTTTAAATTTGTGACAGTTCAGTATTTCATCCAGGCCCAGTGTTTACATTTGTGACAGTTCAGTATTTCATCCAGGCCCTGTGTTTACATTTGTGACAGTTCAGTATTTCATCCAGTCCCTGTGTTTAAATTTGTGACAGTTCAGTATTTCATCCAGGCCCAGTGTTTACATTTGTGACAGTTCAGTATTTCATCCAGGCCCAGTGTTTACATTTGTGACAGTTCAGTATTTCATCCAGGCCTTGTGTTTACATTTGTGACAGTTCAGTATTTACTCCAGGCCCAGTGTTTACAGTTGTGACAGTTCAGTATTTCATCCAGGCCCAGTGTTTACATTTGTGACAGTTCAGTATTTCATCCAGTCCCTGTGTTTACATTTGTGACAGTTCAGTATTTACTCCAGGCCCAGTGTTTACAGTTGTGACAGTTCAGTATTTCATCCAGGCCCAGTGTTTACATTTGTGACAGTTCAGTATTTCATCCAGGCCCAGTGTTTACATTTGTGACAGTTCAGTATTTCATCCAGGCCTTGTGTTTACATTTGTGACAGTTCAGTATTTACTCCAGGCCCAGTGTTTACAGTTGTGACAGTTCAGTATTTCATCCAGGCCCAGTGTTTACATTTGTGACAGTTCAGTATTTCATCCAGTCCCTGGGTTTAAATTTGTGACAGTTCAGTATTTCATCCAGGCCCAGTGTTTACATTTGTGACAGTTCAGTATTTCATCCAGGCCTTGTGTTTAAATTTGTGACAGTTCAGTACTTCATCCAGGCCCAGTGTTTACATTTGTGACAGTTCAGTATTTCATCCAGTCCCTGTGTTTAAATTTGTGACAGTTCAGTATTTCATCCAGGCCCAGTGTTTACATTTGTGACAGTTCAGTATTTCATCCAGGCCCAGTGTTTACATTTGTGACAGTTCAGTATTTCATCCAGGCCCAGTGTTTACATTTGTGACAGTTCAGTATTTCCTCCAGGCCCAGTGTTTACATTTGTGACAGTTCAGTATTTCATCCAGGCCCAGTGTTTACATTTGTGACAGTTCAGTATTTCATCCAGGCCCAGTGTTTACATTTGTGACAGTTCAGTATTTCATCCAGGCCCAGTGTTTACATTTGTCACAGTTCAGTATTTCATCCAGGCCTTGTGTTTAAATTTGTGACAGTTCAGTACTTCATCCAGGCCCAGTGTTTACAGTTGTGACAGTTCAGTATTTCATCCAGGCCCAGTGTTTACATTTGTGACAGTTCAGTATTTCATCCAGGCCCAGTGTTTACATTTGTGACAGTTCAGTATTTCATCCAGGCCCAGTGTTTACAGTTGTGACAGTTCAGTATTTCATCCAGGCCCAGTGTTTACATTTGTGACAGTTCAGTATTTCATCCAGGCCCAGTGTTTACATTTGTGACAGTTCAGTATTTCATCCAGGCCCAGTGTTTACATTTGTGACAGTTCAGTATTTCATCCAGGCCCAGTGTTTACATTTGTGACAGTTCAGTATTTCATCCAGGCCCAGTGTTTACATTTGTGACAGTTCAGTATTTCATCCAGGCCCAGTGTTTACATTTGTGACAGTTCAGTATTTCATCCAGGCCCAGTGTTTACATTTGTGGCAGTTCAGTATTTCATCCAGGCCCTGTGTTTACATTTGTGACAGTTCAGTATTTCATCCAGGCCCAGTGTTTACATTTGTGACAGTTCAGTATTTCATCCAGGCCCTGTGTTTACATTTGTGACAGTTCTTTATTTCATCCAGTCCCTGTGTTTACATTTGTGACAGTTCAGTATTTCATCCAGGCCCTGTGTTTACATTTGTGACAGTTCAGTATTTCATCCAGGCCCTGTGTTTACATTTGTGACAGTTCAGTATTTCCTCCAGTCCCTGTGTTTACATTTGTGACAGTTCAGTATTTCATCCAGGCCCAGTGTTTACATTTGTGACAGTTCAGTATTTCCTCCAGTCCCTGTGTTTACATTTGTGACAGTTCAGTATTTCATCCAGGCCCTGTGTTTACATTTGTGACAGTTCAGTATTTCATCCAGGCCCTGTGTTTACATTTGTGACAGTTCAGTATTTCCTCCAGTCCCTGTGTTTACATTTGTGACAGTTCAGTATTTCATCCAGGCCCAGTGTTTACATTTGTGACAGTTCAGTATTTCCTCCAGTCCCTGTGTTTACATTTGTGACAGTTCAGTATTTCATCCAGGCCCTGTGTTTACATTTGTGACAGTTCAGTATTTCATCCAGTCCCTGTGTTTACATATGTGACAGTTCAGTATTTCATCCAGTCCCTGTGTTTACATTTGTGACAGTTCAGTATTTCCTCCAGGCCTTGTGTTTACATTTGTGACAGTTCAGTATTTCATCCAGTCCCTCTGTTTACATATGTGACAGTTCAGTATTTCATCCAGGCCCAGTGTTTACATTTGTGACAGTTCAGTATTTCCTCCAGACCCTGTGTTTAAATTTGTGACAGTTCAGTATTTCATCCAGGCCCAGTGTTTACATTTGTGACAGTTCAGTATTTCCTCCAGTCCCTGTGTTTACATTTGTGACAGTTCAGTATTTCATCCAGTCCCTGTGTTTACATTTGTGACAGTTCAGTATTTCATCCAGGCCCAGTGTTTACATTTGTGACAGTTCAGTATTTCATCCAGGCCCAGTGTTTACATTTGTGACAGTTCAGTATTTCATCCAGGCCCAGTGTTTACATTTGTGACAGTTCAGTATTTCATCCAGGCCCAGTGTTTACATTTGTGACAGTTCAGTATTTCCTCCAGTCCCTGTGTTTAAATTTGTGACAGTTCAGTATTTCATCCAGTCCCTGTGTTTACATTTGTGACAGTTCAGTATTTCCTCCAGGCCCAGTGTTTAAATTTGTGACAGTTCAGTATTTCCTCCAGGCCCAGTGTTTAAATTTGTGACAGTTCAGTATTTCCTCCAGGCCCAGTGTTTAAATTTGTGACAGTTCAGTATTTCCTCCAGTCCCTGTGTTTAAATTTGTGACAGTTCAGTATTTCCTCCAGGCCCAGTGTTTAAATTTGTGACAGTTCAGTATTTCCTCCAGGCCCAGTGTTTAAATTTGTGACAGTTCAGTATTTCCTCCAGTCCCTGTGTTTAAATTTGTGACAGTTCAGTATTTCATCCAGGCCCAGTGTTTAAATTTGTGACAGTTCAGTATTTCCTCCAGGCCCAGTGTTTAAATTTGTGACAGTTCAGTATTTCCTCCAGGCCCAGTGTTTAAATTTGTGACAGTTCAGTATTTCCTCCAGTCCCTGTGTTTAAATTTGTGACAGTTCAGTATTTCCTCCAGGCCCAGTGTTTAAATTTGTGACAGTTCAGTATTTCCTCCAGTCCCTGTGTTTAAATTTGTGACAGTTCAGTATTTCCTCCAGGCCCAGTGTTTAAATTTGTGACAGTTCAGTATTTCCTCCAGTCCCTGTGTTTACATTTGTGACAGTTCAGTATTTCATCCAGTCCCTGTGTTTACATTTGTGACAGTTCAGTATTTCCTCCAGTACCTGTGTTTACATTTGTGACAGTTCAGTATTTCATCCAGGCCTTGTGTTTACATTTGTGACAGTTCAGTATTTCCTCCAGTCCCTGTGTTTACATTTGTGACAGTTCAGTATTTCATCCAGGCCCAGTGTTTACAGTTGTGACAGTTCAGTATTTCCTCCAGTCCCTGTGTTTACATTTGTGACAGTTCAGTATTTCCTCCAGTCCCTGTGTTTACATTTGTGACAGTTCAGTATTTCATCCAGTCCCTGTGTTTACATTTGTGACAGTTCAGTATTTCCTCCAGTAGCTGTGTTTACATTTGTGACAGTTCAGTATTTCATCCAGTCCCTGTGTTTACATTTGTGACAGTTCAGTATTTCCTCCAGTACCTGTGTTTACATTTGTGACAGTTCAGTATTTCCTCCAGGCCTTGTGTTTAAATTTGTGACAGTTCAGTATTTCCTCCAGTCCCTGTGTTTACATTTGTGACAGTTCAGTATTTCCTCCAGTCCCTGTGTTTACATTTGTGACAGTTCAGTATTTCCTCCAGGCCTTGTGTTTAAATGTGTGACAGTTCAGTATTTCATCCAGGCCCTGTGTTTACATTTGTGACAGTTCAGTATTTCATCCAGGCCCAGTGTTTACATTTGTGACAGTTCAGTATTTCATCCAGTCCCTGTGTTTACATTTGTGACAGTTCAGTATTTCATCCAGGCCCAGTGTTTACATTTGTGACAGTTCAGTATTTCATCCAGTCCCTGTGTTTACATTTGTGACAGTTCAGTATTTCATCCAGGCCCAGTGTTTACATTTGTGACAGTTCAGTATTTCATCCAGGACCATTGTTTAAATTTGTGACAGTTCAGTATTTCATCCAGTCCCAGTGTTTACAGTTGTGACAGTTCAGTATTTCATCCAGGCCCAGTGTTTACATTTGTGACAGTTCAGTATTTCCTCCAGTCCCAGTGTTTACATTTGTGACAGTTCAGTATTTCATCCAGGCCCAGTGTTTACATTTGTGACAGTTCAGTATTTCATCCAGGCCCAGTGTTTACATTTGTGACAGTTCAGTATTTCATCCAGTCCCTGTGTTTACATTTGTGACAGTTCAGTATTTCATCCAGGACCATTGTTTAAATTTGTGACAGTTCAGTATTTCATCCAGTCCCAGTGTTTACAGTTGTGACAGTTCAGTATTTCATCCAGGCCCAGTGTTTACATTTGTGACAGTTCAGTATTTCCTCCAGTCCCAGTGTTTACATTTGTGACAGTTCAGTATTTCATCCAGGCCCAGTGTTTACATTTGTGACAGTTCAGTATTTCGTCCAGTCCCTGTGTTTACATTTGTGACAGTTCAGTATTTCCTCCAGGCCCTGTGTTTACATTTGTGACAGTTCAGTATTTCATCCAGGCCCAGTGTTTACATTTGTGACAGTTCAGTATTTCATCCAGTCCCTGTGTTTACATTTGTGACAATTCAGTATTTCCTCCAGGCCCTGTGTTTACATTTGTGACAGTTCAGTATTTCCTCCAGGCCCAGTGTTTACATTTGTGACAGTTCAGTATTTCATCCAGGCCCAGTGTTTACAGTTGTGACAGTTCAGTATTTCATCCAGGCCCAGTGTTTACATTTGTGACAGTTCAGTATTTCATCCAGGCCCAGTGTTTACAGTTGTGACAGTTCAGTATTTCATCCAGGCCCAGTGTTTACATTTGTGACAGTTCAGTATTTCATCCAGGCCCAGTGTTTACAGTTGTGACAGTTCAGTATTTCCTCCAGGCCCAGTGTTTACATTTGTGACAGTTCAGTATTTCATCCAGGCCTTGTGTTTACATTTGTGACAGTTCAGTATTTCCTCCAGGCCCAGTGTTTACATTTGTGACAGTTCAGTATTTCCTCCAGGCCCAGTGTTTACATTTGTGACAGTTCAGTATTTCCTCCAGGCCCTGTGTTTACATTTGTGACAGTTCAGTATTTCATCCAGACCCAGTGTTTACATTTGTGACAGTTCAGTATTTCATCCAGGCCCAGTGTTTACATTTGTGACAGTTCAGTATTTCATCCAGGCCCAGTGTTTACATTTGTGACAGTTCAGTATTTCATCCAGGCCCAGTGTTTACATTTGTGACAGTTCAGTATTTCCTCCAGGCCCTGTGTTTACATTTGTGACAGTTCAGTATTTCATCCAGGCCCAGTGTTTACATTTGTGACAGTTCAGTATTTCATCCAGGCCCAGTGTTTACATTTGTGACAGTTCAGTATTTCCTCCAGGCCCTGTGTTTACATTTGTGACAGTTCAGTATTTCATCCAGACCCAGTGTTTACATTTGTGACAGTTCAGTATTTCATCCAGGCCCAGTGTTTACATTTGTGACAGTTCAGTATTTCATCCAGGCCCAGTGTTTACATTTGTGACAGTTCAGTATTTCATCCAGGCCCAGTGTTTACATTTGTGACAGTTCAGTATTTCCTCCAGTCCCTGTGTTTACATTTGTGACAGTTCAGTATTTCATCCAGGCCCAGTGTTTACATTTGTGACAGTTCAGTATTTCATCCAGACCCAGTGTTTACATTTGTGACAGTTCAGTATTTCATCCAGGCCCAGTGTTTACATTTGTGACAGTTCAGTATTTCATCCAGGCCCAGTGTTTACATTTGTGACAGTTCAGTATTTCATCCAGGCCCAGTGTTTACATTTGTGACAGTTCAGTATTTCCTCCAGTCCCTGTGTTTACATTTGTGACAGTTCAGTATTTCATCCAGGCCCAGTGTTTACAGTTGTGACAGTTCAGTATTTCATCCAGGCCCAGTGTTTACATTTGTGACAGTTCAGTATTTCCTCCAGTCCCTGTGTTTACATTTGTGACAGTTCAGTATTTCCTCCAGTCCCTGTGTTTACATTTGTGACAGTTCAGTATTTCATCCAGGCCCAGTGTTTACAGTTGTGACAGTTCAGTATTTCATCCAGGCCCAGTGTTTACATTTGTGACAGTTCAGTATTTCCTCCAGTCCCTGTGTTTACATTTGTGACAGTTCAGTATTTCATCCAGGCCCAGTGTTTACAGTTGTGACAGTTCAGTATTTCATCCAGGCCCAGTGTTTACATTTGTGACAGTTCAGTATTTCATCCAGTCCCTGTGTTTACATTTGTGACAGCTCAGTATTTCATCCAGGCCCAGTGTTTAAATTTGTGACAGTTCAGTATTTCATCCAGGCCCAGTGTTTAAATTTGTGACAGTTCAGTATTTCATCCAGGCCCAGTGTTTACAGTTGTGACAGCTCAGTATTTCATCCAGGCCCAGTGTTTACATTTGTGACAGTTCAGTATTTCCTCCAGTCCCTGTGTTTACATTTGTGACAGTTCAGTATTTCATCCAGGCCCAGTGTTTAAATTTGTGACAGTTCAGTATTTCATCCAGTCCCTGTGTTTACATTTGTGACAGTTCAGTATTTCCTCCAGTCCCTGTGTTTACATTTGTGACAGTTCAGTATTTCATCCAGGCCCAGTGTTTACATTTGTGACAGCTCAGTATTTCATCCAGGCCCAGTGTTTAAATTTGTGACAGTTCAGAATTTCATCCAGTCCCTGTGTTTACATTTGTGACAGTTCAGTATTTCATCCAGTCCCTGTGTTTTCATTTGTGACAGTTCAGTATTTCATCCAGGCCCAGTGTTTAAATTTGTGACAGTTCAGTATTTCATCCAGTCCCTGTGTTTACATTTGTGACAGTTCAGTATTTCATCCAGTCCCTGTGTTTACATTTGTGACAGTTCAGTATTTCATCCAGTCCCTGTGTTTTCATTTGTGACAGTTCAGTATTTCATCCAGGCCCAGTGTTTAAATTTGTGACAGTTCAGTATTTCATCCAGGCCCAGTGTTTACATTTGTGACAGTTCAGTATTTCATCCAGTCCCTGTGTTTACATTTGTGACAGTTCAGTATTTCATCCAGTCCCTGTGTTTACATTTGTGACAGTTCAGTATTTCATCCAGTCCCTGTGTTTACATTTGTGACAGTTCAGTATTTCATCCAGTCCCTGTGTTTACATTTGTGACAGTTCAGTATTTCATCCAGGCCCAGTGTTTACATTTGTGACAGTTCAGTATTTCATCCAGGCCCAGTGTTTAAATTTGTGACAGTTCAGTATTTCATCCAGTCCCTGTGTTTACATTTGTGACAGTTCAGTATTTCATCCAGTCCCTGTGTTTACATTTGTGACAGTTCAGTATTTCATCCAGTCCCTGTGTTTACATTTGTGACAGTTCAGTATTTCATCCAGTCCCTGTGTTTACATTTGTGACAGTTCAGTATTTCATCCAGTCCCTGTGTTTACATTTGTGACAGTTCAGTATTTCATCCAGTCCCTGTGTTTACATTTGTGACAGTTCAGTATTTCATCCAGGCCCAGTGTTTACATTTGTGACAGTTCAGTATTTTCTCCAGTCCCTGTGTTTACATTTGTGACAGTTCAGTATTTAATCCAGTCCCTGTGTTTACATTTGTGACAGTTCAGTATTTCCTCCAGTCCCTGTGTTTACATTTGTGACAGTTCAGTATTTCCTCCAGGCCCTGTGTTTACATTTGTGACAGTTCAGTATTTCATCCAGGCCCTGTGTTTACATTTGTGACAGTTCAGTATTTCATCCAGGCCCAGTGTTTACATTTGTGACAGTTCAGTATTTCATCAAGGCCCAGTGTTTACATTTGTGACAGTTCAGTATTTCCTCCAGGCCCTGTGTTTACATTTGTGACAGTTCAGTATTTCATCCAGGCCCAGTGTTTACATTTGTGACAGTTCAGTATTTCCTCCAGGCCCTGTGTTTACATTTGTGACAGTTCAGTATTTCATCCAGGCCCTGTGTTTACATTTGTGACAGTTCAGTATTTCATCCAGGCCCAGTGTTTACATTTGTGACAGTTCAGTATTTCATCCAGGCCCAGTGTTTAAATTTGTGACAGTTCAGTATTTCATCCAGTCCCTGTGTTTACATTTGTGACAGTTCAGTATTTCATCCAGGCCCAGTGTTTACATTTGTGACAGTTCAGTATTTCATCCAGGCCCAGTGTTTAAATTTGTGACAGTTCAGTATTTCATCCAGGCCCAGTGTTTACATTTGTGACAGTTCAGTATTTCATCCAGGCCCAGTGTTTAAATTTGTGACAGTTCAGTATTTCATCCAGGCCCAGTGTTTACATTTGTGACAGTTCAGTATTTCATCCAGGCCCAGTGTTTACATTTGTGACAGTTCAGTATTTCCTCCAGGCCCTGTGTTTACATTTGTGACAGTTCAGTATTTCATCCAGGCCCAGTGTTTACATTTGTGACAGTTCAGTATTTCATCCAGGACCTGTGTTTACATTTGTGACAGTTCAGTATTTCTTCCAGTCCCTGTGTTTACATTTGTGACAGTTCAGTATTTCATCCAGGCCCAGTGTTTAAATTTGTGACAGTTCAGTATTTCATCCAGTCCCTGTGTTTACATTTGTGACAGTTCAGTATTTCATCCAGGCCCAGTGTTTAAATTTGTGACACTTCAGTATTTCATCCAGGCCCTGTGTTTACATTTGTGACAGTTCAGTATTTCCTCCAGTCCCTGTGTTTACAGTTGTGACAGCTCAGTATTTCATCCAGGCCCAGTGTTTACATTTGTGACAGTTCAGTATTTCCTCCAGTCCCTGTGTTTACATTTGTGACAGTTCAGTATTTCATCCAGGCCCAGTGTTTAAATTTGTGACAGTTCAGTATTTCATCCAGTCCCTGTGTTTACATTTGTGACAGTTCAGTATTTCCTCCAGTCCCTGTGTTTACATTTGTGACAGTTCAGTATTTCATCCAGGCCCAGTGTTTACATTTGTGACAGCTCAGTATTTCATCCAGGCCCAGTGTTTAAATTTGTGACAGTTCAGTATTTCATCCAGTCCCTGTGTTTACATTTGTGACAGTTCAGTATTTCATCCAGTCCCTGTGTTTTCATTTGTGACAGTTCAGTATTTCATCCAGGCCCAGTGTTTAAATTTGTGACAGTTCAGTATTTCATCCAGTCCCTGTGTTTACATTTGTGACAGTTCAGTATTTCATCCAGTCCCTGTGTTTACATTTGTGACAGTTCAGTATTTCATCCAGTCCCTGTGTTTTCATTTGTGACAGTTCAGTATTTCATCCAGGCCCAGTGTTTAAATTTGTGACAGTTCAGTATTTCATCCAGGCCCAGTGTTTACATTTGTGACAGTTCAGTATTTCATCCAGTCCCTGTGTTTACATTTGTGACAGTTCAGTATTTCATCCAGTCCCTGTGTTTACATTTGTGACAGTTCAGTATTTCATCCAGTCCCTGTGTTTACATTTGTGACAGTTCAGTATTTCATCCAGTCCCTGTGTTTACATTTGTGACAGTTCAGTATTTCATCCAGGCCCAGTGTTTACATTTGTGACAGTTCAGTATTTCATCCAGGCCCAGTGTTTAAATTTGTGACAGTTCAGTATTTCATCCAGTCCCTGTGTTTACATTTGTGACAGTTCAGTATTTCATCCAGTCCCTGTGTTTACATTTGTGACAGTTCAGTATTTCATCCAGTCCCTGTGTTTACATTTGTGACAGTTCAGTATTTCATCCAGTCCCTGTGTTTACATTTGTGACAGTTCAGTATTTCATCCAGTCCCTGTGTTTACATTTGTGACAGTTCAGTATTTCATCCAGTCCCTGTGTTTACATTTGTGACAGTTCAGTATTTCATCCAGGCCCAGTGTTTACATTTGTGACAGTTCAGTATTTTCTCCAGTCCCTGTGTTTACATTTGTGACAGTTCAGTATTTAATCCAGTCCCTGTGTTTACATTTGTGACAGTTCAGTATTTCCTCCAGTCCCTGTGTTTACATTTGTGACAGTTCAGTATTTCCTCCAGGCCCTGTGTTTACATTTGTGACAGTTCAGTATTTCATCCAGGCCCTGTGTTTACATTTGTGACAGTTCAGTATTTCATCCAGGCCCAGTGTTTACATTTGTGACAGTTCAGTATTTCATCAAGGCCCAGTGTTTACATTTGTGACAGTTCAGTATTTCCTCCAGGCCCTGTGTTTACATTTGTGACAGTTCAGTATTTCATCCAGGCCCAGTGTTTACATTTGTGACAGTTCAGTATTTCCTCCAGGCCCTGTGTTTACATTTGTGACAGTTCAGTATTTCATCCAGGCCCTGTGTTTACATTTGTGACAGTTCAGTATTTCATCCAGGCCCAGTGTTTACATTTGTGACAGTTCAGTATTTCATCCAGGCCCAGTGTTTAAATTTGTGACAGTTCAGTATTTCATCCAGTCCCTGTGTTTACATTTGTGACAGTTCAGTATTTCATCCAGGCCCAGTGTTTACATTTGTGACAGTTCAGTATTTCATCCAGGCCCAGTGTTTAAATTTGTGACAGTTCAGTATTTCATCCAGGCCCAGTGTTTACATTTGTGACAGTTCAGTATTTCATCCAGGCCCAGTGTTTAAATTTGTGACAGTTCAGTATTTCATCCAGGCCCAGTGTTTACATTTGTGACAGTTCAGTATTTCATCCAGGCCCAGTGTTTACATTTGTGACAGTTCAGTATTTCCTCCAGGCCCTGTGTTTACATTTGTGACAGTTCAGTATTTCATCCAGGCCCAGTGTTTACATTTGTGACAGTTCAGTATTTCATCCAGGCCCAGTGTTTAAATTTGTGACAGTTCAGTATTTCATCCAGTCCCTGTGTTTACATTTGTGACAGTTCAGTATTTCATCCAGGCCCAGTGTTTAAATTTGTGACACTTCAGTATTTCATCCAGGCCCTGTGTTTACATTTGTGACAGTTCAGTATTTCCTCCAGTCCCTGTGTTTACATTTGTGACAGTTCAGTATTTCATCCAGGCCCTGTGTTTACATTTGTGACAGTTCTGTATTTCATCCAGGCCCAGTGTTTACAGTTGTGACAGTTCAGTATTTCATCCAGTCCCTGTGTTTACATTTGTGACAGTTCAGTATTTCATCCAGGCCCTGTGTTTACATTTGTGACAGTTCAGTATTTCATCCAGTCCCTGTGTTTACATTTGTGACAGTTCAGTATTTCATCCAGGCCCAGTGTTTACATTTGTGACAGTTCAGTATTTCATCCAGGCCCAGTGTTTAAATTTGTGACAGTTCAGTATTTCATCCAGTCCCTGTGTTTCCATTTGTGACTGTTCAGTATTTCATCCAGGCCCAGTGTTTAAATTTGTGACAGTTCAGTATTTCATCCAGGCCCAGTGTTTAAATTTGTGACAGTTCAGTATTTCATCCAGTCCCTGTGTTTAAATTTGTGACAGTTCAGTATTTCATCCAGGCCCAGTGTTTAAATTTGTGACAGTTCAGTATTTCATCCAGTCCCTGTGTTTACATTTGTGACAGTTCAGTATTTCATCCAGGCCCTGTGTTTCCATTTGTGACAGTTCAGTATTTCATCCAGGCCTTGTGTTTACATTTGTGACAGTTCAGTATTTCCTCCAGTCCCTGTGTTTACATTTGTGACAGTTCAGTATTTCATCAAGGCCCAGTGTTTACATTTGTGACAGTTCAGTATTTCATCCAGGCCCAGTGTTTACATTTGTGACAGTTCAGTATTTCATCCAGGCCCAGTGTTTAAATTTGTGACAGTTCAGTATTTCATCCAGTCCCTGTGTTTACATTTGTGACAGTTCAGTATTTCATCCAGGCCCAGTGTTTAAATTTGTGACAGTTCAGTATTTCATCCAGTCCCTGTGTTTACATTTGTGACAGTTCAGTATTTCATCCAGGCCCTGTGTTTCCATTTGTGACAGTTCAGTATTTCATCCAGGCCCAGTGTTTACATTTGTGACAGTTCAGTATTTCATCCAGGCCCAGTGTTTAAATTTGTGACAGTTCAGTATTTCATCCAGGCCCAGTGTTTACATTTGTGACAGTTCAGTATTTCATCCAGGCCCAGTGTTTACATTTGTGACAGTTCAGTATTTCATCCAGGCCCAGTGTTTAAATTTGTGACAGTTCAGTATTTCATCCAGGCCCTGTGTTTACATTTGTGACAGTTCAGTATTTCCTCCAGTCCCTGTGTTTACATTTGTGACAGTTCAGTATTTCATCAAGGCCCAGTGTTTACATTTGTGACAGTTCAGTATTTCCTCCAGGCCCTGTGTTTACATTTGTGACAGTTCAGTATTTCATCCAGGCCCAGTGTTTACATTTGTGACAGTTCAGTATTTCCTCCAGGCCCTGTGTTTACATTTGTGACAGTTCAGTATTTCATCCAGGCCCTGTGTTTACATTTGTGACAGTTCAGTATTTCATCCAGGCCCAGTGTTTACATTTGTGACAGTTCAGTATTTCATCCAGGCCCAGTGTTTAAATTTGTGACAGTTCAGTATTTCATCCAGTCCCTGTGTTTACATTTGTGACAGTTCAGTATTTCATCCAGGCCCAGTGTTTACATTTGTGACAGTTCAGTATTTCATCCAGGCCCAGTGTTTAAATTTGTGACAGTTCAGTATTTCATCCAGGCCCAGTGTTTACATTTGTGACAGTTCAGTATTTCATCCAGGCCCAGTGTTTACATTTGTGACAGTTCAGTATTTCCTCCAGGCCCTGTGTTTACATTTGTGACAGTTCAGTATTTCATCCAGGCCCAGTGTTTAAATTTGTGACAGTTCAGTATTTCATCCAGGCCCAGTGTTTACATTTGTGACAGTTCAGTATTTCATCCAGGCCCAGTGTTTACATTTGTGACAGTTCAGTATTTCCTCCAGGCCCTGTGTTTACATTTGTGACAGTTCAGTATTTCATCCAGGCCCAGTGTTTACATTTGTGACAGTTCAGTATTTCATCCAGGCCCAGTGTTTAAATTTGTGACAGTTCAGTATTTCATCCAGTCCCTGTGTTTACATTTGTGACAGTTCAGTATTTCATCCAGGCCCAGTGTTTAAATTTGTGACAGTTCAGTATTTCATCCAGGCCCTGTGTTTACATTTGTGACAGTTCAGTATTTCCTCCAGTCCCTGTGTTTACATTTGTGACAGTTCAGTATTTCATCCAGGCCCTGTGTTTACATTTGTGACAGTTCAGTATTTCATCCAGGCCCAGTGTTTACAGTTGTGACAGTTCAGTATTTCATCCAGGCCCTGTGTTTACATTTGTGACAGTTCAGTATTTCATCCAGTCCCTGTGTTTACATTTGTGACAGTTCAGTATTTCATCCAGGCCCAGTGTTTACATTTGTGACAGTTCAGTATTTCATCCAGGCCCAGTGTTTAAATTTGTGACAGTTCAGTATTTCATCCAGTCCCTGTGTTTCCATTTGTGACTGTTCAGTATTTCATCCAGGCCCAGTGTTTAAATTTGTGACAGTTCAGTATTTCATCCAGGCCCAGTGTTTAAATTTGTGACAGTTCAGTATTTCATCCAGTCCCTGTGTTTAAATTTGTGACAGTTCAGTATTTCATCCAGGCCCAGTGTTTAAATTTGTGACAGTTCAGTATTTCATCCAGTCCCTGTGTTTACATTTGTGACAGTTCAGTATTTCATCCAGGCCCTGTGTTTCCATTTGTGACAGTTCAGTATTTCATCCAGGCCCAGTGTTTACATTTGTGACAGTTCAGTATTTCATCCAGGCCCAGTGTTTACATTTGTGACAGTTCAGTATTTCATCCAGGCCCAGTGTTTAAATTTGTGACAGTTCAGTATTTCATCCAGTCCCTGTGTTTACATTTGTGACAGTTCAGTATTTCATCCAGGCCCAGTGTTTACATTTGTGACAGTTCAGTATTTCATCCAGGCCCAGTGTTTAAATTTGTGACAGTTCAGTATTTCATCCAGTCCCTGTGTTTACATTTGTGACAGTTCAGTATTTCATCCAGGCCCTGTGTTTCCATTTGTGACAGTTCAGTATTTCATCCAGGCCCAGTGTTTACATTTGTGACAGTTCAGTATTTCCTCCAGGCCCAGTGTTTACATTTGTGACAGTTCAGTATTTCATCCAGGCCCAGTGTTTAAATTTGTGACAGTTCAGTATTTCATCCAGGCCCAGTGTTTACATTTGTGACAGTTCAGTATTTCATCCAGGCCCAGTGTTTACATTTGTGACAGTTCAGTATTTCATCCAGGCCCAGTGTTTACATTTGTGACAGTTCAGTATTTCATCCAGGCCCAGTGTTTAAATTTGTGACAGTTCAGTATTTCATCCAGGCCCAGTGTTTAAATTTGTGACAGTTCAGTATTTCATCCAGGCCCAGTGTTTACAGTTGTGACAGCTCAGTATTTCATCCAGGCCCAGTGTTTACATTTGTGACAGTTCAGTATTTCCTCCAGTCCCTGTGTTTACATTTGTGACAGTTCAGTATTTCATCCAGGCCCAGTGTTTAAATTTGTGACAGTTCAGTATTTCATCCAGTCCCTGTGTTTACATTTGTGACAGTTCAGTATTTCCTCCAGTCCCTGTGTTTACATTTGTGACAGTTCAGTATTTCATCCAGGCCCAGTGTTTACATTTGTGACAGCTCAGTATTTCATCCAGGCCCAGTGTTTAAATTTGTGACAGTTCAGTATTTCATCCAGTCCCTGTGTTTACATTTGTGACAGTTCAGTATTTCATCCAGGCCCAGTGTTTAAATTTGTGACAGTTCAGTATTTCATCCAGGCCCAGTGTTTACATTTGTGACAGTTCAGTATTTCATCCAGTCCCTGTGTTTACATTTGTGACAGTTCAGTATTTCATCCAGTCCCTGTGTTTACATTTGTGACAGTTCAGTATTTCATCCAGTCCCTGTGTTTACATTTGTGACAGTTCAGTATTTCATCCAGTCCCTGTGTTTACATTTGTGACAGTTCAGTATTTCATCCAGGCCCAGTGTTTACATTTGTGACAGTTCAGTATTTCATCCAGGCCCAGTGTTTAAATTTGTGACAGTTCAGTATTTCATCCAGTCCCTGTGTTTACATTTGTGACAGTTCAGTATTTCATCCATTCCCTGTGTTTACATTTGTGACAGTTCAGTATTTCATCCAGTCCCTGTGTTTACATTTGTGACAGTTCAGTATTTCATCCAGTCCCTGTGTTTACATTTGTGACAGTTCAGTATTTCATCCAGTCCCTGTGTTTACATTTGTGACAGTTCAGTATTTCATCCAGTCCCTGTGTTTACATTTGTGACAGTTCAGTATTTCATCCAGGCCCAGTGTTTACATTTGTGACAGTTCAGTATTTTCTCCAGTCCC